>NW_023494800.1:19566200-20166200 GCF_904425465.1 Colossoma macropomum
TTTAAAGATGGCTTTTACAACATTTATAACATTTTGGAGTCCATCCAGCTTCAGACCTTACAGTTTTTATGATTGCTTAAGCACAATTTTGAAAACAGGGCTCATTTTGTCCAAACACTACACACAATTTACACAGCCACACACATCCGCAGCAGATCACATCAGATCTGTTGCAAAATGAAACACGTTATTCAAAACTGTACAATAATTAATAAGCCAATTTTTGTCACCGTATGGCAAACACAGAGTTCATATGATCTGATTCTGTTTGAACCAATTACACACAGCTGTGTGTTGTTTAATGATATAGTCAGGGTTTGATTTCTTTCAGAGAGTAAAATATATGAATAACCAAACACAGCACACAAGACCAGTACTGCACACCGTCAGAGTTGGGCAAAATCTAAAAAAAAAAATTGGTGATGGCTGAATACTGAATACACTGTCCTAAATGTATTCAGTAATGTATTCTGTTACAATATATAAGAAACAAACATATTAAGACTTCATTTAGAATACATATAGAATCCATATTGATTAAGCACATGGGGAGAACCTGGATTTTTTTTTACTAATTCACATTGTTCCTTGCTGTCACTTGTTAGCAGATTTCATCCTGTAATCTTTGTTGAAAATTAACTTATCATTTAAATGAAGACTAGAAATTCTTACTTTTTTTTTCTTTCTCACTACCTGCTTCAGCCTACTGTTTCCACAATCCCCTGAGCAAGGGTCCTGTACAACACTGATGCTAAGGTTATCACTTGCACACATGTCCACTACTGAGGTGATTATTAGACTGATCATCTCTCAAAAGAGCACAGTAACACTTAGATTAATAACAGATCGTCACATTGATTTATCAGTCTACTCAAGCTTTAGCAGAGCTCAGTAACACTGAGATTAATAACTGATCATCACGTTGATCTGTCAGTCTACTCAGGCTTTAGCAAAGTAGTGTTACTTAGTAACACTGAGATAAATAATTGACTCTTCACATTGATTTATGAGTGTACTCAGGCTTTAGCCAGAATAACTTTTGGTAAAGAAACTGTTAATTGAGGTCCTTTTAAGGGTTCATCTAATCACTGCTGATTTAAAAACAAGCACTGATTTTAAAACAAGCAGCTATAGTGCTTCTTTTGGAGATTTTTTTTTATTTAGTGGGAAAGGATTCTTAAAGTATTTTCCTATAAATGTAACAAATATCTTTATTCTGAATACTGCCTTTGCAAAAGGTAACTGAATACAGATACTTTATGTCTGTATTCTAAATATGTATTCCCAATGCTTGTATTCCATTACATCCATCAGTCATTACATCCATGCATTTCCAAAGTTTGCATTTTTCATGGTAATCCAGAATAGAACATTTTCTAAATAGAATATATTACATAAACACAGCAAACAAAACATTTGTAGAGCCAAAAAAGAAAGCATGAATTGGAAAAAAAAAAACTGTTAGCTTTTTATATTGCTTACTCTTGATTGGTGCAGTTACAGTTATTCACCTAAGTGTGTGAACACCTGATGGCCATATTTGATCAGTTGGTTCACACGTGTGGTATTTTAAAAGGCAGTGCCTTGAAATGGCAAAGAAGCGACATCATGTTAGATTTCTG
This sequence comes from Colossoma macropomum, assembly GCF_904425465.1. NCBI lineage: Eukaryota > Metazoa > Chordata > Actinopteri > Characiformes > Serrasalmidae > Colossoma > Colossoma macropomum. The sequence continues at coordinate 19,567,823 of NW_023494800.1, forward strand.
TGTCTAATGTAGAGAAGTGTGTTTAGTGGTCTGCAAAACACAGCAATCGTAAAAAAAACTGTAACTCCAACCTGGATAGCAGATGGCGTTGGCAATGAGACAAGGCTGATGAAACATGAAGCACACTGAGTAAATAGACCACTGTAGTCATGCGTCATTCTGTAGTCTGCATTATGCCCATATTAGGAACTCTGGATCTAAGCTTGATTTCTCTATGACCAGAATGAATAGGTTTTTCCAAAAATCACCTCTATTGCACCCTGTGTTAAATAAAAATAATAATAATAAAAAAAAACCAGAACCTGATACGTTTTGTCCTGTGTACATTTTTCTCCTGAATATTACTGGATCCTGCTTCTTGTTCTGACTTATTTTCATCTGTCCTCACTTTGTACAAGGAAATACACTACCACATTGGTAAAGCATGCTAGTTTGCATAATATAACTACTTGCCCATATAGTTTGGTCTAGTCTGCATCATATAACTCTCCGTCAGAAAAAAGACCCACTCCAGCCTTGAGGATATGTATAATAATCATATAAAGTTTTTAAACCCAAATGTGGCTGATACGTACTAGTGTTCGGGAAGTTACTTTGAAAGCTTAGCTTTACAAGCCACCAATTACTTCACACTGAAAGAAGCTGAACTACAGCAAAGCTACTCTGGAGAGAAATCTAGCATGGTTAACTAAAGCTACTTAAAGTAGTTCGAACTACACTGCTCAAAAAAATAAAGGGAACACTTAAACAACACAATATAACTCCAAGTAAATCAAACTTCTGTGAAATCAAACTGTCCATTTAGGAAGCAACACTGATTGACAATCAATTTCACATGCTGTTGTGCAAATGGAATAGACAAAAGGTGGAAATCATTGGCGATTAGCAAGACACACTCAATAAAGGAGTGGTTCTGCAGGTGGGGACCACAGACCACTTCTCAGTACCTATGCTTTCTGGCTGATGTTTTGGTCACTTTTGAATGTTGGTGGTGCTTTCACACTCGTGGTAGCATGAGACGGACTCTACAACCCACACAAGTGGCTCAGGTAGTGCAGCTCATCCAGGATGGCACATCAATGCGAGCTGTGGCAAGAAGGTTTGCTGTGTCTGTCAGCGTAGTGTCCAGAGCCTGGAGGCGCTACCAGGAGACAGGCCAGTACACCAGGAGACGTGGAGGAGGCCGTAGGAGGGCAACAACCCAGCAGCAGGACCGCTACCTCCGCCTTTGTGCAAGGAGGAACAGGAGGAGCACTGCCAGAGCCCTGCAAAATGATCTCCAGCAGGCCACAAATGTGCATGTGTCTGCACAAACGGTTAGAAACCGACTCCATGAGGATGATATGAGGGCCCGACGTCCACAGATGGGGGTTGTGCTCACAGCCCAACACCGTGCAGGACACTTGGCATTTGCCAGAGAACACCAGGATTGGCAAATTCGCCACTGGCGCCCTGTGCTCTTCACAGATGAAAGCAGGTTCACACTGAGCACATGTGACAGACGTGACAGAGTCTGGAGACGCCGTGGAGAGCGATCTGCTGCCTGCAACATCCTTCAGCATGACTGGTTTGGCAGTGGGTCAGTAATGGTGTGGGGTGGCATTTCTTTGGAGGGCCGCACAGCCCTCCATGTGCTCGCCAGAGGTAACCTGACTGCCATTAGGTACCGAGATGAGATCCTCAGACCCCTTGTGAGACCTAATGCAGGACAATGCTAGACCTCATGTGGCTGGAGTGTGTCAGCAGTTCCTGCAAGATGAAGGCATTGAAGCTATGGACTGGCCCGCCAGTTCCCCAGACCTGAATCCGATTGAGCACATCTGGGACATCATGTCTCGCTCCATCCACCAACGTCACGTTGCACCACAGACTGTCCAGGAGTTGGTGGATGCTTTAGTCCAGGTCTGGGAGGAGGTCCCTCAGGAGACCATCCACCACCTCATCAGGAGCATGCCCAGGCGTTGTAGGGAGGTCATACAGGCACGTGGAGGCCACACACAATACTGAGCCTCATTTTGTCTTGTTTTAAGGACATTACATCAAAGTCGGATCAGCCTGTAGTGTGTTTTTCCACTTTAATTTTGTGTGTGACTCCAAATCCAGGCCTCCATTGGTTAATAAATTTGATTTCCATTGATGATTTTTGTGTGATTTTGTTGTCAGCACATTCAACTTTGTACAGAACAAAGTATTCAATGAGAATATTTCATTCATTCAGATCTAGGATGTGTTATTTGAGTGTTCCCTTTATTTTTTTGAGCAGTGTACTTAGTGAAAAAATAAATCAAATTGACAATGTAACGTGGTATGAAATTCTAACAAAATATAATGCAAAAAAAAAAGTCACATGCCAGCAAAAAATGCCACACAATTGAGTTTATTGCAAAAAGTGCCCACTTAATAACAGATCATATATAAACCAAAAAAAATAAAATACCTATTCGTGGGAAAATGCAATGAATGTCAGCTTTTTTTGGCCCATAACTGTTTGTAGTTTCAGTAGATAACTACACCAAAAAATGGTACAAAAGAGTAATTTTACTACTTGAATCAAATATGAATGTAGTTAAACTACCAGCAAGCTACTGCAAAATATAGTTAATAGTTCTAGTTTAATGAGATGTTGTTCACTACTCCCCAACAGTGATAGATACATTGTGATTATATTTACTATAAAAGTCAAAGTGCATCATATTTGAGGTTTACAAAATGTAAACAGTAACAACTGAGTAGTAAAGTAGTAAATGATATTTCACGTTTTATTTATAATATAATATATATTTTTATACAACACTTGCATTCGTTTGAACAACGTCTGTTTTCATATTTATGTACTTAAATTGTAATTATTTTTGTGAAACACTGTTATTTTGTTATCTTAATATCCGGGCAATACTTATGTTCCACACTCTAAGGCACTGTATCAAATGAAAAGGCATCAAAAAATGGCGGGATCTGCATAATTACAAGGAAATAAACAGCGCTCCAATCACCGCTGTGGCTAAACCGGCTCTGGCCATGACTGGTCTTACAAGCGGAGAGCCCGCCTATCAGCTGCTCTCATTGGCAAGTTCTTCCTGCACTGGCGTGCAAGGCGCCAACTTTTAAACAACTATGCGCCAAATTTACTCTGTACATCTGCTGTTGTTGTGATAGAGAGCAGCTGCCTGACTGAGCGCCGCTGTGTAATTCTGCACGAAGAGGTAAGTCATTTTTACAACTTATAACCTGATGAACACGGTTAACATCAAACTATGACCTGTACAGCTCAGTTAAACAATACAACCTTACAACTCATATAAAAGTCATTTCCATACAACATGAAGCAGAGGCGCTCTACGAGTTTGACAGACTGACTAGACTAGACTAAAACACTGATTCTTGCCAAAGAAAACTGGGGTTTAACAGCAGCTGAGAACAGATGGTAAATGAAACGATATGGTAGGTTATCAAGTTAGAGTTCCAGTAACCCGCTCAACATTCATGTAAACATCCACTTTGTTTTGGCGGTAAACAAGAAGTCTCTCGCGCTACTGCGCGAGTTTCCCGCGATTAAATAAGAATCCGTTCTAAGCTACGGTTAAGTTTATTGTATCGTTTTTAGGATGTTATCTTTGTATGCTTGTCATAACTTGGACAGTAATGGGTTAAAATTGCATGGCATGCTGTGTCTAAACTAAATCCAGGTTAATTTCTAGAATTATGCACATGCACAACTAACTTTTTCTGAGGTCGAACGTATTTTAAACACAGTGATATTTGAGTAACTGACACTAGTCCTAATACTTATACGAGTAATACTAATTTTTGACTTAATACTAATACGAGCGCTAATACTTAAACTTACAGGTCCATTCAGTGCAGTAAACTGTTGTATTCCCAGCAGGCCAAATGCAACGTCATATATAATCAATAGGCTATTTGAACGTATCGAACTAGCTCAGATCTCCGTGAAAACAAAGGCAGCTGAAACAGTGTAAGGACTGGCTGCACCGCTGAGTGTAAACTGAATGAATCAGATGTGAAGGGGAGGAAATCCGGGAAACGCGTAAAATAAATGGGCGTATTTTACAGAGCACATGGTCGACCCTTAACCTTCACCAACGTGGCTTTACATGCTCTTCAGCTACTTATACTTCATTAATCCCAGACCTGAACCTCTTCCCCCAGGTAAGATACTGAATCTAGACAACATAGACTACGTAAATGATCATGTTGTTATGAATAGGCTTACTTTAATATGACAGGATTGTGTTTTGAGGCTAAACACTGTATCTTGTCTGAAATGTTAAGGTTAAAGAAATGTTGCTCTTGATAAACTGTAAGGAGAAGACCGAATATTTAACATTGTACCAAACATATGTCGCACATGCTAAGCTATCGTACTAGGCTATAACATAGTTACATATTTAAATAATTTTTATAACATAACCTACCATCGCTGTAAATTTTTTGATGAATGAATTGACCACGCAATGAGGAAGTGATGAAAGACTAAAGGAGTGCAGTGTTTAGAACATGCTGTTGTAAACGGACACGTGTTGTGTAGTGATTATTGATTTAACAGGGTAAAGTTGCCTCTGTATTATTATATACCTATTCTAATATATTGTGTAAAATGAAGAAAACATTTTTTTTTTTTTTGGCTATTTGAAAAGTTTGAGAAGCTTTTTTTTTCTCGAGAAAACAGTCACCAGGACTTAACTTTATTGAACATCTTCAATAACATCTGAAAAGGGAAAAAGCAAAACATGCCAAACTGTGATACTGTACTCACTCTCAAGTAGGGATGTTTGATTCCAGAAATTTTGGAATTTTGCAGCCGATGGGAACTGATAGTAATCTTAATTCCTGAAACGACAAAGACATAGACATAGAGACATAGAGAAGAACACAATAGTAATAATATTTGACCTTGGCAAGAAAGTAATCTTAATTCCAAAAACAAAGACATAGAGAAGGAAACTTGTCTAGTAAAGAAGTAAAGAGTACAGTAAGTATGTGAGTATTTGAATTAAAGGTGTCCAAATTTAGTATTAACTATCAGTATTTTCCTTACATTCTATTTATTACTGAGATTTTTCTGTACTTGTTTTTAGACCAAAGTGCAAGATGAAATGTTTATCAGAAAGCAGGTGAGTAGAACATATATTAAGCATCATGGTGGTAGAGTGAATTTAAACGTTTTAGGTTTGTGGTTCTAGTCATATCTAGCCTTTTGTTTCAGTGTTGTTTGCTATTATCATGACATATTTGTAGCCAAGTGAAACACAACATGGTCAACTTTTGATTCTCTGAACTAAACATTTTCTTCTCTGACAGAGCCCTTGTGGCCATCATCCTTTTCATTCTGGGAATGGGGACACTTCTTCCATGGAATTTCTTCACAACTGCCTTTGCTGTAAGAGAACAGTGACATTTTTTGTGACTGCATCACATCCTATGTTGTTTTCACAACTGTTGACTTAAAATTGATATCTTGTCTTTCACAGTATTTCAATGATCGTCTAAATACAACAATGAGCAATGGCACAGAATCTGGCCAGACAGATCCATACATGTTCAACAACATGTGTGTGCTGATTTCCCAGCTTCCTTTGCTGCTGTTCACCCTCCTGAACTCCTTTCTTTATCAGCAGTGAGTATTTTGTGACTTTTTTCCAATATTCCTGCTAGAAGTTGGGAGTGGGGTGGTGTTAAAGAGAATTTACATATTGCTTTCTGATCATGTCCTGTGCTGTACTGATCTGAAATCTGTTTATTACTCTGTAGTATTGCAGAGAAGATAAGGATAGTTGGAAGCATGGTCTTCATATTACTGCTCTTCATCCTTACTGCCGCTTTGGTGAAGGTGAAAATGGAACAGGACCTTTTCTACAACGTTACGATGACAACCATCTGGTTCATCAACAGTATGTCCACTCATTAAACAGACGTAATACAAAATTAAACAGACACTTTTACTGTTGATAATGCTAAAACATGATAGTTGCAGCATTATTTGAATGTTGTTAATGTTATGACATGTTATAACATGATAACAATCCTCAATCTCTCTCTTGCTAGTGTTTGGGGCAGTGTTACAGGGCAGTCTGTTTGGTCTGGTTGGGAAGCTCCCTCAGAGGTACAGCTCCTTTTTTATGAGTGGTCAGGCTGTGGCTGGCATCTTCTCTGCTGTTGCCATGTTGATTTCACAGATATGTAAGTCCCTGAAGCTTCACATGCAAAACCTGCCTTTGCATTCTACACTAAAAGTCTGTATCCAGTTGTGCTGATCTAAAAGCTCTTGGTTGTCTCTCTAGCTGAAGTAGACAATGAGAATGCGGCTTTGGGCTACTTTGTGACCCCCTGTGCTGCTACACTCCTCACACTGTGCTGTTACCTGCTGCTGCCTCACCTGGTAGGTCACTTTTTGACTGATATGTACAGTGAGTTCATAAATTATATGTTTTTTCATTGTAGCTGTCCAAAAAACCTGTCTTGCCATTTTCTTCTATTTTTATTTCACTTGAATACAGCAGTTGTCCTTTACATACTACGAAAATTCATCATTAATGGACCAATATAAATATAAATATATATAGATTGGGCAGCAACAATATGTTAATATGTAAGAATATGGGAATGCAATTGCTTAATGTAATTAATGTTTAATATTAATATTTCTACCAATTTTTTTTTAATATTTCAGAAATTTGCCCGTGATCATTTAGAAGATGGGCCTGGTAACAAAGAGGACACCAAGAAAGAGGGAATTCAAAAGGGTAAGTTTCACATATCATTGTTAAATAACGCCTGAGACTGGCACACTGATAGAAAATGTCACCTGTTGGACTCACTTTTGGTAAAAGTAATAACTCTCAGGTCTCAATGGCAGTTTGCCTGTTGCTTTTTGTGTGTTTGCTGTAGAGAGCGTGACCTTGGTCAAGGTGAAGCTCAGTGAGCCTGCCTATGGTCCAAACTGCAGTGGTCAGAGCAATTCCAAGACTGCTGATATAAGAGAGAAGCAGGAAGAGCAGTATGAAGAGAAGTCACCAGTGCTAGCAGTCCTTAAAAAGGTAGATTTTTAAATATTTTATAATTATTCAGGATCTGTAATAATCTGTAAGATTCTAGATTGTTTATGCAAATAACCTAGATAAAATCAATTCATTCATGTCATTTTGATGTTTTTATTATTTCAGATTTGGGTCATGGCCTTGTGTGTGACCTGTGTTTTTATGGTCACCCTCTCAGTTTTCCCAGCCATCACTGTGCTGGTGCAACCAGATGCCCTCTTTACAGGGATATGGGGTGGGTTTCCATTGCTTTCCACAACACACTGTTTTTTTTCTAAAAAGTGAAGAATAGCATGATCCACATTATGGGAATTCAAATTAAATTGATCTTTCCCTTTTTCTCTTTCAGCGGACATTTTTACTGCCCTCTGCTGCTTCCTGGTCTTCAACGTAATGGACTGGATTGGCCGAAGTGTTACCTCAGTTGTTCAATGGGTTAGCATCAGTATGCTTTTTTAAACGTTAATACCAATAAACAACAAAAAAAAAACGTTTGAGGCACATACATTTTGTGTAATTAATGTTAGTTTTCCTTTGTTTTGGTGTCTGAATGATTAATTTTATAATTTATCATTTGTAACAATAATTTATTCATTTGGAAAACTGAGAAGTCTGAGACTTGATATTTGTTCTCCTAGCCCTCAAAGGAGAGCCGTCTCTTCCCGATCCTTGTGGTGGCCCGACTGATCTTCATCCCAGCGTTCATGTTGTGCAACATTCCATCTCACCGTCTATCAGGAGTTTTCAAGCATGAATTTGCCTATATACTTGTCATGTCATTGTTTGCTATGACAAATGGGTATTTTGCCTGTCTCTGCATGTCCTATGCACCACAGTAAGTACAAATTTAACTCATAATGTAGTCATAAAGTAGCATTCTATTCCATCATTTACTAAATGTTATTTTGTTACTGTTGAAGACTGTTAAGACTATTTACTACTACTGCCTAAACTTCTTGAATGTTTATCATTGTTACTGATTGTAGACTGTTGTATTCACAGTGAGTTCAGTAATAGCGCTGTATACTCATACTCTCCCACATTTTTTCTCACTAGGTTGGTGAGGCCTAAAGACGCAGAGACGACTGGGGCTCTGATGACCTTCTTCCTGGCTTTGGGGTTGTCCCTTGGAGCTGCACTCTCTTTTGTGCTGAAAATGTTAATATAGTTTTCACTGGTGACTCTCCAAGCATGAGTCATGCTTTTATGATGTCTGTGTGTGTATATGTGTATCCAAGCATGACTCAGAAATGACTCATGCTTTGCTTTTATGATCTGTGTTTGTGTGTGTGTGTGTGTGTGTGTATATATATATATATATATATATATATACACGCACAGTACAGTACACGTTTTAGACTCCTAATAAAATAATTAAAATAAAAATTAGAATAGATGCAGATAAACGTAAAGATAAATACAATAAAAATATGTGATAAATACTTTTTTATGTAAATTTTTACCATTTATATACAATTTTCTCAGGTGCCTAAAACAGTTGCACAGTACTCTATTTTGTGGGCTCAGGATTGGCAAATCTGCCATTAAATTGTGCATGTTACACGATCCAAAAAAGAAAACAATTCTGGCTATATACGTTTGACAGAATGCCACAGTTAGGCTAGCTGGACTATTTATACGGGTTATAAAGAAGACCGCTGCAGTCCTTTGGCCGATTTTAGATTCAAAGCATCTTTTGATCTTCGCTTGTAACACTGAAACTCTGGCACTTACTCACTCAGTCACTTTCTCTTTAACTCACTCCCTCTGTTACTCTCTTTCTCTGTCCCTTTACTCCTTTTTCTCTCACTCTTTGTGAATAGATGACTGATTAGACCTGGCTGTACACCCCCTATGAAATGGTAGCTAAAAAACAGCTGCAGTTGAAAGACTTTAAAGATTAGGTTGTTTTATGAACATTATAGTTTTTATATCACGCAAATCTTTTTTCAGCAATCCACCACTGTTTTTTCTTAGATTCCAATTAAGACACTATGATCTTTAACACGCTCAAATGATGATCTTTAACATGCTCATTTTTTAACTGTTACTGATAACTCAGCGTCCTGCTCGGAAGAATTTCATTACGAAGTCCTTAATGGCCTATAGCTTATAGAAAATTGTTAATTTACTACCATGTGGTCAAATTATGAAATACAGGTTTTTTTAAAAGTGTATATATATTTAACTCAAACTGTTTAAAAACACGATCGACCTATGTCTCTAAGAGAATTACTCTTGCAAGATCTAAAAAAAAGATCTGTTAGCAAATATGAGAACTGTATAGCCTAAACTTATTGGGACAGTGTGGGCAAAATTCATTTGCATGATATTGTAACCAAATAGTACGAGTGAAATAATCAGAAAGATTGTGCCAGTTACTTCAGGGACATGCTCTCATGACAGGGAATTTTTATTTGTTTAAATTATTGAGTGCCTTTTTTCATTGTATGTTTTTATAAGTGTTTTTAATGTTTTTGATACATTTTTATATACAGCTTTTTTACATTTTTAATGGATATGTAATCGCTGTCCAAAAAAATATGTCTCCAAAATGTTAACTTTACAGGACAATACAAAAACATTTCTAACTTTAAATGCAAGCTGAAGTAAAGATACTATTTTTAAGTGATTTTGGAACATTTCTACTAGTCCATTCATCATGAAAATTTCAGACAACGTAAAGGGCAGCTGCTGTATTCAAATGATGCAGAAAAGTAAAAAACTGCATAAAATGGAGAAACAGTTTATTCAAATTTTTTTTTGGACAGCGACAATATATTTGTGCTTTTTCTATATACATGTCTTGTATTTTCTTTGTTATTAATACACTGTTTTTTTATTACTCATTAGTTTATATGATAACTAAACACTTGGTGAAGTGCTTGGATTGAGAATTACCTGTGGTGCTAACTGTTGTTAAGTTAACCAGCTGTACAGATATTGTACACCACCCCTCATGACTCTCACATTTGTTACAGTTTGGTATTTGGGATTTTTAATACTTGTGTGAACATGCATACACACAAAATTAAATATCAGGTCAATTTAAAATTATAAAGCAGTTTGTTTCACAGAGTTTTTGTTACCGTAACAAAGTTGTAATTTGCCTTAATTTTATGTTGACCTGACATTTTAGCTTTTTATAGTGTATGCTCATTTTCTATCAACATAGTGTTCTTTCAATGCTGTTTTTTTGTCATTCTATACTAGAAATCTGGGTATATTATTATTGTACAGAATTGTATTATTGTAATATTGTACAGAAAGTAGGCCTGTTTAAAACTGGACAAGCTATGTTACAACACAAAACAACTGTCTACATATAAATCACATTTTCTTTAAAATAAGGCAGCTTTGAAGAAGGCAGGTTGCTTGCACTGAGTCAGGACAAAGGGAAAACAAAAATGTGACAGGTTTACAAATAAATTTGATTTTATGTCATCACTCTTTCTGTGTCTGGCCATGCATTCACTCACATCTGTGTGTCCTGAAGTAGATAAATAGTTTGAACAAATATTTTTTACAGTGTATGCTGTTGAATAATAATCATGTGACATATTAATTCCACCTGCGGGTCATTTTTGAAGGTTCTCTGTGTGTGCAGTGTGGGGGTGGCAGCTCTTTTCTTTCAGCAGAACCCATCTCCAGCGCAGAGCTTCATCCAGCCTGGCCTGCTCCAGTATCACTAAGAAATGCTGCTCTGCACCAGACTGTAGCAAATAAATAAGATCTATTCAAACAACTAAAAAAATGGAAGATTGGTAACTGTCTTACAAAGGAAGTAGTAGATAAGCTCAGTGAAGGCTGTTAGTGGGCAAATACAGTGCTGTAAGTTACAGACCTCCCTTTTGTTTATTCAATTTCCAGTGAAAATGGTCATAATTTATTAATTTTTCCATATGAGGAAACATTTAACGTAATATTACACAAAACTTTGATATCACACCTGTCTGTATTTAATTTGTTTGGTCTATAGCCACTTTAACTCTTCCATTCTTCCAGTCTTAAATCCAACTAGTTACAAGCTGTGACCTCCCAACCAAAGCTGCTCCTAAAAATCTCACTGAAATTATGTTGCCCTTCAAACAGACACTAACATTCACATAAGCAACTACACAAACACACCTAAGATGTCCTGCACATTTTTATGTCCATCTAGAATGGAGGTTAGATAAGACAATCCACTCGCATACAGAAAAAAACTGGAAATTTGAGTTCAAAAAATGATTAAAAGATGGGACTCTTAACCATTCAAGAGCTGGAAGACCACTGTCCCCTTCAGATAAATAGTACTAAAAGCTTTCATCTTTGAGAGAGCTCCACTCTTACTTCAGATCTGAAAAAAATCTGAAACCACAGGTGTTTTTCGAGAAGACAACTCAACATTATGAGTCTAAAAGGATGTGTAGCTGACAAGAAGCCATTACTGAGAAAAGCAAATAGACAAAAAAGAAAACTTGCAATAAAACACCAAAACTAGACTTTATTTCATGGACTGATGTGTCTAAGCTTGTAATTGGTATAACTTGAATTGTGAGAAGCAGAAAATGCAAGCATTTTTGCTTATGTTTTCAGTATCAACATTTGGGAAAATATTTATAATAGTGAGGTCAGACTCTGCTAATATGACTGCTCTAAAAATGTAAATACGAAACAGATACGCTTAGAATTTGAAGACTAGCAGTTCAGTTCTGTTGCTGCTCTGTAGTTCTACAGTGAAACTGCATTTCGTTGGTTTGTAGACTGGTTATTAAAGAACAAGATAGAAGGTCTATCCCATCACAGCATAATTAAAACATTTATTAATTAAGATTTGCCGCCCTGTTGTCCTCAAAGGTACAAAGTTAACATCTCCCTACAATTAAACCTCTGGGAAATACCAAAGTTCTGGAGGGAATTCCCCCTGGTGGGTTTTCCCCTCCACTGAAAACCACATGGGGGAGATTTTTTGAAGATTATAAAATTGCATTTTATAGTGACCTCAGTATCATCCAAAACAATGTGCGTAAAATGTTGAAATTTATGTCAAATTGACCCCAAAGAACACTTATGCATACAAAATGTGTACAGGACATTGAAAACGTGTCATGTTGATTTTATGTCTAGCCAGTCGTCCCCATTACATTAGGGAAAGCCATTCAACATGAAGCAAAAAAAGTTATTTAGAGATGTTTGATCAAATTGACCCCAATGATAATAGGAGGGTTAAAACTAAGCCTATGTAGCAAAAAAGAGGCTCTGAATGTGAGTTAATTTGGTGGCCACTAAGTATCCCTACAGATAAGCCGAAAGAATCCATATTTTGATGTGCTTTTGTCCAGGGTTTAGTCTACCACTTATTCTGAGCAAATATTAAGGGAACTTGATCTCTTCAAGGCATTTGCCACATTAACATGTTGGAGAATCTTAATGGCCTTACCTTATAACTACTCCAGTCCACAAAACTTAAAACTTAAAACTTTAAAACTATGAAGATCCGACATTTCCATTTCCTTTTGGAATTGCAATGTGCCCCCACAGTCTGGAACAGTGTGAGAAGTGATGTGGATATATTTAACATAGCCCATTTTTAGATTTTAATCACTGATGTTGTTAAGGCAACAAAATGTGGCATCACTTGGCAAAATCTACAGACTAAATGCACTGCAAATGTCTTGCAAGACAGCAAAATAAAATAGAATGTGACACTGGATAATTTCCTTAAATATTTTATTAATTTTTCTCCAAAATGGTGACAAGATGGGGAAGAGGAGGCTTTGACTGACAATGCCAATCTGCATGAAACTTTGCGACTTTGACCTTTATTTGCCCATAACACCATGGATGTCCCTTAGCAGTTCTGCCATTGCATGTAATGTTGATGTTAACTCAGGGGACATAAGCCTAATAGTGCTTCTCAGGGCACTGCAGCAAAGCCATCCAATACACCTCACAGTATTCCTGGAGTTAGACTTTTTGGGCTTCCTTGGTAGGAAACATAAGAGAGGAGGTGACTAGTAAGGACAAAGGTGCCACTACAGGGTACAGGGATGTGTGTGTGCATAGTGTCGGGAGGGGGTGTTGCTGTTCTACAAGTCACTCTCTCCATACAGGGCGCTGGAGAAGGAAATGTAGTCCAGAGCATCTGTTGGAGCATCAGTTCCGACATATCGGGTCATGCGGCTGATGCAGTACTCGGCCTGCTCTGGAGGCAGCTCCCGTCTCAGCTCCTCCACTGTGATGTATAGCTGAAAAACAGTCAAGACAGGCAGACACAGTCAGGCACATTTCACAAACAAACAAGGCTTACTTCCTTTTTTCTTGGCATATTCTAATGTGCTACCCAGGTTACACCAATTTAGGGGTGTTGGCTGGTCTTTCAAGTACTGATCTTTATAGATCATTTTATACTAAACTGAACATTAGGAGAATCTCTAATTTCAGAGCATTTAACAGTTGCATCCTCGTATGGTATTCTTTACAGTTATTACTTACAGTCACTAGATCAGGGGTGACCAATCCTGGTCGTGGAGATCCACCACCCTGGAGAGTTCAGATCCAACACACCTGGCTCTAATACTTAGATGCCACTGAAGGCCTTCATTACCTGGATCAGGTGTGTTTGATTAGGGCTGGAGCTAAACTGTGCAGGGTGGTAGATGTCAATGACCACAGTGACCAGGATTGGACACCCCCACACTAGATGGTCACCTTTATCAATACAGACTGAAAGACTATATATATATATATATATATATATTAGTTGTGATATACATGACAACTAAAACTACTGGCAAAACCACATCAGTCTGCCCTTAGTTCTAGCTGAAATATGTAGTTGATACTGTAGTTTGTGTCACAATTCCATTTCTCTGATATGTCATTTGAGTCACAATTCCATTTCTCTGATATGTCTGTGTTTCCTTCTAGAATGTATGCAAAGATACAGAAATCTCACCTTATCAGATGCCAAGATCTTGAAGGATGCCATGACCTGTTCAGCAGTGTCTGTCTCAGCTGTCTCTCTGGTCATGAAGTCAATGAAGGCCTGGAAGGTGACAACTCCTGTGTTGTTGGGGTCCACCAGGGTCATAATACGTGCAAATTCAACTTCACCCTGTAGCAGTAGAAGAAAGGACTGGCTTATAATGCAGTACAAATCACTGTTTAGCATTATAGATTCTGTCCTGACTGAGACGGGTTAAAATGCATCACATTGTATGAAACAATGAAAGAGGTGATGACACACACATCTATAGATTTCTGCTAAAATTGCATGTAAAGTAAACTTTTTATTCTGTAATTGCGGCATACGTAAACTGCTTGTTTGGTATGTGACCTCACACTCACCAAATCGTAGCCCATAGAGATGAGACAAGCACGGAAATCATCTGGGTCCATCATGCCATTCCTCTTCTGCAAATCCAAGAAATCAGTGCGTTACTCACACTAGCTAAACATAAAACCTGGCCAAGTATCTGAATCTACAGTTCTAAACTGCAGAATATAGCCAAATACTGAATAATGAAACAATCAGATTCCATGTTCTCACCCTGTCGAAGTGGTTGAAGGAGGCTCTGAACTCATTGAGCTGTTCCTGGCTGATGCCCTTGGCATCGCGGGTCAGGATCTGGTTCTCCACCTCGTTGATGGTGCGTGCAATGGTGGTGAGCAGCTGCTCCCAGCCCACACGGACATGCTACACAACAGAAATGGATGAATGCGGATGCATGTCAGTCGCAAAAATATGACCGTGGCAGACTGAGATAAAGCAGAAGGTGCATAACTGGTTGAACTAACTGCATAAAGATAAATGTACCTCCATGGTGTAGTTAGTGTGCTTGTTATCAAAGATAAGACCCTCCTGACTGAGTTGGTGGTCTCCTTCCAGCTTGTCAATGTTGGATTTGTAGTTGATGATGTTCTGTTCATACTGTTTCAGATTGCTCATCTGTTCCTCCAGTGAGCCGGCAATGTCAATGGACACATGGCTGATCTCCTGGATACGGATTTAGGATGGGTGTGATTTAGGGACGGTCTTAGATAGGAAAAAACAGCACTGCATTATTGGTGTAAGCCTGTTCTTTAGTACCTCCATCTTGGTCTGAATCCAGGGTCCAATGATGTTGGCCTGGGCAGCAAACTGGCGTCTCAGCCTCTCATTGGACTGCTGCCTGGCCACCTCCTCCTGTAGCATTTGATCACGCATTGGGACCAGCTGTTTGACCTGTTTTGTGGGAAAAGAGGACAGAGAAGAACAGTCTCGGACAGTGGCAGGCTAAGTAATAACATGGCAACGGTTCTATAGAAGTGAAAGTTGTGTGAAATGGATATCACAGAATATATAGCTTTAGCAGTGGCTAACAGTGCTCTCATTATTGCAAAGAGCAGAAACAGTCAGACTCACAGCCTCCCACTTGTTGCTAATGTCCTGTGGGGTGATGTTAGTGTATGGGTTCTCGCCCGTCAGTTTGATCCCGTAAGTCTGAGCGATCTTCAGGATCTCATTTTGGATGCCCAAGGTGGCCATTCGTTCCTTATCAGCCTCAGGCAGTGTGGCCTTGAACTGGTCATGGGCTGTGATCAAACTCTGAGAGAGTGAAAGGGACAAAGGCACTCTTAAAAACTTCCTTTAAAGTTTTGGCTTGGATGTACATTTCTATGAAAAAAAAACTTTAATTGGTATAGAACTTTTACACTGTGTGGAGGTTCTGTCAACTTTAACCCTTTTTCAAAGTAGCTATAATATGCAATTCCCACCTGTTTTGGAGATCTATGCATTTCTTCTTCAATAAAATAACAGAATATGGTTTGATTAAAATGCATATGATCAACAAAACCAGAAGCACACTGGATGTTTCATTTCTCTAAGCAAGCAAGCCAACATTTATGAAAGTGAATTTATTGTTTCAATTCTATTTTTTATTGTGGCAACTATACTCAATATTTTAATATGAAGAAGTGTTGTCCATTTATCTCAGCACAGCTGTCTTTGTGGAGAATGTGTGAATTGTTTTCACATCAGGGGGTTCTCAACCCTCTCCTTTCACCCCTTATTGCTCACTAGCAGCTTAACAAAGAGTCCCATTTCACACACATAGAGCCAGCAGTAGCCTAGTTAACATCATAACAGAACTGTGGGGAAAATATTTTATTTGATGATATTAATTTAAATTTACAATTGGCCTGCAGGAAGAAGTTAAAACAATACTTTATACACACACTAATTAAAAAAGTGGTTCTTTAAAGGACTATCCATTGCAAGAGAACCTAAACTGTTTTTTCTATTACATTGCTCTAAAGAACACTTTTGGCACCTTTATTTTTAATAATGTAGGCTGGAAATGAATGAGAGCAATGACGATGAAGATGAAAAGAAAAACTATACATTATAGTAAAAGGGAAGAGGGAAGTCTGTCTTTAGATAGTCTTCACTAATTCTCTGAGAAGAAATAGATGAGAGACAGTACACTGCTTGAATGCTTCCATGTTCCTCATTTAATCCGCACCTGAATCTCCTCAATGCTGTGTACAATGAACATGTCCTGCAAGTCCTCCATGGCTCCATCCATCCAGTTGTTGAAGGGTGCTGCCCTCTTGGCAAACTCCAGGAACAACTGATCAATAGTTTCCCAAAGCTTCTCCACACGCTGCAGCAGCAGGGCACAATAATTAAATCACAGTTAGAAAACTGATTGTGGTTTTACAAAATGCAGACTTTATACAATTTGCAGAGGCCTCAGATATAGTGATAATATTAACACTACACTAGCTCAATGCAGCAGTTCTGCACAGATGTGTACCTCCAGTGAGTCTCTCCTCTTCTGGGTCAGGGTGCCTAGATTGTCCCACTGGTCACAAATACCCTGGCAGCGGGCATTAATGGTGGCAGCATCATGATAATCTAGCTCACTAGGAAACAAAGTTGACATCATTGTCACCAGCATTTCTGCTACTTATCTGCTACTTCTGCTACTTATTTCTGCTACTTCTGCTTTATTGTGTCGGTCTACTAGATCATAGTCTATGTAATACATTTATATGATAATAGATAATAGATGTATCCCCTAAAAGGAATCTGAGGTGGCGGAGCACCGGCTCCTCTCTTACTTAAGCTCCTGCGCAATGGCAGCAATCTGCTCCACTCTGTCCTGGTGGGCGGCCAGGTCACTTTCAAAGGCCTCGTGCTTCCTCATCAGAGCACGGATCTCCATCAGAGAGGCTGACTCGTAATCCTTCAGAGAAAGCAGTTCCTCTTTACCTGCATTTAACACAATCAACCACAGGAAAGGAGGATGTTGTGAGGTTGAAAGAGGATGCTGTACAGTGTTGCAAACAACAAAAATAGTGGACAAAAAAGCATATAAATTGGCATTCATTGTTTACTATAGAGTGCAATAGCAAAAGAAAGCTTTGAGATTTGATGACAGGCTGGCATGGATCGCTGCCAAAACCACAAAAACAGCCACACTGGTTGTCTTACTCCTGCCCAACCCACAGTTAAATGAGTGAAGCACCTTGGAGAGTAACAGAGACCAGGCCCTCTCCAGCCCAGGCATGCTGTGCTGGAGCATACAAAAGTCAATCAACCAGGCCGAGCATGCCCGTGTTTGCCCAGAAACTGTGTGGAGATATCAGAAGTGCAGGCGATGTCATATTCTGCTCAGTTTACAAACATTTGAGGAATGTCCGACAGCTGGTTATGTATGGATTTTTCTCCAACTTTTAAGTCCAGGTTTGAAATTAGCTGTAATGTCTTAATGTCACGCTTACGGCATGCTCTCATGAAACGGACTTCATCTCCCTGAATCCCATGGGAGATCATGTGACTCGGCCATCGAACGCGGACTCGGATTCCGACAGAGACTCCATTGCCCATAGTGCAGTGGGGGCTCACGTGACCAGTGACTCTCGCGAACGCTCCTATCAGCGCTCACAATCACCGGAATATTAACTGCTTTCACCTGTGTGTATTTTCATGAGACAGGGAACTACTAGTACATACGCCCGGGCTTTAGTTAGGTTCGTTGCGAGGTATTGTTTCCCTGAGACTTCCTGAGCGTTTATATTCTGACTGTCTGACTTCCGTGTTTTTCACCACTGCTTTGTTTCTCCCGTTTTTGTATTTTGCTTCATCCCTCTGGTACTTTTGCCTTTTCTGATTGATCTGTGTTTTTTGACTTTTTGCCTGTTTCACGACGACGACTTTGCTCTGCGCTTTTTGTTCTGTTTGCTGTTGGTTACTAAACTGTCATCAACTTCCCATCCGCAAGCGTCTGGTTTCTGTTGAACTGTCACACTTAAATATATATATATATATATATATATATATATATATATATGAGATGGTGCACTGTACCATCTCATATATATATATATATATATATATATACATACATACATACATCATCTAAACCGCTTATCCTTCTGGGTCGCGGTGGGGTGCTGGAGCCTATCCCAGCTGTCATTGGGCGGAAGGCAGGATACACCCTGGACAGGTCGCCAGTCCATCGCAGTATATATATATATATGAGATGGTACAGTGCAAGCTGTGCAGGGTAGAATTATGTCCTTCTAAAATGCCCCTTCAGGAGTGTACAGTTAGCAGACCATACTTTTTCTCTATATAGCACACCTGATCTTCTCTTTTCTTTCTCAACCTTACTCAATCACCAAGAGTTACTGATCTTGATAAAATCCCTCTGGAACTATTATCCTGTGCTGTGTCTGTGTTTTGTGTTCATGCTGCATCTAAAGCCACATCTTGTGGCCTCTGCTTGATACCTGCAGTCCATGTCTCATGCAGGCTACACTTCTGCTTGAACTTCTCAGCCAGATGGTCCAGTCTCTCCAGACGACGGATCTCTGTCAGCAGCCACTCTTCATAGCCTTTCTCCACCTGCTCTAGACCCTTCCAGGCATTGGCAATGTCCTGTAGCAGGAGGGAGAATAGTGAGATAATACAGCAGGACCCTCAACATTGGGAGCAGCCAACTACTTTTGTTAAGCTGCCACTTTGCAGAACATCACTGCAACCCTCTATTAACTGATGGAGATGTAATCTGAATGATGCTGAAAACCTTGATTAGCTGGATTGTACATTTGTTTCATGTTATATGACCAAAAAATTAAATTTAATGCTTTAATTGCTAATTTGTGGAGATTACTTCAAACAAACTACCAGGTGTCTTATGCAAAAGGGGTGTAGATGAATTGGTCTTCATACTAATCAAGGGTGTAATGCATGCTTTTGTGCCCCACAGAACCAGGCCTGGCATATGGTGTTGTTAATTTGGATACATATGGTCAGGAAATAATGAAAAGAGACCTTACATGAGTGTCAAATGATAATGCAACACATACCGAGACCATCTTGCCCTCAGAGGGCATAAAGGCAGGCCTGTTGCTGAGCCTCAGTTTGGTCTGCAGGGTGTTGAAGTTGATCTCCAGCTGGCACTTCTCCTGGACCTTGGGTGGCTTGTGCACACGGCGGTAATCCCTGAAGTCCTCCAGCTTCTGCTGCATGGCTGGCATAGTCTGCTCTGGCACACGGTTCTCCAGCCAGGGGATGGTCCTCCTGATCCACTCCAGCAGCTGCGAATGGTTACAAATGATGACAAGATTTTGTATCTTTAGTTAGAACAAAATATTATGCTTCCATATTCTTTATATAATGTTCCTGAATATATGGTTCAATGAACAACCTTAATTGGTACAGAACGTTTGCATAAACTGAAAAATTACATTTAAAAAAGGTTCTTATTTTTGAGACTGTAGACACTCTAAGAGAAAAATAAAGCACGACTTGACTGAAAGTACCTCACTAGCCAGTTTCTCATACTCCTGCATCAGTTTCTCATTCTCTTGGTTTACAGCCAGCACTTTGCAGATCCTGTTAGCTGCTGTCTCAGCCTGTAGAAGAGCATATGAACAGTCATACAGCTGTATTCAGTAGAGAAAGGATCTCTCTTTTCGTGGTGAACAATTGATAGCACTGTCCATACCTGCTCCGCACCAGCGAAGGCATGGTAAAAGCAGGACACATAGGTCATGATAGCTTTCTCATCTGGTTTTGGTGTGTTCACAATGTCTGAGAATGAACAACAAGATATAATGTGTCATAATGACATACTGCATCTACCTAAAATCAGTCCCAAATGCAGGTTACTTATATGAGTATAGGAAAGAATAAAAGGTATACCTTCTGCATCAAGCATCCTGGGGATGTCTAGGAATTTCTCAGCCACTTCAAAAGCAGTGTTAAGGTTGCCAACAGGGTCATCCTGCAAAGACACACAGCACCAGATGAATTAGAAACATACAGGTGCATGAAGAAATAATGAAATGGGATGCGGGAGAGGGAGGGAGAAGAAAAACCACAAAATCCAAAAAATTAACAAAAGCCACACAAAATTCATTTCATATGCATGTAGTTAGAAACCGTATCAAATGGATTAGTATCAGGGGCTCAGCCAGATCTTTTACAATGGGGTGGCCAGGTCAGACCCAGTTATTTTACTGGGGTGATAAAGAAAAAAAAATATTACTGTTCTTCTGCACTGCAAATACCGATATCATAGCAAGTGAGACTATCTTATATGTAATTAATATATCCAGTATTTCTCAGATTGCTGTAAAATATTACAAGATTATTTGACTTATTTCTAGACATTTCTTTACTTGATTTAACTTATTTCAAGAAATGATGCTTAAAACAACTAAAATGATCTGCCAATGAAATAAAACACTTTCATAAGATAAAATCACTTAAAAGTAAAAAATGTCAAGATAGAAGTTAAATAATCTTACAATATTCTTACAGTAATCCCATAATGAGAAATACTGGATATATTGACTACATTTGAGATGTTTTCACTTGCTATCATTTTTTGTAGTGTGTGTTTAAGCCTACATTATTAAAAATAACATAAAAAACTGCTGACACAACCATGAATTTATGCAGAAATTGTGTACACATTTGAATCAAGTACATTGAATGCATGTGTTTTGAGGTAGCTGAGTGTTCAGGAGGTGGAGAGGTGAGAAGGTTAGTGCAGAAACAGACTAATGGGTCCTCATATAAGCCAATAAAGAAACAAAGCAGGAACAGTGAGAAAATGAGAGCTAGAGCGAGAGGAGAGCACCTTGCGCAGTTTGGAGTAGTCAATGAGGTCAGGTCTGTGTCTGTGAATGAGGGCACACAGAGCCAGGCCATCCTTCCAACTGAGACACACATGAAGACGATGAGAGAGAAGGGAAGAAGGTAAGAGGATGGATGGAAAAAAGGCAGGGAAGGTGATCAAGAGACTATAACAATGTGTGAAGCCTCTCAGCATAGAGCAGGTGGAGCAAAGCAGATGGGATGGACAATGATGTAAATTGAATAACAATCAACATGAACAAAAGAGCACAATAAAAGCTCACATGAACATAAACTACGGCAGAAGATGGTCTTCAGGGGGAGGACAGCTCACCTGATGTGGAAGTTCTGTACATTCACATTCCTATAGGGGGCAGTCTTTCTCTGACACCACAGCAGCAAGCCCTCCTTAGCAGAAGTCTCTGATAGAAGAAGACAAATGACCATCATTAGTTATTAATTCATGAAGATCATTATGTCCAGAAACTGCATTAGGTGGTTTTGATGAGTCAGTTGAGCTTCAGATTTAAAGTTCCTTCACCTTCTACAGAGATGTCCTGGATAGCAAAACGCAGGATGATGGTCCAGATCATTCCAAGAGTCATCTTCACGTTACCATCCACAATTTCTGCATGAAGACATGAAAGAGAGATGAATAGAACAAGAGCAGATAGGCACCATTTGAAAGAGTCATGTAGAAGAGTGAAAGGAGAAAAGTGGATGAACTCTAGAGTAGAGTCAGCATATATGGACAAATAATTTCAATAGTTTACAGGTAAAACAACAAGAAGCAAGAAGCTCACCCTCAGCACCAATGGATACCAGCTTGACTCCCTTGCTGCAGATGAAGTCCAGGGCCTTGTTCACATTGGCGATCTTGTGGAAGCGCATCTTACCTTTGTCTGGCTTGGGAAGCCTCTCGCCTGTAAACAAAAAGAGAAGAGGAGAAAGAAAGCTTTTGTAAGAAAGGTTGATGATAATTAAGGAAATTAAGGAAGGTAACAGTGATCTTTTTTTATTTTGAAGTCCCAGGGAATCTAAATCCATAAGTAAGTTACTCTTGATCTTGTGGGCACACAACACACATGTTCAAAATAACTGCTGTGAAAACTTCCCAATTCAATAAATGGTTGATGTATTTTGTCACCATTCTCATATCTTGATGTATACTGGGCAGTCTTTATCTTGGGTAGTGTGAACGTAAGCAATATCCTTAGCATTCATGAGGCTGACATGGATTTTCCCTACCCGCACATATCAGTCTTCTTCTCTCTTTTCGAAACAGAGAGACTTGTCACAAGAAAGCCAACAACAGGCAAAAACAAACCTATAAAGCAGAGGTCTGTGTGGGACTGATTTTTCAGTCCGGCCCCTCTTCCGCAAGATTTCATCCCGCTCCTGCCTACTCTGGTACGGTTTGTCCCACTCCCGCCAGCAGCCTAAATAATTTGTCCCGCCCCCACCTGCAGACCTGTACACTACTGAAAATGACTGCCATATGTTGTACTTGCCTTTAGTCTGTTTTATTGTTATGTATTCGCCTTTATTAAGAACATTTCCCACATCTCTGGCCATCTGACTGTCTAAACGCTTCACTGTTTCTGCAGCCTACAAGAATGCAATTCATGTGACTGTTAATGTAATTGTGTGCTTCTATTTAGAACTAATTTAGAACAGCTGTTTTGAATGAGTTCATTACTTTGTGTTATTTTGCTGTTAGATATTATTTGCATACGGTAATGATTAAGTGATAGTTGTCATTTTATTTTGCCCATTCATTCATTTGTGGGAATGGCAATGGCAATGTCTTAGAATGTAAGGTTCTTCTTCACTTTAAAGCTAGATGTGCTTCCAGGGAATACTGTGAAGTGAATAAGAACCTTATACACTGAGACGCTGCCATATAAAAGCTGAATAATGTTTTCAGTTAGTCATAGACACAGTGGTATAGTCTACAACACAACCTGCATATAACTGATGTTGCGCAAAAAACCTGTGCATCTCCATTTTGTCACTTTTTCACTTTTTTTGTATAATTTGAAAGCTCCAGTCACTCTCTGCGTGGTGTTAACATTTCATGATGAACGGACTAATAAAAACAGTCCAATAATCTTGGTACAGTGGCCCACATTTATCAAGCATCTCAGAGTAAAAGTGCCCCCAAAGCTGGCTCCTACCTGAGATCACCTCCAGCAGCAGCATGAGTTTGAGTCCATTCCTGAAGTCCTCCTCAATGTTCTCAATCTGCGTCCCAGCCTTACGCAGATGAGAGTTACACCAGGCGGTGAAGGTCTGAGAATGGGATCATGGAGATAATGAACACAATGGATCTGTATTTCAGAACTTCACTAGTAATCAAATGTTCATTATAAGAGAACTCCACTGATTTTTCAACCACCTCATAGAAAGTTATTACATGAAACCGGTACAAATACTCTGATGTCTGAGACATTGTTTTATATAAGTTTTAAAAATGTTTTGGTCTAGATATATATATATATATATATATATATATATATATATATATATATATATATAAATACATTTTATATATTTATATATATATGTATATATATATATATATATATATATATATCTTTATACACATGCATATCAACTTCACTAAAAACTATCACAAAAACTGTGAAAAAAACCTGAGCCGGTAGGTTTCTCTACAACAGAGCATTTTGCGTCAGACCTCAGTGAAGGACACTGAGTTTCCTCTTAAAACCCACTTGTGCAATTTTTACAAAGATTCTGACATTCACCAGTGTTTTCTTATTTGGGATTTGTTCTTAGGTAAGAACAGAATCTACACACATGCAAGAGCACAAAGGTGTGAACAGTTTCATGCTTTAAAAACATGTCATGAATCTGACGTAGACTTTGTCTTGGGACATTTCTCAAGAATAAATTTAAGAAAAAACTTAGGAAGATATTGGTGAACGAGGCCCTTTGTTTACATATTAACTACTGAATAAAGCAGAAATATTGCAAAATTGCTGGAATTTCCTTTTAAGTTAAAACATCCTGTAATAAGATCAAAACCTCATAAATCCTTTATCCGGATTTTAGTATCATTCACCATTTTAAAACTTCAGTTGCTGCTTACATTTTGTGAACATTTCATGACGAATGGACTAACAGGTCCAAATTATGATTAATATAATCCCTAATAAAGTTGCCATGTTGGAGAAGTTTTGTTATAAACACAATGATATGTTTATAAAATAAAGAACAAAAACATTTTAAGGAAAGTCCACACAAATGAGTGGCAACTGCTGCTGAAGATGTTCTCCATGCATGCTAAAAGCCAATGCATGGTTTTGTTTTAGTTGTTTTTGCATATTAAAGTTGGAAAGCAGAATCCCAGAGTAAATGGAGGTCTTACTCAAGGACACAAAGGCAGTGAATTTAAAGGGCCTGTATTCAAAGACATCCAGTACTATGTCAGCATCTCTGCGCTCTATCTTGAGACTGAATCCAGAGCTCTCAGGGTTCACAGTGTTCCAGGACGAGGGCCCACGTCCCTAAAGCTTCTCACAGGAGTTCCGAGCTCGGATCAGATTTTTCTCTTATTTACGATGACCTACATCAGCATTCCTAATCTGAGAAGCTTTATGAACATTCTCAATCCTAAGATTATAAATCAATTACTAAAGACTTTTTATTCAGTCACTACTATGACTTTTTCAGTAAGTTATACTAATATGTACTATGTAGTTCAGAGAGTGAAGAACAGTAGTGAGAACCCCAAAAGGGCCCTTAGGGTTTATGTTATTCAGCAGTAAATGGGCGCAAAGGACTTGGACACATGGAGGAAGACCTGAAGTCCAAAGGTCTGCAGATCACAGCCCAGGCTGAACACCTATGTGGAGCCATGGAAGAAGATCTAGAAGAGAGGTGACTAAAGAATGCCCAGGCCCAACGTAATTTGATGTAAGACTGGAAGAGGAGACCCTTCTGCAGCAGGTGTCCACCCCTCAAATCACCCCCTCCTGCCACACATGACCAAATTTAGCCCCTACCCTGAGGGAGGGGGTAGCTGGAGGAGAGTGAAAGGGTTGGAGAAGGAGGCTATATCTGGGAGCCAAAGAGACACCAGAAGACAGCTGAGAGCACAGCATTCCTGGAATGCATGTTGGCAGCACTGAAGCAAGACAAAATGCGTCCAGTTCAGGAGAGTTGGGTCTTTTAAAGAAGGCATCGGCAAACTAAAGCTGTTGTCTAAAAAAAGGCTGTGATTTTAATGTTTCACCTGAGAACATACATATGTAAATAACATCTCACCATGTGGACTACAATCAAAAGGAATGAACAGTAGTCATTCATTGCATGGAAAAAAACACTAATACTGTATGTTTCTCAGACAATATTTTTCTTCATTATAACCCAATGACAAGATATACAGTAACATTTGTCAAAGGGAAAAACATCATGTGCTGATAATCTGTGCAGTCATTTTCACCTAAGAACCTTATCTATTCCCAGTGCTGTTAATCCATCTTTAAAAGTGCAACAAATAACTTGTCTTCTTGCCATTTAAAAAAAGATTAGGAAGTCTACAATTAGAAGGCTGCATATTTACCTCTTAGTTATCACTTGCGTATTACTCACTGTGCCCATCACAGAGGCCTCAGGCCTTTAGGGTGATTACTAACTTACTATTATATATATATATATATATATATATATATATATATATATATATATATATATATATGATGATATATATGTGTGTGTGTGTGTGTATATACGGCAACAATTTCCAGAGTGGAAAAGTAGAAAATAGCATTAAATCTATTAAAACAAATTTCATAGCATATCTATCACAAGTATTACATAATCACCTGACCACAATTATTTAAGATGACTACAATTATTTCCACTTATCCAATTCTTTACCTTTCACAACAAACAGAATGTGAATTGGATGCATTTTTATGAGGCAAATAGACCCAAATTAAATTAAACAACAACACATTTGTTGAGACATGTCACAGGTCTGACAAAAACAATAAATGTTCCCTTCTGGCTATAATATAATTAGGAGCAGAGGTGAGTAATGTTTATTTGATCTTGGGCTGTTTCTGTCATTAACTGCTTCGACAGGTAGGAAGCAAGACAGCTAATCAGCCAGTCTGGCTATGTTTTTATTTTAATAGTCTCAGACAAAGAAACAAAATCAGGCAACCACAGCATTAATTGCAATTATTTATATGGCAAATAATCATAAGTTAAAATTTCTGATCAAGACAGGCCTGATCATAGATTCATATTAATGACACAGCTAAGTTCTTGCTTTATGGCATTTTCAAGATTCCATGGGTAGCTAGAGGTGTTTAGTGAAACTCCATGCATCAAAATGACCCTCCTTGGAGAGACAAACATTAATGGTTCTAACTGGAGCTTTTGCTTTGAAATGTGTGCAGATAGCTGTTTATATAAGTCCAAATATCATGTCCCATTCAGACTATGTTCATTAACCAGCTAATAAAAAAATTAACAAATCCGATCTGACATCTTATCCTAGCCACCATGATACTGTCCACACAGAGCTTAGATTTTAACTGTTATAAGCCAACACTGTAAAAGAATATAAAACTCCTTATTCTCAAATATAAGTCCCTTTTCCAGACACAGAGTGATGTAAAACACTATTTGGACTCGCTTTACTATCCAACTAATTGATTCTATAGTACGTCACTTGTATGAGTTAAAAACAAAATATTTTCCTTATTAGTAGATCAAAGTAGCATTGTTTCAATAGCATTGCACAAGTCAGTGTGGAATGTAGTTCCACCCTGGGTGTAGCTTTACCCCAAGACTGCTGGAGATTTCCTTTAAAATAACTTGAGTGTTTTTAAGCCTTGGCTTAATCTGGGTGCAGGAAACACTCCCCTAGTAGCTCATCCATCAACAATGCATTAGTCAGCTAGAGAGGTGGGCAGCAATTAGCTACATTCACTCAGTTTCATGTACCTAAAAAATGGTTTATATGTGCACAATTACCCCTTCCCTTAAAAGTAATTGATGAGCCAAGACATGTTTGGTGTCTGAAGTTTGTTTCTTTGATTTTGCACTGGTGCTATGAAACCAATGTGCTGGAAATCTGTGTCAGCCTAGATCATTATTACAGGCATTACATTAGCCTTGTAGTTCCACTGTTAAACTAAAAAACTTTAGGCAACAAACCTGCACTGACTGACAGAGTACATGTGGGGTAAGTGAACACTT
The DNA here is from genome assembly GCF_904425465.1 of Colossoma macropomum. NCBI lineage: Eukaryota > Metazoa > Chordata > Actinopteri > Characiformes > Serrasalmidae > Colossoma > Colossoma macropomum. The sequence continues at coordinate 19,595,240 of NW_023494800.1, forward strand.
GTGTACATTTGATTTTTCAGTGAACCACTTTTTTAAGCAAAATCTTCTAGGCTGAGAGAAGAGAAGGTGATGCAGCTGTGAGAGGGCCACTGTGTCTGGCTGTAGAGGAGCAGGTGTGGGTGTGAGGCTGCCGCTGGCCTGGGCTCACTCAAGCCTGGGAGTAGATTAGCACTTACAGTAGGCATGCAGCAGTGGGGCGGGAATGGGTCAGTTGGCTGCAGCTCCAAGTGCTCACCCTACTGCTCACTGTCAGAGCTTGATAACCCGCAGCTTGCACAGTGAAAGAACAGCTGTCCACTATTCGAAGAGGAAATACAGTGCGTGCACCAATCAGTGTGGGTGTTTGTGCTAGTCGATGCAGACAGGTTGACATATATAATATAGTATATAACATACACTGGTATGCGCTGAATATGCAACAAATCTTACTGACTATAAAAAAGGACTAAAATAACTCTACTTGGAAAACTGCCACCTCCCTTTCTGTCAAGTTGAATTAAAATAGTTTGAGATACCCTGAAATGTCTATTACTGATATTTCAATTTCATCCATGTTAGTGGTGTGCATTCTGACAAATTCTGACTTCATACCCATACAGGTCAATATACGGATATATTCAGTTAACAACAGTGAAGGAAAAAAACATGTATAAATATTAATCCATTAAAATCCCAGGCTTAATACTTACTAAGCCTTATTATTCAATAACTACAGGGACTTCAATGCAAACAGGTTGAGCTATTGTTAAGTTACAGAAGAGTGGAGTAAAATGTTGGGGAGTCAGTGAGACCTGGCCATTTAAGGGTTGTAAGAGTTTAACCCTACTGCTAACAGGCTAAAACATTCAGTTTGCACAAACAAAAATTTAACAGCATTTAGTGATATTTGAAACCACATAACATTTGAAAACATGTCTTATTCGCAAAAAGAAACAGGGAATTTTTAGGTCAGCATGCTTAAATAACAGTGGCTGCTTCAAACAAACAAATGAGTTAATGCTAACACTAAAGCTAACTGCTGCTGCAGTAAATGTAGCAGGTAAAAGTACCATTTAAAAAGACAAAGTTTTTCTTGTCATCTTTGATCGAAGTGCAGTGACTTTTGCCCTCTTGAGGTCCAAAGAATAATCAGTCAAGCAAGCCTGCATGCTGAAAAATGAGAATAAATCCACCAGAGACAAACCCAAAACATTATGTGTGCCAAAACTAACCGCTGTGCACTTTGTTAGGTACATTCGTAAAGGTGCAGTGTGTAGGTTTTAGTGGGATCTATTAGCAGTAACGGAATATAGTCTAAAAAAAACGTTTTTTTATTCAGTGTACAATCACCTATAACTATGAATCATTATGTTTTTGTCAGATTAGAATGAGCCCTTCATATTTACATAGGGAGTGGGTCCTCTTCCAAAAGAGGCCGCCATGTTGCCCCACCATGTTTCTACAGCTGCCCAGAATGGAAAACACTGGCTTTAGAGAGTGCCATAAATCGGAGGCTACCATAAACACAATAATACACTGCCAGGATTTCAAATCATTGGTAATACACAAGAACACACATACATTTTCTAAGCCGCTTATCCATCTGGATCACAGGGGGAGCTGGAGCCTATCCCAGAAGTCATTGGGTGGAAGGCGACACAAGAACAGAAAGGCCAAATTACAGTTTGTGAAAAGTGCCAAGATAAAAAAAAAAAAAACATGCTTATGATCCAAAGCATACCACCTCATCTGAGAAAACATGGTTGCTTGACCCTGTATGGCTGCATGTGGATCTGCCTCATATATAATCCTGAAGTGTACAGAATCATCTTAAATTGGTGGTCAGCAGCCCTCCTCCTGAAGATCGACTTTCCAGCAGAGATTAGTTCCAACCTCTATCTAACATGCTGCCTCCTCCTTACCTAACAACAATACATCAGATCCAGTCAATCAAGGAGGTTCATTAGCTAGAGCACATGTGGCAAACTGTGGTTGGAACTAGACTTTGCCAGAAGGTTGATCTCCACGACCAGGGTTAGTGACTACTCTCCTAAATTCTAAGATGCATCCAAATGGCTCAAAACTCAATGGATGGCAGTTCACCTTGCAGCAAGATAGGGGCTAAAAATACACTAATAAATCAAGTATGAGTTTTTTAGGGCCAAAAATAGAGCGCTTTTGACTGACTAAGTCACGTGGCCCCTAATCAACCCCCACACAACAGCTCAAAACCCCCCAAAACAAACAGGAAGATCAAAACATTATTTTACAGACGTAGCTGAGCCTGGATCATTTCAAATCAGTGTGCTGATACAGCTAAAGCATATAACACTGCCTCAATGTCCAATTACAAAGACAGCAATAAAAATTGCATGCAATTATTGAATAGCCCCAGGTCAAATGACACGTTTTGTTGATTTTGTTTATCTTTTGCATACAACTGTATGTATTTAAAAAAAAACAATGAGACACTGGTGTAATTAGAATTACAATGTGTTAAACTCCTGAGTCTAATGTCTAATATGTATTCAATATAAGTATAAAACAGCACATTACCAAGTTTCAGTCAAAGCTCAAATATTGTGACATATCTCATCACATCAAATTCAGCATACAACCTGTTGATTAGGTTTCTCATAAATATTATTACATTTTACTGTATTTATGTTTAATTGTATTTATTCTAAAGTATTTTTAATGGCAATACAAGGCACTGCCAAGAAATAGTTTTAAACAACTTTCGTGGTTATAACCAGGTAATAACATCTAGGAAAATGATAAACTGCAGTAGGCTAACTCCTACTTTAAAATATATTATCCTGTATATCAGTTTCAACAGTTAATGAAAATATTTAAATTTCATAGGACAGGGTAATTATCTGACACCAATCTAAACAGCCATGTTATTCATGTTTCAGTCTCAGAAAAAAAAATCAGGAAACATGTTAAACAGAAAATTACACAAAAAGCCTTCAGTACTAAATATAATGTCAAATATGTCAGTATTTAATTTGTCTTTTGTACACCTACTGCCATTTTAACTCTTCCATCCTCCCAGTCTTAACACCAGCCGGCTGTGTCCTCCCAACAAAGCTCTCATTGACATTACGCTGCTCTTCAAACAGACACTAACATTTACACAAGAAACTACACAAACATACCTAAGCTGCCAGCAAATGTCTCTCTCATTTACTCCCAAATTGTCGAAAGGAGATACTTCTGAGATATAAGATAATCCAGTTGCATAAAGAAGGAGAAAGTCAAAGGAAAATAAATGAAAAACAGGAGTGTCTAAAAATGGAGCTCAAATTATTATTAAAAGATACAGAGAAGATGGGGCTCCTAACAATCATCCAAGAGCTGGCAGACCACTAAAACTGTATACTTCAGATAAACAGTACTTAAAACTTTCATCTTTGAGACAGAGGAGAAAATCCAGCTCCACTCTTATTTCAGATCTAACACAGCTGTTTCTGTCCATCCTCCCACTGTGAAAAGACAACTCAATGCTGAGTCTGAAAGGATGTGTAGCTGTTAAGAACTCATTACTGAGAAAAGGAAACAGACAACAAAGAAGAAAATCTGCAGTAGAACACTGAAACTGGACATGTGGAGTGAGGTTTTATGGACTGAGGAATGTAATTGGGATTGCTGGGATATTTATATAAACAGTATACTATAGATAATTATATAATACATTATACACATTGATAAATTTCAAATGTGATGATGCACACATATACACACATTTTTTCTTCCATATATTTGTAGCCCCTCAAACTTATACCATCCACCCCCTAATCCAGGGGTGCCCATCTCCAGCATAGTTTTGTAATTTCCCTGATTTAACTTTTAACCACTGGTAATTAAGTGATGAGTTGAAGTACTTTTGAGCTGGGAAATCAGCAAATTATGCTGGACTTCAGCCATCGTGGAGTTGTGCATCCCTGCCCTAACCTCTTCCCCCCACCCTTACATCGGACAGTTTATAGCAGCTCCCTTACAAGGACACCTCTTCTGGAATAGCAACTGCCATTTGATCGTACGCATGGCCACACTGACCCACCCACAGGAGGCTGAGAGAGGGCACACTCATACCTAATAAACTCACCTGGCCTTGTCAAATAAAACTTCTCTTGTTATAAATTACATCTGACTTTTATTAGCAAAATTAATCTAGATTGAGGCTACTGTCTAGATCAAAGCCATTATCTTGATCTAAAGCAATTTTCAGAAAAATGTACTTAACTACAATTAAAACAAATCAATGGATGTTTACTGCCATGAATTACTTCCAGATCATCAGAACAACTACTGGCCTTCATCAATCAGTGAGCTGGGCAATATTTTGCATGTAGTTGATGCTCAGTCTTTTACACAAACCACATTCCCAAAGAGCATCAGTAATAATTCACATAACTGCCCTGATTAAAAGGATTACACAAGCAATTAAGAGAGTAATCACTTCATGCTGGAAATACCAACCCTCACTAAGAACCTTAAACACGTACTGACTGCTCTCCAGCAGTCCAGTCTCAATGATATAACCTTCATAAAATGTGGTTATTGCAGTATTACAAGCAATTTGGTCTGACAAGCATGTTCAAATTACGAAATAGGCAGCTTAGTAGTGAAGTTAGGAATGGCACAAGACCCATGCAAAAAATAACAAGTATGCTGGTTCTCCAGGCTGTTCACTGAGGTCACATAGTAAGCTACAAGAGCTTACTGGGCCATTAAATACAAGCCCATGAGGAAATAGAGCAGGAAAAATGTCATACTAGCAATACTCGTAGCTCCCAAAGCATTTTCAGACAGAATCAAGACAAGCCTATACAAATCAATAGTTTGAAGTGCTGAATACAAATCTCTATGTAAACAAAATGACTGGTGATGCAAAAGGCTTGCTTATATATGTGTAATTTTATATATATATATATATATATATATATATATATATATATATATATATATATATATATATATATAGTGTGTGTGTGGTGTGTGTGTGTAATATAAATATATATAATGCATATATAAATAAATTAGACTATATTACATTAATTTGACTAGATTACATAAGACTGTAGCTCTGCAGACTCAATACACCACAAAAAATCTTTAGTTTCTAGTTGGTCACATGCAAAGAAATATAGAACAACTAATGATACATTTATATATGAGCTAATGAGCTCTATATAAAAGCTATTCTGAGTGATTTACACAGGAAAATTACTGGGTTGTCAAGACACGGATTCTTATTCTGTTAACTTAATGTTATACGTTCAATAACCTCAAACTTTTAAGGAAGCCCAGTAACTAACTTTAGATTTATATAGCATTTTCTACAGTGCAAAAGACCAAACCAAGTTTATGATTGATGATAAGAATTTGCACTGATAAAAGATTTAAAGCTTCAAAAGTGAAAGTGGGTAACTTCTGTGATTGCATCATGCAATAATGTTGCACCATGTACTGTCAATCATTCAGTGATGGTTAACAGATTATGATGAATAAGCCACAGGGTCAGAGACTAATGGGCTGAGAGAACAGGCTGATGTGGATGGGAAAAGCAGGTTCAGTATTTTTAGTAAAGGAAGCTATTTGAGGCGCTCTCCAGGTTACTGCTTAACTGCTTCCTTTACACCCCCCACCCCCCTTTACAAGGCTATCACCTGTTGCAGTCACTTCGGGGTACTTAGGGCCTGCTGCCACGCACTGCAGGTGTGCTTTCTACACGACACATAGCAGCTGCAGGAAGGCCTGGTGTGCAAATCTGTTCATCAGTGGTATTTAAATTTGAGACAGCAGATTCTGCAAGTCTCCTCCTCCAATCAGTTCCGAGAACCAAATCACAAGACTGCATCTTGCCGAAGGAGCTGCAGGGCCTGTTCATTTACTCCAAAGAGAATCCATGTGATAAGTACTTACCCAAACCAGATAGGAACAGTCTTTAACAGTTACTGATATCAAGCACATCTTCTACAGATCCATGCTGTGTCATGGAAGCACAGCACCAAGTTGAAATTTATTTTGTTGCAGTAAAATTATCATGGGCTGAATGAATGAATGTTCAGCTTAAGGAAACAAGGTCAGTGTTCAAGACTCCAAGCCTACAATAAAAGGCCTTCCAATGGCGAATCATCATAGGCATTACTATTTAGGACCAGTTTAAGCCTGAACCTAAACTAATTTTAAAGGGGATTCACCATTGGCACTGTAGTTTAGTCCAAGACTAAGCAAAATCCATGCTCAGGAAATCATCCGTTAGATTTGTAGACTTAATCCAGGTGAAGGAAGTAGGCTAACAGGGCCAGTTCACCACCCTAGAGTAAGCTTAGTCTTGGATTAAACTGCATTATCAGTGGTAAGTCATTACTGAACTTCATTTAGTGTATGCTTTGGCTTGACATGGGACTGGAAAACTGGCCCATAGTGTCTCCATGCTCTAAAAGACCTACACTACCTTACGCTGTTGCTTCTCCCAGGCAGGGTCCAGCAGCAGGTCCCTGTCCCAGTCCTCCTCCTGGACCATGTACTCCTCAGCCGAGGTCATCATATATGAGCTTTGATACTGCACTTGCGTTTCAACCGCTGTCATTTTGCCGTCTTCCCAGGAATGAAGAGTATTATCCCTTCAGTGTTTAAAAACTGCTCTGCCCCACTCAGTTCAACATGCAAGGTGTCTTCGACCACACAGCGCGTCCCGTGCCGCTTTCCGGAAAGACAGAAGCCCCCAGGTCCAGCCTTCCGCCTCTAATGTAGCCGCTCCCACCGCCCGCTGAAGTAGCAGCCGCTGCTCGTGCCCCTCACCGCACGCTTATACGGCTCAGCGCCCAAATAAGCAGGAGCGCGCGGCATGTGGGCGCAGGTTAAAGACTTAGAAGGCAATAAAGGCGGGATTTGAGCAGGTCAGCGCGCGTCACTGTGTCCCGACATATTACTCAGTTTTTGAGCATAATCTCACTCTGTACTTGATTTACGTTTCCCCACAAAACTCGCGACTCCCTTTCCCCGCTGAGTCATTCCATGAGATGGGTGCCAAACGGAGACGCTAATCCGAGTTTGTTTTCAAAGTTTCTGTAGGCTACTTTTTGTGCCGTGTAACACAGTTACGACCAGAACCCATCATAGTGAAACAGTAGCGAGGAAAATGAGCTAAACAAAAGCAAACCTGCAGGCTTTAGAACTTGGCTCTAAATGCCAAGTCAGGTCAGTCATGTCAAAGCTGTCACTAAATCAGCATTTTATCACCTTAAGAATATCAACAAGACTGAGATTTTCTGACTAAACCAGATCTGGAGAAACTCATTCACGCTTTTATTTCCAGCAGGATTGATTACTGTAATGGTCTCCAAAGAAATAAACAGCTTCAACTGATTCAAAACACAGCTGCCAGAATCTCACTAGGAGTAAAAGGAAGAAAAAACATCACCCCCATCCTTACACTGGCTACCAGTACATTACAAAACCGACTTTAAGGTACTAATACTGGTCTATAAATCACTTAATGGCGTAGGAGCAGCTTATTTATCTGATATACTAGCCAGTTAGTCCTTCCTAGACTAGACATGGAGAAGCAGCGTTTAGCTACTGGAAACCCATTTCATGAAGCTCCTAACATGCAGTTATTTTGCTGATGTTGCTTCCAATGGTAATTTGGAACTCTTTAGTGAGTGATTTAACAGAGAACAGGCACTGTGTGCTTCAGCACTCAGCGGCCCCACGGTGTGAGTTTGTGAGGTCTCCCGCTGCTGCTGCTTCCATTTCACAATAATAGCACTTACAGTTGACAGGGGCAGATCTAGCAGGACAGAAATTTCACAAACTGATTTGTGACAGAGGCAGCGTCCTATGAGATGCCATGTTTAAAGTCACTGCACTCATCAGTATGACCCATTCTACTGCTAGTGTTTGTCTATCAAGATTGCAAGGCTATGTGCTTCATTTTATCCACTTGAACTCAATAGTTAGGATAAGTGTCCCAATACTTTTGCATGTGTGTGTGTGTGTGTGTGTGTATGTATATAAAAATCTAAATAAATAGTAAACCTGATCCCACACAGATTTAATTTATATATTTCATCAGTGCCAAAACTAGCTCCCTTTTAAAAAGCACTAATGCACCACTGTTGAATTCAGGAAAGTATTTATTTGTTTTTACAAGATCAGAGTAGGCCTACAAAGATAATGGCCAAAAGGAAGAAAAAAAACAAAAAAAACAAGGATGTAACATTCTTTTCTAGGACAGTAGCAAAAGCAGTAAGCAAAGCCTGATGAAAGCAATAATGTTTAATTCAACTAATGCAAGTTCCCTGAATGATTATTTCCTGATCTAAAGTAATCATAAGCAACATTCTACATATATTGCTCAACCCAAACCCAGAGATGAAGCACTTTCATTCAATGATCAGTAAACAAGGAAGTTCAATTGCCCAAAAAGAAAAGGAAAAAAAAAAAGAAAAACAAAAAGCAAAACCTGAAGGTTTGAAGTGAAGATTATGATGTCCAGAGAAACTCTTACTTTTTCTTTTTATTTTGTGAAATGATGTGGACAGTTTAGTGATAAGGGTTTTGAAACTGGCCAAACAACTCTCCAGCTCCAGTCTTAACAGTTATAGACGTCTGAAAGCATTTTTACATGTGAAGTTGAGAATCTCAATTCTTATACCCCATCCAGGTTCTGAATGCTTTCTGTGGAGTTTTAGGTGAACCACCTTTCTCTGAAGAAAGGGCAACATGATCTACAAGATCTTAAAGGTGAGAGAGGTATTGTGTTGGGGTCTGAAGGAAGGAGTAGGTTTGAGTGGGACAGTGGCGCACTGGGTTACTCACCTACCAGGCGACAGCCCTACCTCTTGCTTTTCGGATAGCACTGCACACTCTTTACAGCTGTGCTGTCTTCTTAACCGTTCAAATGCACAGCCGGGGCACCTCAGTTTTGAGTGCACGTCTCGTCTCGTCTTACTGGAAATGCTTCAAAAAAACCAAATGCCACAGAACAAGCCAAGGCAAGGTTCCCACCAATTTCACAAGACCAATTTTTATGATTAAATAATTTAAAGTCTTATTTTGAGGCTTCAAAAATGAAAAAAAAAAATGGTATGGTTACTGCCATTACTGATCTATTGGGTGAGCTGTGGGGGCTTCTGTTCTTTTTAGCAATATGATAAAACAAAGAAAAAGTCATTTAAACTAATAGACAACCAAACCAAGATCATGTGGGGTACTTGTATGTCTGAGCTGAAGGACTTGCTTCCTCTGCTTGTGCAAGCCATCACTTTTAAGTTACTCTGAGCAGTGGCACTGCTACAGCTACAACTGTGTTGGCTTAATGTCTTTCAGCCTCAGAAAGTAGATCTGGACTGAGGATCTCCAACAGTTGTAGTAGGATGACTGAGGGGAAGTGTATGGTCGAGGTGCAGGCGTGATGGGGGGCAGAGGGCTTTACCTTTGTGGGGAGTGCGTCCATGCCACTGTGGGACTCTAATTCTCTTCCCCCCGTCATGTGCAACCTGGCGTCCTGAGGCCCGGGTGCCATTTTAGCTGTAGTTAGCGAAAAGGGAAAATGTGGCTGGAAGAGCAGTAAAAGTAACAAGTCATGCACTATTTGCAATAACACATTACAGACATGTTGCGATAAGGTGTGGAGTCACATGTGTGGAGCCCTGGTGCACTGTAAGGAGCTACACCCCGCCACCCTCCCATCTCCACTCTACCAAGTGTTCTTAAAGAAAACTGAACACTACAACAACATATCTGCCTGTTACTTCAGCAGGTTTTATGGCGTGGATACACAACACTTGTATTAGGTGTTTTTAAAAACCGTATCGAATATTTACAACAAAGGCCAATTCAAGTCATTTTTTACGATACATGGTGATGAGCGATCAATTCCAAAGACTGGATTGCCATGGTAGGTTCAAGTTCAGTTCTGATAGAGCCCTTTAATAAAATGCCAGCTCCTAAACCATGTGAGCTCTTGCCCCTTGCAGGTCATTTCCATTTCAAGAATTCTCTTTAAATTACCCCACCTAGCTGCAGCTTTGTGTATCCAGGCCTTTAGGGGTCACTGATACTTATTCTGTTTGTGTGTACACATGTATGTGTGTGTTGTGCATGTACCCCACCATCTCTGTGTTGGAATGAAAGACTGAAGACTGCCTGAGGTGAATTCTAAAGGAAAGAGGACATAACATCATTTTTAAAAACGTTTTCTCTGCCATGCTTTCATTACAGTCTTTTACTGGTGTCCAGTCAAAGACACCGAAAGAATGCTATATAACAAGATCTGTGGTCAAAACCATACAATACTGACCAATGGACTCTTTTTTGGAAGGAATTCACTTATTTGAGAATAATCAGATTTAGCGGCAGACATAAGCTTGTCTTGGATGTTTTACATATTAGATGTTATGAAAATCTCATGTAGGCTCCTTACACTAGTTGTCAAGTGAAATGGGCAGATTTTAATTAAATAAAAGAACTGCATGAGTTTACAAGGCATTGGGTTTATAATTTTAGATCAAATCAAAATTAAAATGACCTAAAACCTTTGTCAAATGGAACATCCCATTGCTTTTCTTTTTTTATTTTTAGAACAACAAAAAACATGAGATATTTGTACTTTACTGTCTTTTATTCTCAAATTCCAATCATCTGGAGACCTAATGCAATTGACCTTGCAACTCCAGAATCAAATCAACTAAAGCCAAATCACTCTTGTATACTAACATTTATTGTGATGTAAATGTGGGAAGTGAAAAGATAAGAGGAAAACAAGATGTGTTTGCACGGGCCTACACTCCAAGGGGGGATGCTTTGCTGTCTAGGACAAATAAAGAAAATGGTAATTTGAGAGATTAAATATCTGTCTGTACACCCACAGCATTTTGTCCATGTGAGAGAAGAGCACACGTCTAGAAATGGCAATCAATTCCTCTAAAATCCTGCAAAGCATGCATAGTTGCTGTCTGCAGGCACCCAACAGTTTTGCTAATTCATAACAAATGGCATCCCCAACCCAGAGTCAATAAAGATATGGAAACAACAGAAAAACACGAGTATGAAGTATGAGCATAGCTATCTATTAAAGGTGAAAAGTCTGTAGATTTTATTGATGAATGCTAGATAGACTAACATTCACTTGCCATCCATTTTATGGCCTAGCCTCACTCCAATGGGTGACATTAAAATGTGAGCTCAGGTTCATGTGCAGACCAGAAGTCATCTGCCCCGGCAAGGCTGTACCTAAAGGGCTGAAAACGACTTGGGTTCCTTAAAACAACTGTGTTATTTTGCTGATACTGACGGCAGCATGTCTCTGCCCAAAGCCAAATCCCACCCGTTTAGAACTGAAGGTAACAAATCTGACGTGTGTTAGCATGTGTGGCTCTGTTGCAAGTCAGTGTTCTTGATTAACGTTCTTGCATGTCGACAGACAAACACACCTACACATTCACCAAAACACACACATTCACCCATCATTCACACAGGTCCTGTAATTTCAAATCGCAAATTTCCCGTCTTTCTGCTACAATCCTTAACGCTGCTGTTTAAAGAGTGTAAAATTACACACATCAACTACAGCAGACAGATCTTGATCTACAGAGCCAAAGCCTTCCTGCTGCTGTTATGCTCAAGCTTATATACATCAAAGAAAAAACATTTTAAAAAAATCTAGAGCCCCTAGTCTTTTTAAAATCATAACTAATTTGAAAGTTTGGAAACTATTATAAATTTGTGGAAAACTTGTTTACAAAAACAATTGCACAAGGCACATTCTTCTGACAGGGGCTGATGCCAGATTTCCAAAGACAGACAAAAGTGTGCGAGACATAAAATTATTTTAAACTCACATTTGCCTTTTGAACCACCTGTCAATTCTGATGATACTAGAAGTCAAACCAAGACAGGTGGTAAAAATACCAACCTTGTACACCTTTGAAAGCTATGGGTCATCTGACACTAATTTGGGGGAAAAAAAATCAAATGAAACCTTTGCAACAAGAACAAAGTCTGGTGCATCAATTTGATATAAATATTTATCGTATCCCTTTCCACAAATTCTTCAGCATTGTTATTATGCAGGACCAACACCGTCACACACATTCAACACACCCTGTCACACACTCAACAAACACATTCATCCACGTGTGCGTGTGAGGTTGTGGGGGCTATCGGTAAGGGGGCTCTGGCGTGTGGAGGTGGGAGTAGTCAGGATGGCGGAGGAGGGGCTCCTTGTGTGTTGGTGGCGGCTCATACGCTCTTGGAGATTCGGTGGTTCCAGGGGCAGCCAAGTGATGGCCATCCATTGGTCCTGAAGGTGGCATGGGCATGACAGGCATCGGGGGAGGTGGAGGCGGCGGTGGTGGCGGATAGTAGTAGTTGTACTGTTGATAGTGCTGATACTGCTGGTACTGTTGGTACTGCTGGTACTGCTGGTAGTACTCCGCATAGCACCTAGTAGGAAAAGACAAATGACAAAGCAAATGATGTTTAGATGAGTCAGTTTAAGACTCACTTTGCCCGTCCTGAAAAAAAATTTATATCAGCTTGAAAATCCCACACCATAAACTTCACTGGAACAATTGGTCAGGGTTTTTATTATTGAAGAACATTAGCAAGAGTGTCAAATGTGTGTGCAGCAGAACTGCAAAGTAGAAACAGTAGATTTAAGAAAAGGCAGAGCACTTAAGCTTCAAAATGGTTGCTGTAGCATTGTATAATCATGAAGGTTGCATGTACAATAAAAACAGAGAACAAAATTCAATTCAGTCAGTTAATAGTGTGAGCTGTTTTCGGCTGCTAAAAACCCTCAAAATCTGCTCTCAGATATTTGGCACTGCATCTCAGCCTATGCTTTACACTTAAAAACAAAACTCTAATGTAATACACACTCTTACCTTGAGATAGGGTCTCCATCTTTAGCTGAAGGCAGTTCTGGTCCACCAGGAGGGGTGGGAAGCAGGGCACGGCGTTTGGGTCTTGCCTGGGAGAGGGGCTGAGGAACCGGGTCTGGCAAAAGTGGAGCTGAACGTCTCACTGGGCTACGATCCCGTTCTGATTTGGTAATGGCCTGCTGCTCAGCCAGCACCTGCTGGCCCTGCTCAATGAAACGCGCCCGAGCTGCTTCAAAGATGGCCTGGGGGTCAGACTCTCCCCCTCCCATGGTCCCATAGGCTGGGCTAGAATAGAGAGAGGAGTTCGCACCATAAGCAGGGTTCACTGCAGCAGCACCTGAAGGGGCTTCTCCTGCAGCAGGGTCTGCACCCTGGCTGCTTGATGAACTTAAGACCTGGTCAACAACAGTGCCGTACACTTGACTTGCCAAGGCACCATAGACCGCAGCACTAACTGGTTTGCCATCTGATCCGCTGCCTTCAGTCAGGCCCTTTAGGGCTGCGTATGTCGGGTCAGAGCTTGTGGTGTTGAAGAAAGAGTTGTGCACACTCTGCTGTACTTGTATGGGAAGTCCAGCAGCTGCTGCAGCTGCAGCGGCCAGTACTGCCGCCTGACTCTGATGGTGCTCCATGGGCGGCCTGGTGGGGCACTCTCCCGCAAAATGGCCCTGTATCCCACAACGTGCACATGGGACCTTGGAAGCAGCTGCTGGCTTTGTCTGCTGAACTTTTGAGAGCTCCACAGAGAGCGGGCGGCCCTTGAATGAGGTCCCATGAAGGGCCTCAATGGCTTTCTCTGCATCTTCTTTGCGTTCCATGTGCACAAAAGCGTAGCCTGCTGAGGAGGAGAGCTTGGCTGCAACGGAGAACAAAGAAACAAATCACAATATTAGAAGAATAAATTGTAATATATAAAATGTAGTCTGAACATGAGTGCAACGTCACAAACGGATTTTAATACTGCATTTTAGAAGCAGAACAAAAGAGAATCGGGGTATAGGATCTTTGACCTGCAAACGATTTGTTTACTATTGTTTAGGAAATGATTCAATACAAAAACGTGTCTACACAATACTTTATTAAATATTATAATCGATTCTAACATTCCAAAGTCTACGCAGTTCAGTCGCCACCTTCGGATCAATGCATCACGATGCATCAATGCATTTTTCACACTACTATAAGAGAAGCAAAATATTTAGACAGCGTACTTTTTACTTTGTCACACTCCAAGACGTTTCCAAAACGAGAGAACAGTTCATGCAGGTCGTCAGCAGTGCACAAAGCACTCAGGTTCCCCACAAATACTTTGATAGAGTTGAGGGGCCTCCCTCGGGACTCTTCAACTACGAGGTTGCGACCATGAAACTCTCGACCATTCAGATCATGGATGGCACGGTCAGCAGCCCCTTCTCCCTGCAGATGGACAAAGGCAAACTGCCTCAGTAAAGTAATCGTCTCCACCTCTCCGTAAGGGGCAAAAAGCGCTATAAGGTCATCTTGTGTTGTTTCCAACGCCAGATTCCCAACAAAGAGCTTCACCGCGTTGCTGTTGTCCATTGCACCCGACAAAAACCTAGAAATAGGGAACATGGCTCATTTCTCCTTCTTTGCACGACACAACCTTAAGCTAATAGAACAAGGCATAATAGAAATAGAATAATGGGCCTGGCACTTCCGTTGAGCGAGCCTAAAGCAGCTGTAGTAACGGAGAAAGCCTTAGTTGAGGAGAGCATTTTTCATGTCGTTGCAGACGTACAATCTACAAGAGGGACAGATGATTGTTAATATCTTCAGTTGTGAGTTACAAAGAAGGGGAAATGTTGGTGTAACGTAGAACAGTTAGCCAGATAGCTAGTAAAAGAAACTGGGATGTTTTATACGAGGCAGTAGTTAGGTTGAACAAGTATGGCTACACAGCTGAACTGCTGGCGTTAAGCTAACTACGAAGCTTCGAAAGAATAGTTAGCTAGCCAGCTAACCAGCTAACCTAGCTCAATCTTTAGCTAAATGCTAATTTACGGAGCAGCGCCGCGACACCCTCAAGTTAAAGCATCCGTGACTGCTGAATTTGTTATCTCACTTAAAAACCAATCCTCGCCGATAACCTTCGGACTGAAATATATCTACATTATTTACAGCGTCGAGCCGTAAATGTGAGTTAAACATGCTAACAGTTAGCTGAAGGCGCGAACGACAAGAGCAGCACCGCGCAACGCTAACAACGTGTAGTCTTTCAAACAACAACAAACGTGATATAACGAATTATCCACTCGCTGAGAACCACACTCACGGTATTAAGACTATTTAAAGAAACCCCCGAAAGCAAAAGTTGGGCAGAAATCAGTTCACAGCGCCAGATTTGATCAAAAATAGGACAGAAGGACGCTAGTTATCCAGTTATCTTACCTAACGCGGGGCAGACTTCTTCATGGCCGATTTCCGGTTGACAGATGTTGCTCCTCGCTCGTGTCCGTGTTGGTCCGAGCAGCGTTCTGAAAGAAATGTCCGACCTGTGAACTCCTCAGCAGAGCTGGGTGATACCACTCATTTTCTGTTTGAGCTAGGATTACCACCCGTCCTGGATTTCCCTGGAATGGCCAAGTTTTTGGCTGCCTGTCCAAGAAAAAAAAACATTCCTGGAAACAGTACATTTTCATATGTTTCATAAATTCTTATGAAGTTGAAATTGTTTCTTTTTATCCAGTCAACCAACCGGTAACAAAGAATGGGTTTTATAGGTTCAGATTATCCTCAGTGTAGGGAGAGGATAAGGTGCACTGCAGGGACGTGTTTAGACACCAGGCAGCACTGCAACACGAACTGACTCGATAAGGTTCTGCAGCTGAACTGACTGACCACATCATGAGCACAGCTACCCCTCCGCTGAATTTAGTAAAAAATTAAATTACCAGGAATTTTACAGGGCACAAATGGTAGTTCGAGACGAAACCAAGTCGTACCAATACCAGAACAGACACTGTTCCTTTTAAAGGTCTTATTGTGCGTGTTTACCACAGCATATTTACCACATAACCGATGCCTCTCAAACGGCATGCTACTGTACTAAATAGCAGTCATTAGGGTATAGTACAGTAGTAGTATCCCAGCAAACACACAACACTGTCACAACGACCACTTTGTAGTTCTACAATTACAGACTGTAGTTTATCTGTTTCTCTGCATAATGTATTAGCCCCCTTTAACCCTTTTCTTCAGTGGTCAGGACCCCCATGGGACCACCACAGAGCAGGTATTATTTAGGTGATGGGTCAATCTCAGCACTGCAGTGACACTGACGTGGTGGTGTGCTGGTATGAGTGGATCAGACACAGCAGTGTTTGCTTTTTTTGAGATATCAGTTAATCAGCCTCTCTCTGTGCTATCAGGCTATGGAACATTTTATTTATTTATTTATTTTCGAAAATAATAAATATTTTTATGAGTTTCAGAATCGTCCTCATCTGCACACAAACTGCTTTGGAAAGTGACTCAAAGAAGTGAACACTGGTATACGTTTAAATGGTTTCGCTCGAATACCAAGCACTTACATTGACTATGAAGGAACAGGGCTAGGGTAAATGTGAATAATGTGAAAAATGTGAACAGTGTTTTATTTGATAAAAATATCTACTAGAACTTATTCTCAATGTACATCTTTAGCATGTAACACACCCAAATGAAGGAACAGATTTGAACCTGGTAGTGCGGCAGCAGCGTAAAACCCTGCAGCAGCCTGAAACCCTGCAGCAGCACTGCCAGGATACTGTAAATTTGTAACTGCTGTTTATGTGTTTGTCCACCAGGTGTCACTAATGTGCAACAGTTTTAAAAACTTTGAGTAATAAATCCTTTTCCGATACAGCATGAAGAGAGCATCGTTTTGCCTTCACTACAGTTTAGCCTTCACCCTCACAGCTTAGTACTATCAGGATGTGTAAATTGGGAACGCCCAAACCGGAGGAAATACTGTAAAAAAAAAGAAAGAAAAAAAGGAAGCAGTCTTAAATATGAGAATGGGCGTGGCTAAAACTGCTGTAGACTGAAAGAGTGGATGTAAATGACTTTTTTATGACATGAAAATATGAATAAAGTACACACTTAAAGAAAATGGTTCTTCAAGGGTTCTTTAGGAAAGAAAATGGTCCCATATAAAATATGAACACTCAAAGAACCCTTTGTGATTAAAGGGTTTTTTGGGGTTTTCCGATTGATAGAGAATGTGTTTTATATGGTTTATATAGAATCTTTTTCAACAGGGTTCTATATAGAAGGCTTTTCAATAAGGTTCTGTAAAGAACCATATTAAACACATATAGAGCCATGAACACTTAAAAGAACCCTTTGCATGATTACATAATTAAAGGGTTCTTTGCATCATTAAAAGTTTCTTCAGATTGATGGAGAGTGTGTGTAATATGGTTCTATGCAGAACCTTTTTGAAAAGTGTTAGAAAAGATATAGAACCATCTACAGCACATTGTCCATCAATTTGAAGAACTCTTTAACGATGCAAAGAACCCTTAAATCATGTAACCAGGGTTCTTTAAGTGTTCATGGTTCTATATGTAACCATTTTCTTTATTAAAGAACCTTTGAAGAACCATCATTTTTAAGAGTGTAGTTAATGAGTTGTTGTTGCAGCTCTATGTCTATAGCTATACGGACTGAGGAGTGAATGCTGTTTAAAATGGCCCAGCACTTTAAGTGTTACATCAAACTCTTTTATTTAAAGAAAGTTTTTCATCAGGCCAAACAGGCCCTAAAATCCTAGGCTGTAAGTCTGAGTTTACTCCTCTGAGTGTGAGTTTAGTTTCCTCCTATAATTCTGTAAGAGCGAGTTTAATTCGACTCCTATACGGCTGATTATAGTCCTATAAACGGTCTCCTACAGAGGTGAACCGTCCAGGTTGAGGCGGCGCATGCGCAGATGCGTTAGAAAGGCAAACTTTTGGGTTGTCACTGAGAAGAACAGAAGTGTGGAAAAGACGCGCAGGAAGACGGAGTGTGAATAATGTCTGAATCACAGTTTCTTCAACACACTCCGGGAGAGGGCTGGACGGCGTCTTCTCAGACACGTGGAAGAGGAAATAACCTGTAGATTTCCCCTGTGAACAAAAACACCCGCGTTTAGGGCTTTTTTCAACATTCAGCTGTCCGAGACGCTTCATGGAGCTGACAGCTCAGTCTCACGGAGCGGTTTGAGGGCAGCTGTGACTGAGAGAACTCGAGGGGACGGAGCGGAAAGGTAAGTAAGACTCTCTGGAGTAAATTAAGCTCCGTCTGTGTGTCGGTAGCACTGTAGTAAGTTGGCTCAGAGTGTTGAGGCTGCCTTGCTGCACAGCGCTGCTTTTTCATAGCGTCTTCTGAGGCACGCTGGTCAAACATTTGCTCAGGGAAGGACGGAGAGCTGAGATCGAGGAAGTCTGCGCCTGTGTGTGAACGGTGGAGCGACTGCTGTGTTAATCTCACTATGGATCCCCTGAAATGGATCCCAAGGGCTTATTTCGTTCTAGTTCTGGAGGCGATGCATTAACCTCACAAAAATCCCGCAGAGTGCCGGTCAGCAGAGATTTAACTGTGGTTCTACAAGGGTTCTTTAGTAAAGGCAAAAGTTCTGTTGAGAACCATGAGTTGCACATGCTTCTTTGCATGGTGAGATGGTTCTTCAGATCAGTGGAGAATGTGTTGTTTATGGTTCTACCTTTTTGAAAGTTGTTCTGTATAGCACCTAAAAGGGTTCTGCTGTTGTTATGATGCCAAGCTTGTAACAACAGCTAAACCCTTTTTGGTGTTATATAGGACTATTTGCATGTACAACACATTCTCCATTAATCTGAATCAAGAACCATTTCACCACGCAAAGAACCATTTAAGCATGACATGGTTTAAAAAAACCCTTGTACAACCATCTTTTTAAGTGTGTACAACTAGTACCCTTACAAAAAGATCTAAAGCAACACCACAAAAAAAGTACAGTTTTCTATCATTTCTATAGTGCTGTATATTACTATAATAATCTATAACATTTTTATCCCTGTGTAATATACCTGTAATACCATCCTACAGTAACGTATAACACTTGTGTAGTGTCCTGTAGTAAACTATGGTCATTTCTGAATATACTAAAAGATTCAAACAGTAAATTTCAGTACTATTACTATAGGTTTTTTTATACATATACTACTACTATTATTAAAAATAATAAAAACAGGAAGAAGCAGGAGAACAAGAATATTATTAACAACAACAACAATAACCATCTTCTTCACGATTATCATAATTGGTAGGCCTATCTTAAAAATGGTTTCCTTCATTTCATGGCTAGTTGTTTTATTCAGGACTAAATCTATGCATCTGTGGTGGGAGACGTGTTTCACTGGACACTTGTTAAAAACTCAGAGAACAGCATACAAACAATAACACCCCTTACAGAAAAGTCACATGTATTTCACATGTGAAGTGTGTAAAAACCATGCGTCTTCAAGTGATATAGTGTTTTCTCCACACTGTAGTGTAGTCCTCCATACTATAAAGCTCCTGAGATCAGCTCAACACAATCAGAACCAAGTACCAGGCCTTGAATGTGTGAACAGTGCTGCATTTGTCCTAGATTTCTATAACGTTCCGTGCAAAGTAGCACTTACAGACTCATGGTAGTCACGCAAAAATAATACAGACACCTCCACAGTACATACTTACAGGCTTCCACCTCACCATGCCTGGACTTGCCAGGCTCATAAGTACACACCTCATAAGCAGAGCTGTGGTCTACCCCTCCAGCCTAAACAGTAACTCTGTAATTTACTGCATCATATTATTTCTCTGAAGCTTTTGCCTTTAACTCTAGAGACACCGTCAATCATGTCTTTTGAACCATTTCCATCTCAAATATGGACTGTATATGCAGAAGCTGGGGTAGGAATATACTTTAACATGCATTGAACATGTTGTAAAACACAATTTCATGCAGATAAGCCTAACATTTTGAAAAGAGATGAGAGATGATTTTTTTTTTCCATGAGCTCTCAAAACTACTTGTTTCTGGATGAATTTGAAGTGTGTTTGAAAGTTTCAGTTTTGTGAAATCCTAAAAAAGCATAGGGGTGCGCGTGTGGGTGGGAAATGCCCAGCAGGACGTGTAGGCCGCTGTTGCTATAGCAGCCATCTGCTGATAACAAAGAGAATTCTTCACCAGCCCACTCAGAGTCAACCTATGCCAGGGGTTCCCAAACTTTTTCCATGCTAAAGATGTCCTACCAATCAGTTCCCCTCTCTGAACCCCCACCCACAAAAAAAAACACACTTTTCATACTTGCATGCCAAGTGGAAATTAAAACTGTGTTATACGCTTCATCGAGGAATTATCTTATAATGGATACAACAGTTCACCTTTGAACCGCTTATTCAGGGTGGTTTCCAAATAAATAAATAAATTAATAAAACCATAACAAATCTGTAATAAGCCTGTACCAACATAAAGGTATCAGCACAAACCCTTTGGTTATAGCATAAAACTAAAACTATAAACTAATAATATAATTCCGATATTTAGTGTACATTTAGTGTCCGATGTTTGGTTTGTCAAATTACTCCCTATAAAGGACTCTGTTGTCCAGGGGTAATATGGTTATTGCTAATATTGATACTTTAATGAATATTTTAATGTTTAGGCTTAATGTATACCTGTGAACACTTTCTAGTGGATGTAGCAAGTTCACTTAATTATATAGATAATTATAAGTCTTGTTAACAGTGTGGAACCCTCAGAGCCTTCTAGGCCTTCAGAGGATGAAGAAAACTAACTACATATTCTTATTAAACAGAATCATTGTGCTTGTTATATTGAGACGCTGCACGTTTTGTAGTGTGTTTTATTTCATTATTAAGCTTTAGTTGGCATTACAATGGTTAAAATCCTGAAACACCCAACTGAAAATTGTCCAATCATTTTTTCCCCTTTGGTATATGTATAGAGCTCTCCCATTGGTTAGGCCTTCAGGAGGTGGATGGAATGCCTTGTTCACCTGATTAATGACATAATTAGAAAGTAAGAGTTAACCAGTCAATTAGGGAGTGATTTAACCAACCAATTAGAAAGTGGAATTAACCAATCACATTTTGATTTACAATAGGAAGGACCAATTCCTTGAGACAAATAGTAACTCTAGGCCAGGAGTCACCAGTCTTATTTATGGAAGTTTGGTGTGGCTGCAGGTTTTCATTCTAATTAAGTAGAAACACACCTCATATAACGTCAGTCATTTGAAGTCAGATGCGCTTTGTTTTGGTTAGAATGAAAGCCACGCTGGCCCTTTGTGGATAAGATTGTTGACCCCCGCTCTAGCCCTTCTGGAAGCAGTAGATTCACAGTAAAATATGTTAATGTTTGTTACAAGCTTCAAATAAAATATCTTTTATAAACTTTAAATGTCCGTGTTTAATGTACACTGACCAAAATAAGTTCACGTACACCAGCGCTCGCTTAGCACTAACATACTACAGAGACAGTAACTGGTTGAAATATGAAAGCTCAGAACACTCAACATTGCACCTGTTTGCAGAGAAAGTCCCGTCCTTCAAGAAAAAGAGCCAGTCAGCTTATGAACACTCTAGTGGATGTAGCATCTCTGCAAGTTATGTAAAATACGTTTTATTTCATTAAGTTTTGTTTGGAATTAAAAGGGTAAACATTTTGAAACACTGAACTAAAAATATCCAATCAGTTTTCTCCCGCTTGGTATCAACGTGGAGCTCTCCCATCGGTTAGGCTTTCAGGAGCTGAATGGAAGGCCTTGGACACCTGATTAACCAGGTTAACCTGGTCTTGTATGGCTGGAAATAACTGCCTGCCCGCATTGCAAAGATGGCTGCCGAGTGAGCAGACTTCACTATAAGGACTTTACATACTATTAAAAATTAGCTTACGTGCTAGCAGAAATTAGCATATATTTTTCTTGTTTCTCGTTTTCTTGAGTCTTGGCATTTATGGCCCAAACTGAAGGCCTAGCTGTAATAGTGAGGGTCCACTACTAGTGCTAAATAATGTACAATATCTATATAAAGTAGCAATTTAACATTAAAGTGAATTAAAATTAAAATAATGAATTTATTAAGAAAATATTCAGTCATCAATATCAGTACCAGCCACAGTAAGGTGTTAATTATCACAGTTATTGTATCAGCCTAGAAATTCCATATTGGTGCATCTTTAACGACTAGTGAATATATTCATATACAGTTTATAATTTAATGCAGTTGTAACCTAGAAATGAAAACTCATGTGTGAAATATTAATAGAGGCAGCTTATATAAAAATACATCTCACGATGACTTTTGACTGGAGTGGGCCTGATTCACATCCCACAAGCGTAACTGATTCCCACAGGGAGTGGATACGAGGCTTCAGCTTGAGATAATTTCAAACTACATTTCAAACTCATGTTTGTAAAACTTACATGTTTAATGCCAAAAAACTTTATGCCAAGCTAGAACTGTTATAGCGCCTCGGAGTAGGCTAAATGAGAGATGCTGGTACAGAAGATCTCGAATGCCACTGAAGTTTACATTACTGAGGAAACTGTCATCCGTCAAATTCACGACATTGTAATTCTAAGCATAATGTGAGATATATGCTATGCTGGAGAACAGACAGGTTTAGTCAATGATGTGCTTTACAGAATGAAGTGTATGGAATTAGTCAGGCCATGACTCTCAGTCTTCACATGATCAAAAGGAGGAACGAGTCCTTGGGGGAGTTTCCCCACAAGCAGTCAGAACAGAGTTCAAGAGGAGAAATAAGGCACATGCTTGAGTAGAAAATAGCGATTCCAGAAAAAAGGTGGTATAATGTACGGGAAAGAGAGGAAGTGAAATAAAATGTAAGAGTGATTTAGTATTTATTGTAAGGGAGGTTTGCAGTGACGGTCAGAGTGGCCTTTTGTCCATTGCCCAAACAATGACGGCATTTAAGATGACATAGTCAAGTAACAGAAACAAAAACTGTAAATGACTTACTAGGGATGCGCTGATCATACGTTTTTATGTGTTTATTTTTTGATTCCGATTGTGATTTTTTTTACAGTAAAATTGGCCAAAAGACGTTTTTTTTCTGATTTTTATCAGCCTTTTTTTAACCTCGCGCACACACTAGCACATTGGCAGTACTTTCTAACAGTTGTAACATAATTAACATTATTTGCTTTAATGGGATATGTTAAACTTAGAAGTGAGAAAAAGCAGTTTCCTGTTAACATAAATCAAATAAAGAGCTACATTGACAGTAAGAGGCTATGACATTTTGGTACAGGTGTTGTAGCAGCATTCAGATACAGTGCAAGTGCACTTATCTGGCTGAAATTATTTATGTACGTCATACACTTGCACAACAGATTGGCCAAAACTAAAAAAAAATCAATTGCCAATTGCTGATTGAATTTTTGGAGCAATAATCTGCCATTTATTCATTTGTTCACTCACCCATTTCAAAGTCCTCTTTTCTATACATTTTCATCAGCTCTTCTATTCAGTTTGAATTTCTTGTGGATTTTAATGTGATATGAAAATGCAATTACGCAATTACCTTTTAAATACATAGTTACACAATGAATTGCATTCATTTAATATTTGTTAGTGACAGATTGAAGTTTACACTTTGGTTTGTTTTAGAAATCAAGAAATGACAAAGACATGGTAAAAATCTAAAGGATGCTTTTTCATACCACAAATCAAGACTGTAGCAGTAACTTTTCATCACGTTCAAATCTTAAAAAAAGACAAATGAAATATATCTACATATATCCACATACAGATGTTATTGATTGAAATTTCTCTTGTTGTTATGAGCTACTAGTAAGAAATAATATCAAATTGCAAATTGCAAAATGTGTTTTGTATATTTGAGTATTGTATTGTGTATTTTTGTAGAATATTATTCTGTTACTGTGGCTAAAATACAGTGTTTCACAAATGTATCATTGCAAAGATGTAATTAGATTGCTCTTAAGCGGCATTAATGGGTTTTTGAAAATCAGAACATCATAGAGTTTGGTTCTGATGTCAAAGAAATGTGAAAGAAATGTCAATTTTGGGAACTGTGCTTATGTTACACTCTGAAAAAAAGTAGTGCACTGAATTTACTTGATTCAAATGTGTACAGCATTTCCAGTATATTCCTTACAGTTGTTAGATACTCAGGTGTGTGCATGTGTTTTAGATGCAGGAAGACCCTGTGTACGATTATCCGGACCCCCAGCTGGTGGGCGAGAGGCGGGCATGTCCTCAGAGAGGCTCTCTGAAGAGCATCAGCGTGCTGGACCGCCTGCTGCTCACATACCCTGTGTGGCTCCAGCTGTCCATCAACTCAGCCACAGCCCTTCACATCCTGCAGCGCGAGCCCCCTGGGGTGAGGAGCATCTACTCACAAACTCAGACTGTCTGCTCTCACTTATATTTAAAACAGAGGGGTCAACAGCGACCTCCAGGAAGGCTAAGGCAATTCTGTCTGGCATTTTGGGCACTAACAAGCTGCATATGCTACAAACATAATACAGACAATTTGGAGACATTTGGGTGAAAAACAAAAATACAAAAAAAATAAAATGTGTCAGTAACACAGACTGATTGTTTGTTCTTTATTTTGTAGACCTTCCTGGTGCGAAAGTCCAACACATCGCAGAAGAAAATGCTGTGTGTCAGGCTGGCAGATGACAGCATGCCATCTTTTGTCAAGCAGTTTGTCATCCGAGAGAAGGACTCAAGTGAGAATTCTTTTCTTTATGAAAAGCGACTGAATCAGTTGTGGAAATAAGTGGAAGTTTGGTTTTGAACAGTTACATTTCATTGATGTGGGCATTCACTAATGTTCTCCCTCTAACCCCCAGCCTTCTCCTTGGAGAGCTCAGCTATCAGTTTTCCAGATCTCTGCAGACTCATTGCCTTCTATTGTGTCAGCCGGTACGTCTCAGCTCGCTGCTGACAGATTCATTTCTGTTTTTTTTCCTTGTTTAAGTGAAATGTATGGTAAAATATCTTTTACTTCAGGGATGTTCTTCCCTTCACACTGGAGTTGCCAGAAGCCATAGCCAAGGCTTCATCCCACAAACAGCTTGAATCCATCTCTCATATGGGTGTGGGTGAGTACAAGTTGGACTGACTGTAAACTGAAGTCATACAGGGAGTAATCAGTTCCCAAATATAGATTACTAATACCGTTACATTCGAGATTATGGTTGGAACCAGCGTTGAGATAAGGGTTGTTGAGAAAAACTTAAGGTGACGACCAATAAACAATTAGTTAAATGCTGGTTAGATGTTAGTTAAACATTATACAAGCAGACCAACTATCAAAATCATTCCTTGCCATTTCTTCATAGAGTTCTGGAGTTCGCAGTTGAACTTCCGAGGTCCTCGTAATGGTCCTCCACCAGTACCTGATGCACCCGTAAACCCAGATCCTACTCCAAATCCCATCCCGAAAGACTGTGGCACGTCTACAAGCACAAGCTTGACCTTGTTCCAGGAGTTCTGCCCGATTCAAACACGAAGTCCCTCTGAGCTTGATCTGGGGGCAGGCCAGGGGGCTTTGTGCTTTATAAATCCACTTTTTCTGCAAGAGCACCCTGTCCGCGGTGCCATGCATAAACGGCATCACTTCAAGCGCAGCTTTAAGGTTCGTGTCTCCACTGAAAACTCCAGCTCACTCTCACCACCCGTCTCCCCACCACCACCTCCACCAGTGCTTGCAAAAGCCAAGAGTAAAGGAATGTCTGTGCCGCAGACTGAAGCGGTCCACACCAGTGAGGAAGCTAAAGAGAAAACAGAAGCTGCCGAGGCAGATTCAGACTATCTGCAGCCTTGTCCTGCCCTGCTGAAGAAGGGCTCTGCTATGGTCATCCCCACTCTCTCTCCTACTGCAGAGGAGGATGACTACCAGTTGCCCAAAGCTCTGTTGCAGGTATGACTTTGTCTGCACCATATCTATCACACATCAGCTGATACAGAGGAGTTACACAGCATTTTTGGCTACATTCTTAAATCTCAGGTACTGAAGGAACCTGAATGGTTCTTGGAGTACACATGCAGTTCTAGGAAAATCCTTTAATAAATGGAGGTTCTTCAAACTTTAAAAACATTCTTCACACTCACACCTCATTTACAAAAACATTGACTGAAAGGTTCCTCTGGGAACCAGAGCTGGTTCTTCTGTGGCAGAGATCTTCAGACCTTGAATCTAGTTTATGATCTTAGCTTTTGTAATCATTGACAGCTGTTACATTAGGTGGCAAATCAGTTATATCAACAGTTCATTTAACCACCAGTAATGACAAAATATAGGACCAGAAACTGGATTGAGGGTCTGGAATTGAAGACCTCTGTTCCATGGCATTTCTAGGAAGAACTCGAGAGATTCCCACAGATTTGATTTTGCCTGAACTAAATTGAATGCACAGAAAGTGTTAGCTGTGTGGTTATGAGTCTTACGAGTTGAATTCAGAGCATTAAGCTGGCAAACTAAACCAAACACACTGGCGTAAATATACTTAAAAAGAACACTTTGTGTCTATCTTAGTGTTGCTTGAGGCTCAGTGCAATGACCATGACCAAGTAACCATGTGACAGCATGTGGACCAATCGCAGTCAAGTCTTAGAAAAATGACACACTGATTAGGAGTTCTGTTTATCTGCCACCACACTACAAATTCAAACCACTGCATTATTTTGGCCTAAAAGTTGATGTTTTGCTTTGACATGTCTTTTTCATTTGATGTATACTGCTGGCTATAGAAGAGGGAAAACGCTCTCTGCAGAGCTGTGGCTGGGAAGGAACCCAGGTTGACGCTTCTGGTTTAATTCTTTCATTTCAAACTTGTTTATGTATGTACAGGCTGGTAAAAAAATGGAGAGAGAAGAGGAAGAAGAGGATGTGGCGGTAGGACTGGTCCTGGAACAAAGGTCTGCCCCGTCCCTCAGTGAGCTGGACAGCAGCAGCTCTCTCAGCAGCCTAGATGAGACAGAAGAGTCTCCTGAGCGTCCTCCCCTCACGCGGGGCACCAGTAACCCAATCATGCCCTCACCTCATCCTCCCCGCCAGTCGGTTTCTGCACTGCGCAAGATGAGCGCAGCCTTCGTGTCCTTCTTTGTGCCGGGGAAGCGAGTGGCAAGGCTGGTTGAAGACCTTTCCCGTGACAGGTGTACGGCATTTGGAACCCTTATTCAGGACTTCTTGAGGGAGCAGAGGGAGGCGCTGAAGCTGCAGTCTCTGACGTCTGCTGTGGAGCTGCTGCAGGTTGTGCGTCTCTTTATCAACCAGGCTAAGGTCTTTCTTCTGGAGTGTGGAGAACTTGAGCCCCCAATTGAGACCCTAGTACCTGAAGATGAGAAAGGTATACAACAAAGACTCTGCATAGATTGGACATCTTGAACTGTATTCAGTAAATTAAACAGCACTAAATCATCACTGCTAAGCTCCTCAACAAAAAAAAAAAATACATAAATATGTCTCTATGTATGTGTGAATTTGCAGATCAGACACTGGAAAAAGCCATGTTCCGCTGTGTACTAAAGCCTCTGAAAGCACAGACTTATGCAGCACTCCACACCTTGCATGAGCGCGACGGCAGCTCTAAGAGGATGGCTGAGAGTATGCGGAGAGCCAGAGAGAACTCACCCCGTGACCTCTTCGGTGTGCAAGTGGCTGTTCCGGATGCCCATGGCATAGAGAAGATAAAGCAGAAGCTGTCTCTCATGAAACGTGCATATTCACCAATTGACAAAGTACATTTGCTCCTGCAGATCTGTAAGCTCATCTATAAAGCCATGAAGAATAATACCGGTGAGGACTCCTTGAAACTGAATGCATATCACTGAACTTCAAATGTTTGCACTTAATGGATAAAGCAGATACATGAACCATTATATTGTAAAAAAAACTTGTTTAAATGTGATAAGCATGGCAAGAATTATCTAAATGCAGTTCAGTAATATTCTTGTCTGTGAAACAGCACAGGAATTTGGAGCAGATAACTTCTTGCCAGCTCTTTCCTACGTGATAGTGCAGTGCAACATGCCTGAGCTTTTTCTGGAGGTGGAGTACATGATGGAGCTGTTAGAAACGCCTTGGCTTACAGGAGAGGGTATGGATATCAGACTTTTCACACCATGAAGCTAAAAAAGCTACATATGACGTGCGCTCACAGTATACTGCTTTCATTCCTAAGAAAAAAACGTTCTACAAAATGTAAATGTTCTTATTATGAATCTTCTGGCCACCACTAACCTTATACTTTTCTGTCAGGTGGATACTATCTGACCAGTGTTTATGCCAGCCTCAGTCATATCCAAAGTGAGCCAGAGGCCGTGCCCCAGACTGGACTCACCCAACAGGTCAGGGAATCACTGAAGGAATGGACCCACCGCCGTAGCAGTGAGGCCAAGAACCAGAAAGACAGAAACTTGCAACAGGTCAGTCACAATTTTTAGGTCTTCTTTAATGAAATAAACCAAATAAATCAAAGAAAGTAATTTTAATATGGCAATAAGACTTTTTTGTCTGTTCCAATTATTCAAAAATTTAAATATCATGATAGTTATTGTGTATTGAGAAAACTGAATGAAAAAGGATGATAAAGTCATAGACCACTCTTCATTTATTTAATTTCCAGTACAAGTTATTCATTTTCAGGACATATAACTGAGCAGATTAGATAGAATGTAATCCACTTTCATAAGGAAGGGGTGAATTCAAAAGAAAATAAGTATACTTCCCAAAAAATGATTAGATATAGAGAAAATGAGACTAACAACTGTGCAATACCTGGTAGACATCAGAATTGTAAGGTAGGAGAAAATCAAGCGCCACACTTGTTTCAGATCTGTCCATCCATCCACTGTGAGAACTTGATGCTTTGGCACTAAAAGGTTGTGTCCCTGTTGAGAAGACCGGATTCTGACACTAAAAATGAATAATGTTTTCTTAATAGTAATTTTGACTGAACATTATATCAGTAATGGTGGTCTTTGACTTTTGCACGGTGCTATTATTTAGCCGTATAGTCCACCCTTGCTATACAGTTCATTATTTCACCAACAGTGAGTTATTTTGAACGCAGCTCATGGCTTAGATAATAAAATACACTGTAATAAAGTGCTGCTATTGTTCTGTTCTACAGAGGTTTGTAAAAGTTCTCTTCCAGGATGGAGAGTGTTGCTTGGTAAAGACACTGCAGTGGAAGGCAGGGGTCAGTGGAGAGGCTTTGGCACAACTTTGCGCTGTCAAGTTTGGAGTGGACCAGCCAGAGGAGTACGGCCTATACTGGAGAAGTGAAGGAGAACTGATGCCACTGCCTTCTGATGCTCAGTTTCAGGACTTACAGGGATTGGGTGACAGCAGTGCTCCCTTTATTTATCAACACTCCAGTCAGGATATGAAATCCCGCAAGCTGACAAGAGGGGGTGCTTTGGACCTCTCTGCAGAAGCCTCATAATGTGGCTTTGTTCAAGTGAACACCTGACAGTCCACACAGTGGGATCACATTTAGATTCATTTTAAATGTCTGGTCTGTTGCACTCACTCAGTTTAATATATGGTTGGATCAGTGAACACTGAAAGTGGAAAGTGTTGTTTAGTGATAATTTCACAGCCCAGCTTTTACTATATTATTCTTACTTTTAGTGCTGATAAGAGTAGATTTGCACATTACTACAAAATACCTTATCTCCATGCTTCTAAGTTATGACAGACTGCAGATGCTGCCGGGAACTTGACTTTGCTGTAATAAAACTGAGGTATAAGTGTAACTGAATAATGATAGCAATGCTTTTTTTAGTTACTCTGTAAATGGTATAGTGCAGCATTCCCAATCCTGGGGCTATATTCCAAGATCTGAAATCTTATCTGTATAGTCACTATTAACAACTTTAGTTAGGAGTGAATTTAGGATTGGAGCCATTACAGAATAATAGGTCCTTATCTTCCTAACTCCAGTTAGGAAATAGTATTACAGAAGCATCCCAAATTGCCATGTTCCTAAATGGTGTCCTAACTTCAGGGCAAACCCTGAGTGTCCTAACTTCTGTTTTTGGCTATGAAGCATAATTGAAATTGATACTGGGAATTGGCAATGCCCCATTTAACAGACACCACAATATTTGTAACTTTTTGACAAGTTCATTGCACTTTGAGTTTGTTTTTCCATCAGTAACTGTCTAGCTTACTATAACTTTCTTTACATTTTGGTGTTTTCATCTCAGCTCTGCGCATCCAGTCGGTTGCTTTCGCAGAAAAGAAAAATCAAAGAGATCCTAATATGTACCTTCTACTAGACACCGATCAGATCAGAGCGAAAGACAATGGAGAATTGTGTCTCAGTCTTCTGAGCCTCAGATATTTCTCCTGAGAAATCTTTACCTTGGTAATCTCACATTTGTCCTCTTGAGTTTTAGTAAAGATCTCAATAAAGTCACTCTTTGTGCTCAGGTTTGCCAAGATAATAACGTTCATGTTTATCTACAACTGAACTAAAGACAGGAACTCAATTGCAGCATTAGTCTTGAATTGAATTGAACTGAATTTAGCATCCAAGACTAAGAGCCTTCACAGTTTTGATGCTACAAAGTAAAATAATTTCATCTTAACTGAAAAAAGTAAGCAAACTGCTGCCTTCACATTTTGAGGTTACTGAAGGTCAAATAACAAAATGACTTTTGTTCTGTTAATTTACTGTTAGTAATATTAGAAGTTCAATACAGTCACAAACAATCATAAACAAATTTAAAACAACATTTTTTAACAGTGTATGAGTAAGTATTATAATTTTTATCTGGGCCAGAAGTATTGGTCTCTTTTTCAGTCAATTTCTCACAAGGACTTTTAGAAGAGTCACCATTAAGTCTCCCGATAAACAGCTATAACAGACATAGTAAATGATTATCAACCTAAATTGAGTAGTTTAGGATTTTCTAACCTGATATAAAATACTGCAAGATAAAATATAATTCCTAAATAAGCATACTTGCTTCTGTAATACAAATCTGTGAATAGTTTTAGGCTTGTCAGATATTAATTTATGAGTCATTAACAAGCCCTTCAAATGTTTGAGTTGTAGTAAAACACTAAAATGTGCAGTGCAAAGTACTCCGGAACCAGGATTGAGAACACTAATATAATGTACAGTATGATCTGAATTGTGTTGTTGTGGTGTAAATGGATGCTTTAAAATGTCTGTTAAGTTTTGAGACAGATCTGGTTGCTGGAATTATTTCAATTTACCAACTGCTTATTTATTTTTTTGTTTTAAGTGTCTGTATTATAGGGTTACATCAAATTAGGCTTTTGGTCATTTTATGGTAATAAAGTATGAGAACAATGAAGTCCTTGTTGATGTTCAATAAATGTACTCGATTCTTTGGAACTTGTTTTACGATAAGCTTGGTTACACTTACAAAAAACGTAATACTGTGACTGCTGTTGAGGGAGAAAAATCAATATAAAGAGACTTTGGAAAATGACTTTATTTGGTAGGAAATACTCCCTTTGTCTGCAATCACACAAAGCACACTTCGACATTACATGCCTTCAAGGTAATCAAAGTCCATTAAACGATGACAACCTGGGGAATTATCTTGGGGAACGTCCCATTAAACCGTTCATTTCCCCACAGTTTAACTAACAATCAACTGATTATGTGATGCAGCAACACTGAATACTATGAGATGATTATGCAGAATGTGTTTGTTTTAAAATAACTCAAAAAAGTGTAATGTGTTTGGATTATATAAGTGCTGCTCCCACTCCACCCTCACAGAGCACATTTTTTTCCATCGATGCTTTAACACATCTCCATCTGTGTGGGAGGCGTAGGCCGTGGTCCCATCTTAGATACAGAGGAGTGATTGCATACTCCGAATCTAAAAGTGACATGGATTTGTTCTTTTGACTCTAGTGAACAGATTGCTGGAAAAACAAAAGACATTAACAGCAAGTTGTGCGTGGTAGAACAAGTGAAGCATTAAGCATTGTGCATGTGTATTTTCTTGGCATATTTCCTACAGTCTCTTCAAGGGCACCCTATTTCTATCCGATTTGATCATTTCTGCGAGGCAGCGTGTACCTGCTGGCTAAGTGTGGTGTTATGCTCGTCTGAGAGGCTGGCTCTCAGGGCGCAGTCTTCCTCTCAACACCAGCAGGTGGCATCCCTGGAGGCCAGTTCCAGCAATTGAGCCTCCACTTCTTCAGCATCTTCAGGGAAGCGCTGGATGAATGACTGGACCAGGCCTGCAGCACTAGACTCATACTCCTCCAGTTCCACAGCCTCACCTGAAGCACAACACATGGTGCACACTTACATTACAGTGATAATTCAGCAAAAACCTTATTTACACTATTTCACTCCTAGCCCAAATGTAGTTGACCAACCTAAACAAATTTAGTGCTTGAAATTTGCACTTAAGCTATGAGGTTAATGTAGCTAACAAGCAATGGAAGTGCATACCCTAATAATTAGCACTGTGGAAACTGCATGCCTCACATAGTTAAGTGATCTTGAACAGAATTGCTTGCGGTTGCTTACACTATCAGGCTTAAAATAATCTACAAAAATAATGACAAGATTCAGACTTAAGTATGCTGCATAGCTTTGTTTTCACTCTTTAAAGGCAAAATATC
This sequence comes from Colossoma macropomum, assembly GCF_904425465.1. Lineage (NCBI taxonomy): Eukaryota > Metazoa > Chordata > Actinopteri > Characiformes > Serrasalmidae > Colossoma > Colossoma macropomum. The sequence goes on from NW_023494800.1 coordinate 19,627,784, forward strand.
TAGTTCACAGTTTCCACTCCCCCAAGATCAGTCAGCCAAAAATGTTTGGAGTTTAAGTCCAAAACTTAAGTTTAAAACTGTAACTGCAAAGCTAATGCTAACAAACACCGGAACTCAATAGTCATCCAAACAGCACACCCCCCCCAGGTCTGTTTTCATAAATCAGCTCTGGAGAAGGAGTGCTTTTTGTGACAACAACTGTGATTCCAGGTCAGTCTTCTGATTTATGACTGTTGTCTAAAATGGCCACCCACAGCAGTAAAGTTTTGTTAATTTTTTTAGTTCACAGTAAGTTGCACTGTGTCTTAAACTACATCAACAAGTCTGTGTGACCTTAATTAAGAACTAGATGTGGTTTGAGCAGTTTGAAAAAACATTTCGGCTATTTAGGTGACTATTGGCTTCTTGTGTTAGTAAAAGCTGCCTCGCAACTCCAGTTCTCAACTAAAGAATAAAGAAGACTCCAAACATGTCTTGGCTGATCGGCAACGTCTGGAGTTACACAACTTTCTGCTAATATAGATTTTTGGTTGGTTCCTTTAAACAACCAGTCCGACACAAATCTGAGCTTTACAACAAAAGCAATGTTTCAGGATATAGGAAATGTGTAATAGCATGCAATCACAATACGAATGTCATCATAAAGGGGGCACTCCTCCTCTGACTGAATGTAATTTAGAGTACACAGAGTAAATTCAGAGATAACGGTATGTAACAGACTGGGGAAAGGAGTTGAGAAAGCTCACCTTTGACTCGCGTGTTGGCCTGGACGAACATCTTTCGGGCCTCTTTGCGAAGCAAGACAGTCTCACGGAGTTGTAGGAAGTTGTGAGAACCATCAGATGTCACTGCAGAGTAACCCTCATACAGAGCTCGGCCTCCCTCCACATCAGCTGTAGACTTGTGCACCTGGACACAAACAGTCAGAGTTCACAGTGCAGACAAGAGTCAAGGTATTTGTTCGAAACTCTCAACCTGCAGCTCTAGACAGCATCAGAGAATACCAGTTAATTCAATTTTATTTACAGAGTGCTCTTTACAAACAGCTTTACAGAAAATTGTAGATGCAGGTCTATTGTCAAGCTGTCCCTTTATAATGGTCAAAATTCTGTTACCTGTAATTTAGGTGAAATGAGTACTCGGCTCTCAGATATGGTCTACAACCCCATACTGGGGGAAAATGTTCATTTTAACAGGAATATTCTCTGAGGTCAGAAAGTTTACAACGTAAAACTACTTTAAGACTCAGTGATGTTCCATTAATCATGCATAACCTCTGCATTTTTTCCCTTTTTTCTGGCCATGAAAAGTCACAATCCACATAATAAGGAATCTGTTGAATGGCTGCACCTGCAGTTTGCAGAGGAACTTCTGAATGGCACTCTTGCCCACTGTGTGGATTTTGCTACGATCAAGTGTGATGAGAGCATCGGGCCGGCCATCCGCGCCTGTGGTCTTGCTCAGGGTCACCAGCCCCTCTCCTGCTTCCAGCAGCACACGCAGAATCACAAAGCGAGCCTGCATATGAGCCTACAACATATACCACACAGTGAGAACCAGTGGATAAGGAGTTCTCCACATAATGAAGACGACACAATTATCAAAGCCAGGAAGAATGAACAGATAAGAAAAATCAGAGCATACATCAGATGATGGAAAAAAACAAAATGAAGAAACAAATATGATTTAACGAGGTATGCAGTTCAGTAGCAGACCTGTCTCCAGCTCTTGCTCTCTGGTGTGTAAAACTCCAAACCCAGCAGGCCAGCACGGACCATATTTAACCAGTTGACATAGATTACTTCCTCTGCTTCTTCACCCTCATGTCCAAAGATACTGCAGCCAAGCACACAAACATCTCACATGGATTACAATTCAGACTGTGCACACATTTTATAGTGTAAGACTAATGCTGCATTTACACTGGTCCCACAGGGCAATGCTCCACAACAGTTCCTGTTTATTTTCTACGAGAAGCATTGTGCCCGTCAGATGTGGCTGTGCAGCACATGATAGCACCAGTGTGTCAAATTTAAGTGATTCAGTTTGCAGAAAAAATTGAACTCCGCTGCATTTTATACAAATAAATCCAGCCAACACCATGCATTTCTCTATCAGCAGACAGGCTGGGTAATTAGTGTCTACATCTTAATACAGGGCTGAACATTTTTATTTTGAAATTGCAATGTGAAAAAGTACAATTTTCAAATCCCAAGAGCTGCAATTTTAATGATATTATACACTATTCAGTACTGTCTTAGCCTGGCACACTATATCCATAATTCAAAGCTCAAGCCTGGAAAAAAAAATATGTGCTGATCTTCTTGATGACAATAAAGACCTGGAGCTTAATTTACAGAAAATAATCACAACATAGGTAACCTAGGTCAATGTTGGAAGCTTTCACTACGCTTATGAGCGTGCTACATGGAAGAAGAGCAGTAAATGGAAACACATTCCGACAGTTCTAGAACCTCCAAAATTCAAAACATGAGTGGGAAGACATTTGGTTGGATGTTAATATACTGAAATTACAGAACTGATAATCAACAACCTCTGCTCCCCAAAACCATATCTGTCCAATTTTAAATAAACCAAACTTTGGAAAGTGTTTGCTTAATGATGATCCTCACATTGAATGGCATTACTTGCATAAATATTGACTTAGCAAGACTTAATTTTAATTGTGTGGAGGTGCGTGTAGCCATCTGAAGTGGGGATTGTGCAGGGACAACCTAAGTGGAGCATAACAACATGAATTTGTGTAGGTCAGCAGTTGGCTTACCTGAGCACCTGCTTGTTGAGACAGAGGTAGAGCCCCACACACTCTGCCCTACACTCCTCATATGAGGAAGCAATGGTGGAGAACTTGCTGTCCCACGTTTCACTGCCTTTGTACCAGCTGGAAATCTAACAGATAAGTACACTAAGCACAGTCTCCGATACAAATGTATGTCTGTACTATACTCAAAGCTGCTGCACTGTTGGTAAAATGAGTTACAGACTTACCAATTCTCCTGTCTCTGGATTACGGACCTCAGCCTGATCAAAGTTGAATTTTCCCTTATCATCCTGTATAATACATAAACATACATTATGGATATGACTAAGAGTTATATACCCCGGTCTCTGTAGTAATAAATTAAATATTTTTACACTAAGACAGACAGAGCCCTCTTACCTTGACAAAGAGTTTTCCACTGCCATGACCCAGAAGCTCATGAAGCCCCACCTGCACCTCAAAAGATGGGCCCTTCCACTTGATGTAGAGATCCTGCAGACAAGGAAGAACAAATTAGATAAATTATGGTAACTGTTAACCCTCTCCACACCGCACTAATAGATTAAGATTGGTATGATGTACAGCACAGAGTAGGGCTGCATGCTTTGAGAAATGACCACATTGTTAAAGTCTGAATGTATGCAATTATGTTACATGAAATTACACTACAGAAGACTGATGTAACTGTTGGTAAAAACACAGCATTATGTAACTAAAACCCAACTCTATCCTTAACTAATAGCCTGTAAAAATGCTTTAAACGTGACTATTATTCTTAATCCCAGAGTTGGAAAATGTTTGAAGCAGTAATTACTACTGTCACAACAAACCTGCATCACTATAAGGAACTAAAGATTTAAATATATATTTTATTGTTTCTTTTGTAGGCCTATATGGAAAAAGCTTTTCAGGGACCGCTGACTAAAGCCACACCCAGTCAGGGCCGCCCTATTTAATCATAATTTATTGCTTTTCATACAGTCATTGCAATCTCCAACAACTTTTTGTCCAAGTGTAAATAATACTGAGACACTTTTAAAATGCTGTGTCTAAGGTTTAACATTCATTCTAGTCATCAAAGCACTGTTACTTACCTTATCTTTTTCATCAAGGAAAGTAAGCTTTTCTTTCTGTGTGGCGTATGCAACAGCCAACACATTCCCAAGAGACACATTCTTAAAGCCTTCGGTTTGTCGGATGTCATCATCTAGAGAAAGAGAGTGTCAGTAAGGCAAATATATACAAAGAGTTAAGAGACCTTGGAACTAGGGCTGGGTGATAAAACGATAACGATAATTATCGCGATATCGATAATTATATAACTTTTCCTCGATAGAGCGATACGACATGTTTGATAAATGTTCGATATAATACACCGTTGTCACACCTCCACGTTCAGCAAAAGCCTTGGTGGCGTTTTCTACTGCAAGGAAGGCGACACTACTCTGCTGTCACCAGGAGAGGGCGCACTTCCGAGTTTTTCGTCATGATTAGAGAGGGGGGGGCGACGAGTAAGAGGAGTCTTTAGCAACGGCTGAAACGCGGAGTTATACATTCCCTGTTTGAGTGGAGCGACCGGCGATCTGTTCTCCTGTGACCGAGTGTGAGTGACGAGATCAGTGGTGTAACTGTACTGTCCTACAGCGAACTCACCTCTTTCTGTACATCCTAACCAGCTTTAGCAGCATTAAATCACAATCACACTTCTCACAACTAAAGCGCTGTTACAGCGCTCGGGCAGTCATATTTAAGTATTAGTGCATTCTCAAGCAACGAAAGTGAAAGAAAGAAGTGGGTTCATGTAAATTACAGCCCTGATTTAAACGAAAGTAAACTGAGGAAGCTGTGAGGCATTGGAGAGCGGGAGAGCGCTATCTTTCCAGGCTAGCTGTTTTTAGCAGTTGGCTAACTAGAAGCAGCGCTCCGTCACTCGCATGACTCGGAAAATTGATGATACTGTAGATCAAACACGACACAAAAGCACCGCTTTCAGTTTAAACGTACCTAAAAGGAGGACTCCGTTTGTCTGGTGTTGATATTTTGCGGTTCACCCCTTAAACTACTACAATAGAATAGAGAAATCCAGTCGTTGCTAGCTGGTGTTTGAATACCGTGATGTCATTTGCAGCAGGGTAGCCGAGCGCTCGTCACCAGCTAAAATAATCTGTTTTCTTTCTTAAATTATGACTATTACAAAATAGCCATGCTTTTCCAGCTGGTAAAAACAGCTCAGCAGACACTTTCTCCCACTCTCCCATGACAGATCTGTGAAATGTTCCACTGTTTGGTGAGTGTTTGTCATGGTCCGACCATAAAGCATAGTTTAAAACAGCAGTTAACCACCCAGGAGCAAAAATCAGCCTTCAAACTTGAAAGAAATAATGATTTGACATTTATCGCGGTATGTATCAATATCAAACGATATGAATTTTGTTTATCGTGGCCATATCGCCCAGCTCTACTTGGAACATGAAGCTAAAGCAAGAGCGAATTGCAGTACTCACAGTTTGGAATGTTGATTCCTGCTGGGATGCCACTGCCAGCAAAGGTAAGCACATCCAGTGAAGTGAAGTCAGGTTTGAGGAAGCGATCCTTCTCGAAGGCTGGCGGCCAGGGGAGTTCAGGCAGCAAGACCTCTGCTGAGCTCACCAGCTGTGCAAAGCGGGCACTCATGGCCTTATTCACCACTGCAACAAACCCTGAGGATAGAGAAAGAGAAAAGTGAGAAGACTTGCCAAGCTTCAAGTGTAACATGTAGCAAAATGAGAAGTTATACTTGCCTTCAAATTCCCCTCTTGAACCAAATGGATCTCTGTAGCTCTCAATAAAGCCAATGTAACTATGGAAAAGAAAATAAAAGGAATTCAGGGGTGCATTCTAAGGGTAAAGGGCAGATAAACTTCTCAATGAGTCATCTCTTGAACTCTTCCAAGGATAATTTGTCATCTTTAGTTGAAACTACTACGGGTTATCACAACTAGACATTCTATCACAGTGTAGTAGGCAGCACAAGGGGAATGGCTTAATCCATGCACATATGTTTTAAATGTCTGGTCTTTTCTTCTGAAGTTGCTTAATTTTAAGGCTGCTTTAGACTGTGATTAGTTGCTTGTTGCTTATGTAAAATTTCACTAGAGTGGCATAATATAAAACGGTGTAAAACTCAGCCACAACAGTTGCAAGCGGCTTGATTTTGTGAGACAAATTTCATGCAACAGCCAAGCGAAACAGCAATAACGCATCACATGATCATGTTGAACACCACCACTGCAAAAGATCGCTTTCATATGATTAATGGACATAAAAAATAGAGCATACGCTGATGTACTGAACAGTTTAAAACAAGATTCTCCTGATAAACTTGGTTCAAGATTAGTAGGTTTTTCACTTTGTCAATTTGAGTTTTTCAAAGCAACCATTTCTGTAACAGTAAACTAACAGTAACAGCAATTTAATTGTTCTGTGCTGTGTCTTCTTCTTTAACCTGCTGTAATTGTAATCGTCTTAGCTAAATGATTCTTTTTCTTCTTTCCTGACACCCCCTACTTTTACACAGCAGCCCTCAACAAACCTCCAGTGCTTTTAGGACATGGTGAAAGATATCAAGCTGGCAAGATACTAAGCTGGTTAACAGCCTGTGGGTTACTGTGCCACTGAAAGTCAAAATGTGGAAAAAGTGTAAAAACAGTGATTTGCAATCCAGACATGACCCAGAGAGCTCTGCAGAATCAAGACATTTCTAATACACAAAACACTGAAAATCAAATTCAATCTTCACCTCAGAACAAAAATGAAAAATTGTGTATCATTTCACCCCCTAGTGTTTAGTGGTGCTGGACTCCAGCAACTGACGTAGAATGAGAAAGCTTAGAAGCATACTGTAGCGGAGTTTTAAATACGCGTTATTAAAGACCAGCCTAATGCAGTCTCCACACTGATGTGGTGAAAGCTATTTCTCATTCACCTCTCCACAATAGGTCCTTTGTCTTTGATCCAGAAACGTGAGCCTTCTTTATGAGCATCCACAGATCCGTAGGTGAAACTGCGGATGTACTCCTCCAACATTTTTGCCTGGTTCTCATTGGCAGCATAAGCCTATAAGACAATGATAAGAGTAACTATCAGTCATATCACAAAAGAGACAATTAGTATTTGTTTCAGATCTACAAGAGCCCACTGATTCCAGTGAACAAATTCATGTGCAGAACGCATACATACCTTTGCTTTCTCAAGGTTCTGGCTCACTTTCTCCATAAGAAATGCATAGTCTCCTCTCTGAACAGAGAATGATGCACCCTCGAATTCAAACGTGCTGCAGGGAGTCTCTGCCTCACCTTCAACAGTACAGTCTGAAACAGACAGTAGAAAAGGTAAGAGAGGAAAACTCAGAGGGAAGCAACCAAACAAGTACATTCTGCAGATATACTAAGGGTGAAAACGAATTGATTGGATTTCTGTCTATCCTTAACCTCACCTTTCTTCACTGCAGAGGCGAGGCGCACCTCATAGCAGCGTTTACCATCTGACTCCTTCTTAAACAACCGGGTGTTGTAGGCACTCAGGTTCTGGGAGAGTATTGCAGACATTAAAGTATTACATTACAAACATGAGCAGGACACTTGCTACATGAGGACTCCTAATGTAACCTCATCTCCATTCCTCTTTGAAATGGGATTGTATAACATTCAATAATAAACCAGAGAAAAAAAGAAACATACACATTACATTAACAAGCAATAAGAGAGAACACCACCAGCTGGCAATTGCACATTGGCTAAACTGGCACATTCGCAAAAAATCTATATTACTGTGTATGGTCTCAGTAATTGGACACTGAACACAGCAAAATAAAAGTTAATCATTACAACAAGGTGTATCGCAGATAATAAATACTGTACCTTGGAGTCTAGAAATTTCTGAGCCAACTCTGCATCTTCTAAACAGCAATCTCCTGAGAAGTATGTGGTGATTCCCTTGATTGGGGGGAAAACAAACACAAAACGTTCAACGAGGAGTGGGAAATATGACAATATTTATCATTATCAAAATAAATCGTCACTTACATCACTATATGCTACACACAGATGAAGTTACTGTGTCATTTTCCATGATTCTTCTATAATACATGTATATTGTATTGCATATCGTTTACAGCATATGTATTATATATGCATACAGTGTAGTATGTTTGTGTATTGTGCTATACTACAGAGCTGAATTACATCTGGATGCACTGGATACAATTACCACCGACACGTTGCGTGGCAATAAAAGAATCACACAAACAATCAGTCAATCAATTCTGATCATACTGTGGATACCATCAGTATTAAAACACTGAAAGATTGTATTTCATTAGAATGGAGGATAATTAATGCAGTGTGTTATGTAAAGTGGCAAAATTCATTGGACTCAGTTTTGAATAATATTTTTAAAATGTTTTTTTTTTTTGTTGTCTGTTCTGACATACCAAAACCTCCGAAAATGAGATACTGTGATACGTATCCATGTATTGTAAAGAAATCATGATGACTAAATCATGATGTTATATTTCTGCGATACCATCCACCCCTTCATTCACTGCAGACAATCATGCATCTGCAGCTATGCTGCAAAACGGCTAGGAGGGTAAAACGGCTTAAGATTATTAAGCTTGGTTTAAGCTGTCTTACCTTGTCCCCTAAACCAAGCTGTTTCTGCTTGTCTTCCAGGGAGTAGAGGAAGTGGGAACAGCTGTTCCACAGCGTCTCGATCTCACCAGGGTTTTCCTTATAGGCCTGACTCTCCCACACCAGAGCCTTAAACTTTTCCTGCATGAGTGACGAAGTCCAATTAGTTCTGATGCTCACGAGTACTCAAACAAATAAATATAACATTTGCCATGGTAAACAAAACAGAAGTCTTACATCAAGGGAGATGGGCATGAAACAGTGGGCTTGACAAGAACAGTACTAAATGTTGTTTCACGTCTTAATTTCTAGAAAGTCCTTATTATTCTGTAGCTTTTGCTCGTATTCAATAAGAAGCCAACTTCAGCTATGCCAAATTTCTTAAGTCATTTGTCTCACACTTGCGGCCCATGTATGACCATCAACCATCAGACACTGCAGGAAACTGGAAAACATCACAGTCATTCATGCTTCTGTACTGGCTGGTCCATGGCCTCAAATGACTCATAAGAGCTGGCTGAGTCGGGAAGCCTCTCAGGTGGTACAAGAGGAAGCGTAGCAAGCCCCAAAAGACCAGACATTGCTTTATATCTGCTGCCTCGAAAACACAGTGCACTACTTCAGGTGCAGCAGCAGGACAGTGGGAGATGACCAAGGATCTGTTGCATTTTCATTTACTTTGAAATGTGCCTGAAACACCCCTAAGTCAGCCACTCAGGTAAAGTGGACAACATTAGCACATTTTGCACTGTTCGTATGCTGCGTTATCTGAGCTTATTTGTGGCATAGCAGTATAAAGGTTATGACAAAGCTCAAACCTGAAAAAAAAAAAAAACTGTTATACTGCCCACTATGAAGTTAACAGAGCATCTATCAGTAGGCAAGTGATTTCTGTTTGCACTGGATGGTTTACCTTTGGCAGATTAGGGATGAACTTTGTGTCACCAAATGACTTGTAGTTTCCCATGTTTGCATAAAGCCCTGCAGCATATACAAGAAATGCCTAAAAAATAGAAAAAAACAAAACTTTTCATTACAGCTTACACAGTATGGGTATTAAATGTGAGCTTTGAGTAAAGTGTGTCTTTAGTGGCGCGATGCAGTCCTTCAGCTGATCTGCAACACGCCAATAAATCCACCAGAAGAAGAAGAGCGTTTTTAACCTGATATTCCTCAGAGCTCAGTCCAGCTGCAGTTGCCACAGCCTCCAGCTGTGCAGGTGGCTGCTTCCGAAAAATTTTCTGCAAGAGCACATAGATGGTGGGAGACTCTGGGGAGGTCTGCACCAGCACCACGAGGCCACCATACCAAGCTGCCCTTGACAGGTAATGTGCATACAACTGCTCCTTTGGCGACAGCAGTCGAAAGGCTTCCCCACAATCCAGAGCTGAGATCCCAATGTCATTGGGGAGGTAGTACTGAGAATCCACCATGGTGATTAAGCAGTGTTCCTCTAGTCACAATGGGGCTCTGTAGGACAAATGAAGAGTGTAGTTAAAATATAAGGGGTAGATCTTTTTTCATACAGTTTTCTTTCATAGGGGAGTTGCAGCACAGGTGCAAGGCTATGATGGATCTCAAATCACCAAAATCATGCGTAAAATCTGACAAAAATGATTTCTAACTCTGCATTGTTTGTGCTTCTCCGGAAAAAAATCTCAGCTAGGCAAATTCGTTTAGCAAATTAATGCAGTAGTACTGGTAGTGCCATTACAGCTGGAAAAAATAACGCTGAATAATGAAGCTAAGTGACTTCATTGACTTCATACAACTAGGTAAAGCTCCGCAATTAGCATTTCTATCTTCCTGTACTGGGGAACCAGCAAAACTCCAGGGCCATATGGTCATTTAGTTGCAGAGACGGACATCTACGTTACTTTCACTTCTGATACAAAGAGTAAGCAGTTTAAGCTAACAAAGCTAACCAAGCTAAGGTTGGTAGGTTAACTTGGTAGCCAACCTATTTCATTACATAGCGCATACAAACGCGCCATGCAGTACCATTACCTCCTGATCATACCTCAACCATTCAAACGAACCTTACTGAATTAACTACAACAGTATTTTTATCTTAGCTTTCTACCTGAACTCTGAGTCCAACGCTGTCAAAATGCAAGCTCACTGTCTGCAACAACTTCCGCTATCCATTCAACGCAAGACCCGCCCCATAGCCAATCATGTGTGAGAAATGAAGACTGACTGCTCTCATAGCCAATCAGAGTGCGCAGTCAAACAGCGGGATTATTCTGTCGAACAATAAAGAGCTTCCAAATTTTAGCTATACAGATGTATGTATAATAATATTAATAATAATAATAATAATAATTACAACAACTGTGCTACTGGAGAGTTTTTGGCACCGTAGTATTTGATAAAGTCATTTTTATTAAGTTCTTTTTAAAAAGAAAGTGAACTGAATTGATGGAAGAGCTCTGTGGAATTGAAAAGGTGATTAGAATTGGAACGTGAAACATTGTTTTGTGCTACTGAGGGAAAATATGTACAATCATCTAGGCCATCTTAATGAGTACATATTTTTATCATATTAACAAAAATGATTGTTATGTTTTGGGCATGTCCCAAAATATTGCAGCTGTCCTGTCTGATATCGAGGGCATTTGCCTCTGTGCTCCCCCCCCCCCAACCCGGCTCTTAAATTAGGAGAAAGATTCTGCCTTGTCAGTAATGTTGCAGTAATAAAAGAAAACTCCAAATAGTCACAGAAAGGCTCTAGAGAGTCACTTTAAAATTGTATGGAATAACATTTCCTTTTCATATTTTGAATTTGAATGCAGCCTAATGTGTTTTACCATTAATGGATATTTTTTCTTATTTTTTTTCCTTCACATTGCACAGTGTACAACAAGAGTGAAATGTGACAAAAAACTGTACTGAAGCGAAAAGATGGGTACAGTCCAAAAACAAGTAACGGGGAATTCCACAATTTTTTTTTTATTTCAGAATATTTAAATAGTTGAATGTGGGTTTTCTTCCAAAAACATGTAGTCAAGTGAATTGGAGATGCTAGATTGCCCCTAGGTGTGAGTGTGTGTGAATGTATATGTGTGTATGTCTGCCCTGTGATGGACTGACTGGCAGCCTGTACAGGGTGTTTCCTGCCTTCCGCACAATGAGCGCTGGGATAGGCTCTAGCACCCCCCTCCCAGAAGGATTAGCAGCTTAGAAAATGTGTGTGTGAGAGATGTAAACAAAGAAATTCATAGCTTTATATTAAATACTCCATTTTATAGAAACCTACAGAGTGAAAACTGTTCACAGAGGTGATGATGGGAACCAGACCTCTAAAGAGTTTAATGCTTTTAAAAGCTCCATGACAGAGAGTTTTACATGAAATAGTTCATTTCTAAGCCGCTTATCCTTTTGGGTTGCGGGGGGAGCTGGAGCCTATACCAGCGGTTGAAACAGTTCTTATATAATTATATGAAATTATGAATGCTTTGTCTGATGCCGGAGATAAGATTTTGGCCTAGAAACATTATTTTAAAATGCATGTAGGGAGGAGATGTACCTAAATGTATGTATGTAAAAAACTGGCCACAGGAGTTCAGTAGACACATTGCCTTGTGATCTGTATTTCCATATTTAATTCCATTATTATACTGATTTTATTAAAAGTGACAAAATATTCAGAACACTTTGTGTTGCAATTGTGATATAACTGATGTATGTAGCAAAAGATTGTTTTAACAAAAGATGTATGTAAGAAAGGTTAATGGTATTTAAAATGTATGATTATGGATCTGACCCCTGCTTTTGAACCCCAGAAGACTTTGCTGATGAAGGTTGCAGCATATAGGTGGGTCTGGGCAAAACACTTTGTAAAAGTAGTGACTGAATACACTGTCCGAAATGTATTTAGTACAATACCTAATAAGTAACATGTAATCACTATACACATAGAATACATGGAATAAATCCAGATTTTTTTTACTTTCACACTGTCTTTCAATGTTACTGGTTGGCAGTTTTCTTCCTGTAATTCTTCTGTTAATATGTGAAAAATTCACTTACCACTTAAATGAGGATCTGAAATTCTCAACATTTTTTTCCTCTCTTACCACCTGCTTCTGTCTAATTCTGCCCTCTGCTCCATAATCCCCTAGGAGCACGATCATCCCTCAAAAGAACTCAGTAATGCTGAGATTCGTAAAAGGCTCATCACATTGATTTATCAATCTACTCAGGCTTTAGCAGGAACTCCAGTGTTGTAAAGAAGCCATTAACCAAGGACCTCTTTAGAGTTTGTATAATAAGCATATTTACTACACACCTTGTGCTGATTAGAAAATAGTTATTTAATAAACAAGCATTGATGATGTTACTTTTAAAGGCTGCGTGTTTTTTTTCTTATTTAGTGTCTAAGTATTCTAAAAGTATTCTCCTAAAAATGTTAAAAGTAACTGTTTTCTGAATAATACCTTAAAAAATGTGACATGGGCTGATACGTAATTTTTGTATTCGAAATTTGTATTGCCAATACTTGTATTCTGATACATCCCAATTTTTCCATGTAGCATGCCCCATGTGGCCACTACCAAGCCCTCCTCACCAGCTGACCTCCCCAGGAACTTTAATGGAGAGCCAGAGAGCTGTAGGAAGGCGTTCCACTCTGAGGAGGCTAAAGGGGCACTTGCAGCTTTTTTGCTAAGAGCAACTCACTTGTTGACCTGGTTCTGGGACCTCTTCCAGTTCACTTTTGACCCTCCACTTGAAGAGGAAGAGAATTTTTTGGGGGGGCTATGCAATTCAGGTACCACAGTGCCGCCCAGTGCTCCAGAGAGCACAAGTGAGTCTGAGCTGGGTCCCACAACGCCACCCAGTGCTCTGGAGAGCACACAGGGCTTCAGTGCCGGCTCTCCAACCAGCTCCAGTTTTGGCCCTCTGGACAGCTCCTGTGCGCAGTCCTCATCCTGTTCTGGTGCCGGCTTTCCAAGCTGCTCCTCCAGGTGGTGGTTCCCTGTGCAGCTCCTGTGCTGGCTCCTTGTCCTGTTTTGGTGTTGGCTTCCCAAGCTGCTCCTCCACTGCCCCTGGCTCTCCATCCTGTTCCATTACAATGGAATTGGCACTCTGGCATCGGTTAATTCCAGCTCCTGCTCCTCTATGGCTCCACCACACACACCTACAGATAGTTTATGGACCATGTATACCATCAGTTCGGCTTCTCTGGTTTGCATAATTGATGTTGCCTTATCTGGATTCTGAGCCATTTTTTCTGTGTGTTCCTGTGTTTTTGGCCCTTGCTTTTTTTGTTCTGTATTTCTGATTAAGAATTTTCCTCTAATGATACCTGCCTGTTTTCTGACCCCTGCCTGTGATGACTGAGATTTGGATTGCCTGTAATAAAGCCACTCAGTGCAAGTAGCTGGCGTTCGCAACCCATTCATTACAAAAAACAATGTTACTTAATGTTTTGCTGTTGATTAATGTTTTGCTGTTGATAATGGCAAAATAAATGGTAAAAAAGTTTTTCTTGGGTATTATTTTGCTAGACAATGCCTTGCACATACAATCATATACAGAAGTTTGTCTGTTCCAGTCAAATTACATGTTTTGTTGAGTTTCTAAGTGAAAATTGCACAATATCTACAGAGAACACACTTCTGCACATTTTAATGCACAATAATTGATTAGTTCTTGAATTGAATCCTTGTAAAGGGTGTTAACTTATTTTTTGATTAAATTACTTATTGTGTACACCAGTGGTGTTTAAACATTTGCATACAGCTGTACCTCTCCACCACTGACGTATTTAAAAAAACACATTGTAGCTGAAACGCCTACGTCAGAACTATCATAAAACAACGTCTTAGGGATCAGGCTGCATATTCATAACCATTTTGCGTAATAGCTTCTGGGAGGTAACCTTTAGGGGCATTAAACTACAAAAAAACAGGGGCATTTATTTTCTCATGGGTTGGGATTAACATGATTTACTCTTAAATCATCTTCGCTGTGTACCTGATTTTATACCAGTTATTTTATTTGATCATTTTCAACAAGCACAACTTCTTTTGTTCTGTGTTTCAAAGAATATCAAAACAACAGGCAGCATGCAGTTACAATGTTTCTGTAAAAGTCCTCACAGGCATAGGACACCAAGAGAACTTTGTCTTTGTGGGGACGTTCTGCTAGTCCACATTTAGTGTTAAAAAAAGAGAAAAGCTGCATTTTAAAACATAAAGTTAGGCGTGCCAAATGTGTGTGTTTGTTTGTGTGTGTGTGTATGTGGGTGGGTGGGTGTACTTTATGCTGCAAAACCTCCCTAAAAGCTAAAATACATTTTCTCAGAGGACAGCCCTCTGCGCATGATGGCCAACTGTCATACAGAGCTTTTGAAAAACGCCGCAGGAGAAATTAGGAGAAATGGGTGTGAACAGACAAGCCCACTAGTCTGAAACGTGTGATTGGCCAAAGATCTGAAAGACTGTATATTTCCACACTTTAAACGTGCAGTGTGCCAGCTACCAACATGACTGACAGTTGTGAGTCTACTTGGAAATCACAATGATAACAGAGCAACTACAAACGGTTCTGAAGGATTCTTTTGAGCACAAGCTGCAGGTGAAACAGAAATGCAAACAAAAAGTCAGCGAGCAGAAGAAGGCAAGGTAAGATATCAAAAAAAAAAAAAACTGACAACAGTAGACACATTACCTTGTGATTTGTATTTCTTTTAGTTCCAGTTATATATAAAGTTTATATGTAGACCTGGGGGACTCTTAACTTCTAAACATTTTGTGTTGAAACTGTAAAGTAACTGATGTTTCTAGCAAAAAGTTGTTTTAACAGAAGATGGATGTATGAAAGATAAATGGTAATGAGGACAAATTCTTATCTTTTTTGTTGAAATTTGAATCATTTATCTTAGCACTGGATATTTTAACTCAGTTATAATTCTGAAAGCATTTCTCCACAGGAATAGTATCACTTTTTATACACTCCTATTATACATTCATGTAATTGCAGAACTGCTGTTATACACAGAGGTGTTATAATACATAGGCCTGTCACAATCATTACATAATGACCTCATCGCAATTATTTGAGATGATTGTAATTATTTAGGACTACAATAATTTTCCACAGTCATTAGATTTCTGCAACAAGCAGACAGTGAAATGGATGAGTTGGCTTGAAGCAAACAAATATAAGAAAGCAGTAAATATTTTGACCAACTTTCCATTCCATCCTAACATGTTCAGAGTGTGTTGAGTAATGTTGGTGTATTTGTTATGCAGCTAATTCTAACATTTTTAGTGAATGAGTGTTTTTTGCTTATATTTGTAGCTTTGCTTGACTCTACACATGATCATAACTAAGTTTTATTTAAATCTGTGTGAGTATTTGTGTGTCGGATATCATTTTAACATTATAACCACTGTTAGCTACTAATCCATCATAGCTAGGATGCAAGATTGCTAGTAAGCCAATTTGACCCCTTTTGGCTACTACTTTAATAGATGCATATAATGAACAAGAAAAGACAATTAAATAGTTAATTGCAATTATTTACATAATAATTCATCATCAGCTACAATTTCCTGATTGTTACAGCCCTAATTTTATATATATATATATACTATATATATATATATATATATATATATATATATATATATATATATATAGTATGTTGAATATAACACTACAGAACTATTTGCAGAATGACAAAGTAGACAAAAAGCTGCTTAGTTACGCTGCACTTTCAGTATCAGACTCTGCAGACTGCTCAGCATTGGAGTGATAAGATGAAGTGACGCAACCATGACGTCTCAAACTCCACCAGCAAGCAGTGCTCTATCTATCACAGGGAAAATGACGCTAGTAGTAGGTTTTTGTCTTCTCACACCATGCTAACAGATTCACAAACAACATTCTCAAGAAGTCTAAAAACCTTCCACAAAAACAGAATAAATATTTTTAAATATGTAAAATGCGCAGATGATTGAAGCATTTTTGTTTTGTAATAAATTATATGAGATTTAATTATGAGATTAGTTTTAGTTTTACGTTTTTTTTTCAGGAATCATCTTTTGTGTTTGCTGTTGGGATGAATAGAAAAGAAAAAGACTGAAAGAGTTGGAGGGATTTCTTGAGTTTTGTATGTTGTACTGCACTGTGATGGTGGAGAATCACAGCCTGTGATTCAGCAAGCTTTATTCTGCATTTTCTTTATGAGAAGCTCTTATGGTGAAGGGGTTGAATGCTTGGTTAGCACTCAGCTCAGACTCATTCAGGTCATACGTATACAACATGCGCTATACAGTACACTCTTAAAAAAGAGGGTTCTTTAAGGGTTCTTTAATAAAGAAAATGGTTCTATATAGTACCATGAACACTCAGAGAACCCTTTTTGTGATTAAATGGTTCTTTGCATCATGAACAAGTTCTTCAGATTGATTGAGAATGTGCTGTTGATGGTTCTATGTAGCACCTTTTTGAAGGCACCAAAAAACGTTCTTATACTGTTATGATGTCAAGCTTGTAACAACGGAAGAACCCTTTTTGGTGCTATATAGAACCCTCTATAGCACATTCTCCATCAATCTGAACCAAGAACCTTTTCATGATGCAAAGAACCATTTAATCATGCAAAGAGTTATGTGAGTGTTCTTGGTACTATATAGAACCATTTTCTTCACTAAAGAAACATCAAAGAGCCATTTTGATAAGTAAGTACACTGGCCTTTCAAGTGCCCTTTTTGACTTCAAAAACACCAGCAACACTGCTGCACCTGATGCGCTCGCACCAGCACCACACCCACTAACATGCTACCCCCATGTCAGTGTCACTACAGCACTGAGAATGATCCGCTACTCAAGTGATATCTGCTTAGTGTTGACTCTTTGGTGTCTTTCCATTGATGAATAGGTTGAGTTGCTTCTGCAGCAACAGAAGGGCTTCATTCAGCTACTGTAAACGTACAAAGTGCACCTCCCATAATACACTTTACCAGATAAAAAGGCCAATGACTATAGTGTCTGGAAAGGTGTGCCTGTGCTGTAAAGAAAAAAAGCATTTAAAAAGGAGGTGTTGTATTTGTTTGTATTATTTTAATGTATTCATTGACCTAAAATATGTATTTAAGTTTATCTGAAAATATGTATTTTAAAATAATACTAAACAGTGTTTATTTGATAAAATTATGTTTTAAATATGTATAATTTTCTTTATTTTCATTTTATTTCATTTGCTTTATTATTAATTTATTTTTAAAATAAACAGGAAATGTGTTTATTTTGCAAATTTGTAGAATGCTCTCATTTATTTTTCTTTATTTATTCCAATTTATTTTATTTTGCTAAAATTCTATTCTATTTCTATGAATTAAATTCTACTTTATTTTACTTTGTAAAATTGATTAATTACTTAATTAATTTTCTTATATATTTATTATTTAGCAATTTAATTTAATTTACTGTTGGAGCAGTTTTGCTGTTGTGTACTGAAGGAAAGGACCTTCATCACACTTCAGGTGTGTGTGTTTTGATGCAGGGTGTGCACAGAGTGGAGGAAGGCTCGGTCCCGTGTGGCGGCTCGTAGCAGGAGGGAGAAGGAGAGCCAGCTGTTCAGAGAGATAGCAGCACTGCTACCCCTGGCCCCAAACGTGGAGGCTCAGCTGGATAAAGCCTCAGTCATCAGACTCACAATCGCATACCTGCGCCTCAGAGCGCTCCTCGACTCTCCTGCCTCCAGCACAGCGCCAGCCACAGCCCAGCATCTGTCTTCAAGACAAGGTGAATGTGTAGAAGATGCTGCTTGGGCAACCGCATCACAAAGGAAAGTTGAGTTTATAGTGTGTTAATAATGGTAGCTGTCATTTACAGGCGAGCCTGCAGGAGTGAATGAGAGGTGGTTTCATTATCAAACACTTGGAGGATTCCTGCTTATAGTGTCCCTGAATGGCAAGATCATCTTCACCACAAAGGATGCCACTTCTCACACAGGAATCAACCAGGTCAAATAACCTCGTACATAAAATATCAGAGAGCGATATCATTATAACTGTCAATATTTTCATTTAACACACTCTGAAATGAGAGACCAGACACTGAACAGATCAGGTCACATTAGATCTTGCAAAAATGCTGTTTTCAACATTGTTTTGAAGAATGTTTATTTCTGTATTTCAGATGGATCTGATTGGCCGGAGTTTGTTTGATTTCTTGCATCCCTGCGATCAAAAGGAGTTAAAAGAGATTCTTACAAAGCTGATAGGTAGCGAAGCTATTACAATTCTTTTTGTAATCACATTTCTGTTGATCTTTAAAATGAGCTTCAACAATATCTCAGTGTTCAGAGAGTGTTCAAACTTAAGGAATCCAGTATATACAGTCTAATCCACTTATGTATATTACATGTCTATCCCACACTAAATAGTAAAAATAAATTAATCAAAAAGTACCTGCACATTAGTGGAAATCTGAGGTAAGTATGTTAAGTTGGTATAGAACATCACTATGATTTCTATATGATGGCAGTCACTCATTGTATTTGATTATAAAAGACCAAATTGAGCCTTTATTATTCAGAGACAATTGAGAACATGGCATATGTGTTCAAAGATTATGATAGTTACATTATCAGTCTATGGCAAATTGTATCAAATCTTTAATCTGGACTGGGCCATAATATCTTGCACTATAATATCTGGAAATGAATGAGAGATTCCAGATTGAGCTGTCAATAGAATGTGCAGTTTGCCTGCAGAGTGCAATCATTTTCTTCTGTAATGCAAACTCTAGGCAGGAACGATTGTTATTGGTATTGCTCAGGATAGAGGACAAAAAAAAACATCGTACAGGGACAAAAGCATATTGCATAGCTAAAATCATTAGTATTAGCTAACTTGATGCCAAAATTCTGTCTGTACTTTTGTCCATTTTTAGATGCAAGACACCTTATGGACCTGTCTTGTAACTCACTCAATCATTCACATTCAGCAGGCTGACGATTCTCCACAAGGGGGCACTTTTAGCACCCCAGTTGCTTTTGGCATATCATACCAGTGATGCTTAACATCAACTACATTGTGCATCCTATCCATAAAGATTACATAAGCAGGTCTACTTCACCAACCATCTGTGTGATGTTTTAGGTATGCAGCTGGAGAATAAGCTTCTAATTGTTGTTAGCTACATTCTCCTCATTTCTCCAGTGCAAATGGTTGAAACCTTTAAATATCATGCAACATATTTACTTCAGGGAGCCCAGGACAGCAGAAGTGTGACATTTTCCTCCGCATCAAAGGTGCAACCAACCACAAGCTAACTCCCTGGAAGGTAACTCTTTTCACCTGCCTATTAGACATAGAAGACAAAACAACACAAAATACAAGAAGTTGTATCCTTCTACTTAGTTTCTCTTTACATCTGAGCTGTCTTTCTATCCACACACAGGTGATTCACTGCACTGGAGTAAAGAAGTCGTCCTATATGCCAGGTTGCAGCTGTTTGCTTCTGCTGTGCCGGTCATTGCCTGTGCAGGACATCATTGAGAGGGAGGCTTATCTGAATTTCAAAGCTTTCCTGAGCATCCATGGCCCGGAAATGAAATTCACCTACTGTCACTCTGGGTACAACGCATAGCTACTGTACTCAGGCTGCACTTCTTTGACCTTCTCCACTCACTTCTTGAAGTTCCACTTCTCTTATGGTGCTCTCTCTGGTTCAGGGTTCTGGAATTGACCGGTTTTAGTGACACTGAGCTGTGTGGTCAGTCTGTGTACCAGTACTATCACCCATATGACTGCCAGCATATCCTCCAGGCACACCTCTGCTGTGAGTGAAGTTTCACCTTTCGAAGCAACCATGTTTTTGTGCTTTTCTTATTGAAGAGGTAAAAAAGCAGACAATTTTCTTACTCCAAATGTAGGTCAATCATCAGACAAGTTTGATGTTTAAAGTTTGCTTCTTTTAGTTTTGCAATGGAGCTAAGAGGCTAAATGAATACCCGCCCCAGGATTTTGTTCCAACAAAATCTTGGAGGTGGGTTTTTACTTTGTGGAGCTGGATTAACCACCTCTGCTTTTCTCAAACTGCATTGTCGTTAAATAATCTCAGACTTGCTTACGTGGTTTCTG
Organism: Colossoma macropomum; assembly: GCF_904425465.1. Taxonomy (NCBI): domain Eukaryota; kingdom Metazoa; phylum Chordata; class Actinopteri; order Characiformes; family Serrasalmidae; genus Colossoma; species Colossoma macropomum. The sequence goes on from NW_023494800.1 coordinate 19,648,339, forward strand.
ACAGTGTATGACATACTGTTATATTACAATAGCTAAAAGTACAGACAAAACTCAGACTTCAAGATGGCTGCTACTACAGTTTTTAGCTATGCAATGTACTTTTGTTCAATTTTATACACAACAAAAAGTCATATGGCTCCAGAAACCTCATGACTCAGTCTATTTGAGATTACTTAAAAAACTACATGGAGTTTGAGGCAAATGCGTATTCATTTAAATATGGAATTGTGCTAATAGGAGGTCATAAGCTTTTATTATTTGTTTGCCACATTAGCATAATAGCTCCAGTGCAAAACTAAACTTTAGATACCAAACATATCTTTGCTGATCGATTACATTTAGGTTAAGAAGGAAGTTGTTTACATTTTTGTCCAAACCATTGCTTTGAACAAAGTGATGCACGTTTTTAAATGCTGTTCAACTGTCTGTCTGGGACAGTGTTGGTGAAGGGCCAGGTATGCACTGGGAAATATCGGCTGCTGCAGAAACATGGCGGTTATGTCTGGGTAGAGACAGATGCTACAGTGGTGTACAACATTCGCACGGGGAAGCCAGAAAGCGTTGTGTGTATCAACTACGTCCTGAGGTTAGAATGCATTCTGACAAGGGTGCAGACTTCTAACTATACAGTGAGTCGCCAGTTTATTAGCTACCTTGTACCCACACTCATTTAATCAGGAACACCTACTGTACAAGTTAAGTTTATTTATATAGGGTTTTGTACAACAGGCGTTCCCACATGGAAATAAAAACATGTTCCAAATGTATTTACCAAATACATTTTTGCAACGTATGAAAATGGCCAAAAAATGTATTTGTTATGTTAAAGCGGTTAATGACTGTAGGTACAAGGTAGGTGTACCCAATAAACTATCAACTCACTGTATTTTAACCACTACAGAAAGGATGATTAGGATTCTGTCCTTTGGTAGGCTATTACAGGCTACAGCTCTAATACCATCCATTCTGTTTCACCTCAGTGGAGTGGAGATGGCAGACGTGGTGTTTTCTCTGGAACAGACACAGTGCCTGCCGAAACCACAGGACACCCTCCAGCCTAAAGTCTGTACATCAATCACAACATCTTCAACAACTGACAAGCACACAAGCTCTGTGCTTCCTCATTACAAGAGAGGTAAACACTCGGACATGATCAGATCCCATCAAGATTAAGAAGGATTAATCACTGATAAGTGCTGACATGATACATGTTTTCTCCAGATGGAGCAGCCAGTGGCCATTCAGAGATAACGCAAAAGTCACCAGCATGTAACTCTCTCACATGTGTGAGTATATATGTAATCATAGTATTATGAGAGTTTCAGGAAACATATAGAAAACTGACATTGGTAGCTACACCATCTAACTCATCAGATTTAATCCCTTAAACTAGAGGCTCCCAACCCTGGTTCTGGAGGACCCTCAGCCCTGCACATTTTGAAGTTTTCCTTCCAAAACACACCTACTTCAACCCAGGAAGAGCTTGTTCATTAGCAAATTAGTTTGATTAGGTGTGTTGGGAGCAGAGCAAACACTAAAATGTGCAGGGCAGGGGCTCCTCCAGGACCAGGGTTAGAAACAACTGCCTTAAACCAATGGTTCTCAAACTGGTCCTCACTGGGAGTATGAATCAAACAAATATACGGACCTTATGAGGGGCCTACAGAGCCATTTTGAGAACAACTGCTAACCAGTTGTCTCCGACCCTGGAAATCTACTCTCTGCATGGTTATTTAACCTTTTTAGTCTAGACCTAGGCTTAATCTCTGTCTGGGGAACCAAGTTTAAGGGGTTAAACCATCTATTAAATAATATACCTACACTGTAAAAACTGTGACAATTATGTGACACTGTGTTTCCAAAACATATGGTGCCTACCTTTCTGATGCCCACACCTACTGAAGGACTCGTGCATCACCAGTGCCAAGAGGCTGTGTGAAAACTGTTTCCTTTCTTTAGGAGATTTGTGAGCTGGATTTGGATAGCCTGGCTCCATATATCCCCATGGACGAAGAAGACTTCCAGTTAACTCCTACTTTAGATGGAGTAGTAAGCAATTCAGGCTTGAACAGATATCTCACTAGGCCATGCTTAACACTGGACCCAGAGAAGCACCTTCACTTGGAGACAACAAAAGGCATTGCACCTACCTTGCAACACTCTGACAGTTATTTTTCCCTAACAAATAGGTATGTCTTTGGTTAGCAACTGCTTGGATGGACATCCTCTTCTTTTCCTTCATTGCTTCATGCCATTTTCTCTTGCTTTAGGTTTAGCAAGGATCTTCCAGGATTCATATCATCAAGACAAAGACATAACATCCTGCACACAGTGAACAGAAAGCAACAAGTAATATGTGCCTATTTTTGTTTTGGGCTTCTTCTGAGAGAACAATGTGGATCATTGGCTAATCTTGTGTTTCGTGTCACTAGGTGGAGCATAACAGTCCAGTCCCCTCTTCTCAAAACAAGACACATCAGTGGAAGACAGGCATAACAAATGTCTCGCAACATCCCAGCAAAAGCCTTGGAAAATATTATGGTAAGAAGTGATCTCTATAACTCTATAAGACACACAGTACATGTTCTTTCTTTCAAACATTACATTGTGTTTTCTGTCATCAAATTAGATGAACCAACAGCCTGCAGTCGCTACCAGAACCCTCCAGGATCAGTGCCTTGGGCCCCAGTGTACTCCAAACTCCCCTGGTGTCCTCCAGCACCTTTCTTCAAACAAAGCACCCAAAACACAGCAGAAAAAATGGTCCCAGTACAAGTTGGCTTGCCCATATTGAGTGGATTGGAATGTGAGCTGAATGCCCCTCTAGGACCCACTTCTCAGTTGCTTCAGGGGACTGAACTGACCACCGTCTTGGACCAGGTTGCTCCAGGAGTGTCTTGGTACTAATGAGGGCAGCGACTGAAGTGTAAACATGCTTCCAAACAGAACTATAAGCTTCTTAAGTGTAAACATTCCTTTAGCATATCTTTTATACTATCTATTTCATGTATGTGTCTTAATTAACTAATCCCTTGATGTTCACAGAAAAGGTAAAGCAACATTTCAGATGTAAAGTGGACACATACAGTACTTACCCTCACTCAAATCAGGAAAGACAGGTTGTGGCTTCTGGTGCTATGACAATAGTGGCCATAACAACTACAGAAAGATCCACCTCAGAAATAGATAAAGTAGACATCTATGCTCTAGACTCATTTACAGCATGCATTCACTTCATTACATTTTTTTGGCAACAGGCAGCATGGAAGGAAAATTCAATATATCCAGTTCTTTATTTTTTTCAGGGCTGTACAACACTTAAAACACCAAGTTTTATTTATGGGCATGTCTAAAAGAAAAAAGTCCCCTCCTCTAACACTCCATTCAAGGACAGGACATACACAAGGCTCACTGAAAAAGCAACCCATATGGTCCATTTTTAAGCACAAGGTTCTAATTAAGAAAAAAAAGAAAGAATCAATAACAAAAAACCTTTTAAACATGAGATTCAAATATCAGACTGTGTCTTTATATACACCACTGTGTGCCTACTTGATTTTATTAAGTGAAGAGACTTCTTCAAAGTTTACGAGACCATTTTCTTCTGAAAGACAATCTGCTGCAGAAGAATATGTTGAGTTTCAGAACACCGATGCATCTATTTGGTAATGGTGTTCCTGTAAAAAGAAGAAAGTTACCTTTGTTATTTGAAAAAGAATGACAAAAATAAAAAACTTATATAAGCTATTCAATGTCTTTTTTTGCCCCATTGTCACAGTAAATCATTAGTGAATCTCCAACTTGCCGAATGTGCTCAAAAGCCTATATATATACACACACACACACACACACACATATATACACACACACCAACATGTAAAACTGAGATTACTTACGCATTCATGCTCTTTCCACTACCGCTGAGCACAATGTAGGGAGTTTTCTGGGACTTCTGTTTCTCCTGCAACAGAGCCACTGTGCCTAGAGGAGTGTCACTGCTACTCATCTTCTTCAACAGCTGTAGGGTGAGACAAGCTTCAGTCAGCCTACACAACTAAACAGCCAAGTAACTGAGGCTGTACATGGTACGTCTGCATGATATGGAGAAAATACACAATTTGCGAAAAACGTGTTACAACGTGTCTGATTGTTCATGCAGCAAGTATGACAATATGCCCTGTTTGTACAAACCTCAGTTGTACAATATTGGGCCTACCCTTTTTCAGACTACCAATGAGTCCTTTAAAGCAGATACAAAAGGTGTCTATTTCGGCCATATCTGAATGCTGTTGCTGCGTGTAGATGTGATCTAACATCACTGAAGATTCTGCCATTTTAAATCAAGTTTGTGTCCCAAACTACCATTTTCAATAAGAAAACACATTGACAGGAATGTAAGACACAGTCATGCTTTATCGCTACTCTGATTAAATCAATCAAACCATTTTATACAGTGCTAGAAAACCGTAGTTCACAGAAAGCTTTGGTTCTACACACAGGGATGTGCATGTGGCAGATTCAAACAGACGACTTTCTTTTTTTTTTCGTTTTTCTTTTTTTTTGGAGAGGGGGTGGCCTGTCTGGTTTGTGTGGTAGAAAAGCCGTTAAAAAAAATAATGTTACTGATATGTGCTATAATGAGAAGTGCACCAAAAGTGCTGCTAAGACAAAGCATGTTGCATGTCTGCTATGAAACAGATCTAATGAGGTCAAGGCGTAGTAATGTAATGTATCTTGGCCTGACTTAACAACCCTTAGTTATGTGTTCCCCCCCCCCAGAAATAGATGAAAGTAACTAAAACCTAATATTACAAAAAAAGTCCCATTCCAAACTGCTTAGTATGTAACACAGAAAGAACATACCGCCTCTTCCTCCAGCTTTTTCATTCTTTTCTCAGTCTTCATCTTGCCAGAGCCTTTACCATGGAAACGGTGGGAGAGCTGCCTGAAAGCCTAAATGAAGCAAAAAAACAATAAGAAAAATAAATATATAAACCACCATATAACATGTGATGTTTCTGGTAAATGAGAAACAACACAAAGTTGAACCTCTTTAGGTGTGAGCTTGCGTCCAGACTCGTCTACATATTCAATCTTGACGTCTGGCTTGTATCCATCTTTCTCTTTGAAGTCCTGAGTGAAACCCCTGTACTCCTCCCTCCTGCTGTATTTGTCATCAATGGCCCTGAAGGGAAAACAGAATTAATGAGACAGACAACACAATAAGAAAACAAAAACTACATCACAACACAGCAATATAAATTTTTGATCTCATTTATAACTTGCATAAAACTGAATTTCACTCTGAAATATTCAGGAGTTATCCACACCAACTCACATCTTATCCTCAATGCAGTAGTTAACATTTGGCAGAGCTCCTTTTGGAGCACGAACTCGAGCCACCTTCTGCACCTGAGTATCCAGTAATCCTGTGACAGAGAGAGAGGGAGAATCAATCTACTTTTTAAATCAAATCAAATTAAACATTACTAACATATTGATTAGGCACAGTAATCAAGCTGTTCGCTTGCCTTTGTTCTTGCAGAGCAGTAAGGCAGCTGCGAGGCCAGAATTAACAATGGGCTCTTCATCCAGAATGGTGGTTGAAGCTGTGGCGAACTAAAAAAAACAAAAAACAAACAAACAAAAAAAAAACACCAGACACAGTAATTAAAGAGAGCACATAATCCTGAAGTAATTCAGCACAATTTACGCAAGATTCGTTCGAAATTTGAGCCTCCCCGTGGCCAGTAAACGCTAAAGACTCACATCGGGCTGCTTCTGCTCCTCATCCAGGTTAACTGTGCTCCATCTCACGTTATCATCGTTCTCTGAATTGGAGCCTCCAGCTCCCTCACGGTCCTCCTCCTGTTCAAAGTCCTGAACAAACACCACAAAACAAAAGCCAGTCATGAAAGCCAGCAAAGAGTTAATAAAAATAATTCACAAAGATCATTAATTCAATTGCTAAATGTGGAAATCTCTGACTTGTAGGATAGTAATAGTGATAATGATTGTTTGGGAAATGCATCATGAAATGTCAAATTTAAACAATTCTAATTGATTATATTTGCCTATTTTTGTTTGACTTAGAATTAAAAAATAAAACACATTGAATATTCAAATGTAACTAGAGGAATTATTTCCATGGCAGTATTTAAATTTGGCCAAAAATAATTTACTGAATAATATTATAACTGAATCTGTAACATTCCAAAACTGACAGAGTTGAAATCTCCAAAACTGACAGAGTTGAAATCACCAATACATCAATGCAAAGCATCACTTACACCCCAACTGATTACAGCTCACATGAACTGGCTTTGAATGTGTCACCATGCGACCAAGTCACAGTCTCCCAGTGCTCTGTGAAGCTGTAGGGGAATATTTACCATGATGTCCTCCTGGTCCTCTCGGTTGCCTGAAAGGCCATAGGTGGGAATATCTCCCAGTGTGCGGCAGAACTCTGAGGTGGCATTGAAGACAATGTTGTTCTTCTTCTCGGGGTCATCTTCATCATCTCTGGTCTTCACCAATTCTTGCAGATGCTCCGCCACCTGAATTCATGAATAAGATGAGAGGAAATGTGTCATGCACAAGAATGCCACCTTCATTTTTTTAATGGCTCTGCATGTATTCAAAGACACAGGTAAAAATTAATAAAGGTGAAGTAGAGATGTCAGCTGAGCAGCAGATCTTGCATTGCCTTTTCTCCTGAATCCTTCAGCATCTGTTTCTGTTTAAGCTTCCTCTGTTTTTCCAGCTGTTTCTGCAGCTCCAGCTCTGCCTCATCCTCCTCTATGGCTGTAGACTCCGGAGCCACAAGGTCATCTGAAAGAGATAGAATATACAGAACATATATCCACATACTGCATTTAACCAAGAAATCATTTTTACGAATAATAATTTATTATGAAATAAAAATTTCTGCATAATTAAATCATTAAGATTTAAACAAAATAATTCAGTGTTTCAATGTGTAATGCGGCAGTCTGGAGAAACTTTGAGTTAGAACTGTTCACAATAGTAGTAATTGGAATCAAACATACAAAGTATTTAATGCCTTTAAAAACTACCTCGCCTAAAGCTATAATGTAAAATTGTTATGAAAATGTTGCCTGGTGACTGTGATATATTGACTTATGATAGCTTTAAGATAGGATTTTGGCCTAAAAAGTACTTTTTCAAAATGCATCTACATACATATACAAAATATTACCCAACAGAAAACCTTTTTTGGATTAACACACACAATGCATACATATAGGCATACATACATAATATGCTTGATTGTCAAGACCCCTGGTTCCTAACACTACCACTGCAAAGAAATCTAAGCAGGTAAGTTTCTCTGCAATGCACCATTTCACATCAAAACTGTGCAGACATTTGGAAAAGTTGGTAATATTTCCCTTTAAAAATCCTAAAATTGAAGCTTAAAGGCTAATCTATTATGTAATTCTCACCGTCATCACTGATATCCATGTCAGCCATCCGAATGTCATCAGATTGCTGCAGCACATCGGCCACTTTGCTGCTGCTGCTGCTGTCCTCCTTTGCAAGATCTTCCTCTTCTCCGTCTTCATCTATCTGCCTCCTCCCTCGCCCTCGTGTCCTAAAAGAAATAGTGAGGGTGTCGTTATGTACAAATCAAGTGGACCAGAAAGACCCAAAAGACAACAAAAAAGTGGCACAAAATGAAATGCACTGCACACAGACAATGGGAAGGATGCGTAACCTGGAGCCAAAGTCTGTGCTGCGAGAGTCATCAATGAGAACGTCATCAGCGCTGAGAACTTTCTCCTTCTTCCGGATTTTCTTCACTCGACGTTTGGTCTTCTTGAAGCTCACCTAACATTGAAAACACAATCACAATCAAACCCTATTAAAAATGCAAACTTTGGTAAATTCTTTTGACCAATAAATGAACGTCATTAGTAAGCAATTTGTCATTAACCGGACACCCTTATTTACCGACGCGACCCATCAAAATACCAACTATAAACAGATATTTCTGGTTCTGAAATCTGATTGGTTGAGTCACGCTCAAAGCTATTGTAAAATACTTGATAGGAATGCACACATCAACAGAAATCCGAACTGATGAACAGAGATATTAATTAAATGTTCCTTGTATGGACCGTGGAACTGTACTGATAAGTGGGGCAAGATTTTATGAGGGAAATGGCCTGAAACTGTATTAAATTATTATAGAACCCAGTTTTGTTTAAACTGAGTAGCTGATAACTATGTGTTTGTGATTTTGTAACCAACAACATAAAAGTTTACAAACTAGCACTTTATTAGGAACACCTGTACACCTGCTTATTGAAACAATTTATTCAGGCAATCGTGTGGCAGCAAGAGAGAACATTCTCTAGAGTTTTCAAAACGGTGCAATAAAGAAAAACATCTAGTGAGCAGGAATTCTACAGACAGAAACAGCTGTAACAACAGAAGACCACGTTGGGTTCAACTTCTGTCAGCCAAGTACAGAAAGCTGAGACTGAAGCTTGGAACAGGCTCACTAAAACCAGACAGCTGAAGACTAGAAAAATGTATCCTGGTCTTACGAATTTCTGCTGAGGGCTTAGGTCACATTTTGGCACAGACAACATGAATCCATGGACACAACCTTCCGTTTGTCAACAGTCCAGGCTGGTGGAGGTGGTGCAATGGTGTGGGGAATGTTTTCGGCACACTTTGGGCCCTTTAATACCAATCAATCATCGCTTGAATGCCACAGCCTATTAGAGCATTATTGCTGATCATGTGCATCCCTGCATGGCCACAATTAACTTCTCTTCTAATGGCTACTTCCAGCATGACAATGCACTGGTTTCATGAACATGACAACGAGTTCAAAGTTCTTCAGTGGCCTTCCCAGTCACCAGATCTGAATCCAATAGAACACCTCTGTGATGTGGCAAAATGGGAGATTCGCAGCATGAAAGTGCATCTGAAAAATCGCAGGATGCAATCAGGTCAATATGGAACAGAATCTCTAAAGAACGTGTCCAACATCTTGCAGAACTCATGCCGTGAACAATTGAGGCTGTTTAGAGAGCAAAGGCAGGTCCTACCCAGTCTCAGCACAACTGAAAGTTCTACACTCTGAAGTTAAAATGAAAAAAAAATAAAAATTCAACATAAGTGCTACAACTCTGGCTAGCTTTGGCTCTGGTATTTCTCAGTAGCTCTTAAAAGCCACTGTCATTCACCATGCCCTTTATAGTAGGCCTGTCTAGTAGAACCAATTGCCTAACCAACTGTCAAATAACACATGATGACTTACCAGCTCCTGTGGGGTATAGTACTCTGTGGCCAGGGTGAGAGCAGGCATCTCCAGAGTTTGTGCCTGGTTGTGCAGGCTCTCTCTAATGGCCTGTAACTCACGCTCTCTCTCCCCAGTTACAAAGCCTCCAGCACTCAGGCGGAAACTTTTCTTCTTCTCTCCCTCTATTTCCTCATCATATTTTGACAGGACGGACTTTGGTTTGAACTAAGAGGGTGAAGAATGTGCGAGAGGGAGGAATAGTATAAGCAACAGAGCATTTTAAAGACCACAAATAATACAACATCAAGTTCCACACAGCACTAAAATATACAGATTTAAGAGCAGAGTCAGTGAGTGAGCTGACCATGACCATGTCTTCTACACTCTCCTCCTCATCATAGGGTTTGTAATCAGGCTTCTTTTTCTTAAGCTCCACATTCTTCTCTGCTTTCTCTCGGTCCACCAGACCCACGTTCACCAGCACGTCCTCCTCCTCTTCCAGAACACCTGAAACAAGACCACATAGTGAATATGTGTATACATGTGCAGGTGAAGAGGATGCATTTCTGAAATAATTATCCAACACTAACCTTTGTCTTGTAGAGTCAGAATAACTGTTTCCCCCTCTTTAAAGGATTCAATCTTGTGTTGCACAGCAAGACCTTTAAGGTCATTTGAACCGTAAGCCTCCTGGGGAGAGAAAAAAAAAGCAACAAAAAACAACTCTGTAATAAGTATTTGTACAATCCCATTACTACTTAACTTATTAATGGCGTTGCAAAAAAAAAAAAAAAGCAAGAAATTCTGGTAGATCGCCAAACCTTCTTGCTCTGTGCAAACTCCTGCTCGACCAGATTGCTCACACCAAATTCCTCATCCATCTCTTCCAGGAGCTTGGCCTATGAGAATAAATAAAAGGCTGTAACACAATCTTATATTAAGAATGTTCTGTGTGAAGTACATATAAATTTCATGTCCTTTGCCAGAAATCCTTTTACCCTCTTCTCTGCCATCTCCTTCTCTTTGGCTAGTTTGCGACTCCTTTCCACCCAGGAAGCAGTATCGTCCAACCATGGTTCTTCCTCTCCAAGGGTCTTCACTTTGCTGACAAGAGAGACATGAAGATTGAGGACCAGTCAAATAATCAAATGCTACATGAGACTGAATGCTCCCCATCTGAATACAGTTTTACAACTGAAGATGGATGAGACAGTTCATTCCTAAAGCTGCAGTCACACAAAAACTGTAATTTGCAACAACACACAAACTATTTTGGTACACTTAGTAAGATAGCTAATTAACCAACCAAAGACTACAAACACAAAAGTGAATAATAATGGCAGGCAGTTATATTCTCACAAGAGCACAGTGCTATAACTGGCATGGTCGCTGGCAGTGGCATGACTTGCGTACAGCACTTGGCCAAGCAGCTATCTTAGTAGCAAGCTGCCAAACTCGCCTACTATGAACTAGGTACCATTGAATACACTTTACTGTCTGTGTATCCCTCTTGCCACTTTTTATTTGTCTATTTATAGCTGGATGGGAGGAACTAACTATACTTATACACTGCCGAAATCAGTGCTTTCTCCATTTTGTATCTTAAGTGCTGGTATACAAACTCCTGTTGTGAACTTGACACAAAGTTTTGCTCGCAAAATTGACTCATTCTGAAAGTCGATACAAATCACAGCAAACTCCAAAGAAACCATTTGTAGTTTCGCTCATGGGATTTCACTGACAAAAACTAGTCACACTAGGTTTAAAGTCAAGACCTATTATGGTGAACATGCAGACAAAACGTAAGATGTTCATACCCAAGTTTTTGATTAAGCAGGCGTTTCTCTTTGAGAGCAGCCAGCTTCTCTCTTATGTCGGCCTGCTGTTTGATCTGTGCAGGGTTGATTGTCTCAGCCAACAGGGGTTCCTCCTTTGTGCCAAGCTCTGAGATCAGAAAATGTTAGTGAGTAAGAAGCATTGCCAAAAACATGTTTATTTTATAAAGCTAGTCTTGCTAGACACTTATACCTCACCTTTTTTGTTCTCATTCAGCTCCAGAGGCTTCAGACCCAGTTTGGCCCTCAACTTACTGAGAGAAGGAAAACAGGAAATAGTCAAGTGTAAAATTTACCAAGAAGCAAAAAAGTTTGTGTTTATACAAATATTAAAGCAACATACTTGGTTTCTTCGATGCTGAGCGAAGCATCACCACTCGCAGATTTTGGAGCAATCTCTGTAAATGAACCATCATAAAAAACGTATGATAAGTTTAACTGAAGCGTACGCCATTTCATTTAAAAACAAAACTTTAAGATACCAAAGGGTTTCAAAATCAGCAGTAACATGATGTACAAAAGGTAGGAGTGTAACTAACTTTACATTTTTAAACTCAATACAATTTTTTATTCAGAGCCATGAATACAAAATATATCTACAAAAAAAGTTCCACCCACATGTCTAGTTCTGATCTGCGACTGTTGTTTCCATGGAACGCTGATGAGGATTATTTCTGATCAATATGCTTTAATAACAATATATGGATATACACAGCAGCCAGTGCTGCAGTGGACAGGTGGCCTATTTTGCGCTCATTGGCCACAGTCTAGCCTCTACTGTCTGACACTTAATGTTTGTATACTTCATGGTTAACTGTACAGTATAGTTTGCTCTCTGTATTGTATATATAGGGGGCTGCTGCTCTGTTATAAATGTAGCAGTGTTTTGGACTAACTAACGCTATATTGTTTCTCATTTAATACATCAGTGATAAGAGAAAATTACAACAATGTTGACGTAGGCCTTTGACTTGGAAAGGTGGCAAATGACACTCAAACCCCTAAACAACACATTTTAAAATTTTCAGCGACATCTGCAGACTCACCTTCACTCTCCTCATAACCAGGATCAACTTTCTCCTTCTTTACCCGCGGCTCTCCGCCGCTCTTCTCTCCTTTACTGCGACTCTCCTTCTCTCCTCGGCCGCTCCTCTCCCGGGAGCGGGATCTTTTCCTCTTCTCCTTTTCCTTATCCCTCCCATCCCTCTCCTTATCCCTGTCTCTCTCCTTGTGTCGGTGTTTTTTGTGCTCCCGGTGCCGCTCCTCTGGGTCTCTCTCCTTGTCCTTCTCTTTGTGTTTCTTAGATGAGCCCATTTCAGTGACGGGTTTGTTTCTGGATATTGGTGAAGTCAGTTAGCTTAGCTAACAGACGTTAACTCCAACGTTAGTCCTGACAACAAACACGAAAGCAGCCGGGTAAAGTCCAAACTATTCACAGAGCAAGAACAGGACTTTAAGCAGACAGATTGAAGACACTCTTCCAACTAACGCTAACATCGACCGCACAAACAGCCTCGTTAGTTAGTTGGCTAGCTAAGCTAGCTACCATCTAAGCAAACGCCTTCTCACCAAGAACCGACACGATGCGACTATACATACCAGCTACAGAGAACCTCTGCTCCACTGCTGCTGTGTGAAATGTACCTGTTACAGCTTTAAAAACGCCTTTAATCCATTCTGAGAGGCCGCTGGATGAACTAGCGACTGCAGCACAAACACCGTTCAGCAGTCGTACACAGAGCGTTTCGAAGAACCTCGTATCTCCTTCCAGGTCAAATATGCTAATTACCGCTCACTGCCGCCCAGCGGTGAGGAGGCCCGATAATGACATTGTGGGCCAGTTTTCCACATAAGGCTTAAATGGGAATTTCTTCAAATATTCTGAATAATTAATTTGTAAAGATGTAACCAAAGTCATTAAGGTGCCATTTAATGTGCAATGTGCCGTTTTATAACTTCACCAAGTCGGAATTGTTCACAGTGGTGGTGATGGGAACCTGACATCTGAAGCATCCCAGCAACTGAGACAGATATTATGATAAAATCTTCGAAATTCCCCTTTAAACATAAGCCTAGACTGAAAAGATTTTCCAAAGGTCATTCATTAGCACTGCAACTTAATCCAAGACTAGCTTAATTCATGTGCAGGTAACCAGCCCCATGTGTGTGACTAACCTGTGAAGAGATGGGTGGTAACAGTTACATTTACTCAGTTACATGTACTCAGGTAAGTATTTGATTAATATAAATACTTTTACTCAAGTATATTTATGAGGAAAATCATCTACTTTCTATCCAGTTATATTTGAGTATTTCTTATTTAGTTACTGATTTCATTATGTTTTGTGATTGGTCATATCTCTGACTTTCGAGATTTATGTTTTTATTGCAGTCCAAGAGTGATCAGTAAGAGAAGAATAGATGCTGGATGTACTAAGAATCCCCCTGCAGTTCTGTTAGTCATCCGGTACTTTTGTGGAAAGGCAATTTTACGTTTACTTAGTCATTTCACAAAAGAAACAATATTTTTAGATGATTATGGTTTACTCTGGGGTTTGGACATTGTGTTTAGAATCAGGTGACAATCAGAATTTAACGCAATACATTAAGAATCCCTAGCATTACTGCGTCACCAGCTGGGATTAATAAAAGAGACAAAATGGTAGAGAAATAGAGCTTCTTTATTGCAAGATGCTGCATAGAAAATATTCATGTAAACAAGCAATATCACAAAGGCTTAATGGGCCTCATTCACCAGCCGTTGTTAAGATGAAATTACTTCTTAAAATCCACTTGTGCAGTTTTCACGATGATTCTGACATTCAACCAATGTTTTCTTATTTGGGATTTGTTCTTAGGTAAGAACAGAATCTAAACACACTCAAGGTGTGAACAGTTCTGCGGTCATGAATCTGACGTAGACTTTTTCTTAGGACCTTTCTCAAGATATTAGTAAATGAGGCCTATAGACTCTGTTCTTATCTAAGAACAAATCCCAATAAGAAAATATTAGTTCTTCTGTTTTAAAAGGGGTGCACAATCGGAATGGCCCAAGATTGCAATCAGCAGATTTCTGCTTCAAACTAGGGCTGCCACCATCATGCAATTTTAGCTGATGATTAATTGTCATGTAAATAATTGTGATTAACAATTTAATCATCCTTTCTTGTTCATTGTATGCATCTATTAGCCACCCTGCTTCCTAGATATGATTACTTAGTAGCTAACACTGGCTGTACTGTCAAAATGATACAGTACTCACACAAATGTGTACACAGGATCATGTGTATAGTCAAGCAAAGCTACATCATTTTTATGTGGAAATACAAGCAAACAACACTTACTCTGCTAGCCTAGGTGCTAAAAATGTTAGAATTAGCTACATAGATAACAAATAAACAAATATTACTCACAATAGCTACTAAATATGTTAAAGCACCGAAGTTAGAAGTTAGAAATGTGTCTCAATGAATGCATTTACAATTTCCTTTTATTTATGTTAATTTGCCTCAACCCATCTCACCCAATTCACATTCTGCTTGTTGTGGCATAATCTGTGAAATTACTGAAGTCAGTTTAAATAATTGTGATCCTCTGAAATAATTGTGAATAGGCTATTATATAATGATTGTGACAGGCCTACTGCAAACACAGATCTTTGTCACAGTTTATTGAGATAAATAAGGTGAGGCAGGTAAGAGCACTCATGCTGTATTTGAATGCTGCTGCTGCACCAGAACCAAAATGTAGCATAACAATATAGAGGATGTTTATTGTGCTAAATAGCCAGTTACTGCTGACTTTCAATGTAGCCATTTTATCTGATTCATGCTATTTGATTAATATGCCAGTTTGGCCCATTAATGAGCAAATAATGTGATAAAAATTGACCATCGGAAATCAGAATCGGACATAAAAATTCATGAGCGGTGCAGCCCTAAGTTTAAATGTTTCAGATTTTGAGAAACTGATCCTTCCAAAAGTAAAATGGACTTTTACTCATCTGTAACACCACTTAATGTAGTCTTTAAATTTACAATAAAAAGTAAAAAATGAAGAATACAAAATGATAGTAATATATGGGAAAAAACATTTAGAAATGAATTATTATTGCTAAAAATCCATTAAATGCATTACAATTATAAATCTTTGGCTAAGTATATGATGCAGTATGAATAAAATACATACCAGTAAGGCAGTAGTGGCTCAGTTGGTTAGGGCTGCACAGTGCAAATTATATGGCATAATATGGCAGTGCTGTTGTATTCCTGGTTTGGTCCTGGATAGGGTTTCAGCAACGTTTACCTGTTCCCAGAAAAAGAACGCTACATTCCTGTGGCCTTGAAAACAACATAGAGAGTAACTCTTATGGTGCACAAGTAAGAGCTAAAAGCAATGAAATAAATAATAAGACTCAAGCTGTTTGAAACCAACATCCATACAAAAAAATGAACATGCCTATGTATTAAAACATTGTCATTGTGACAGTGAATTAATCAACATTATTAACAAAAAGAACGTATTGTACATTAATGTACTAACACTTCTATATACTAATAAAATGAATTTTGAATATATGCACAACAAAGGCTTCATAAGAATTGGCAATAGGAATGCACCAATATGGAAATTATGGGCCGATGCCAACATGCATGTGCATATCTGTTGCAGCCGAAACATAAATATTAATGAAATGTAAAAACTAAGACTAAATCTACCTGAACTAGCGTGATAGAGAAGCCTTACATTTATTTCTGTTATAAATCAGTCAAATGAAAGAAATGCAGAAATGTTTGCATAGTAGCTAAGTGTCCTCTGTTCTGCTCTTCCAGAGTACAACAGATATGCCATCAACCCATAAGATTCTGGTATGTCGTGCATCCCTAGTCTCCAAAGCAAAACAATGAAATGAATCTATTCAATTACAATAATAAACACAGCTCATCCTATAATGACAGGCTTTTCATGCATACTGACTTTTGTAGCATCCATCACCAAACAGCCTACTGAGTGGCAGCGGAGTGAACGATTTATTATGCAAATAAAACACGCTCCACTGACATGAAAATACCTGACGGCAAACATTCAAATCTGTGTTGTTTTTAAAAAGGCAGTGCCTCTGATCATTATACAAACCAGGTGTATAAAGTCAAAATCTTTTCCAAAGTCTTTTTCCATGGGCCTGCATTAACACTCAGGCAGTGGAGCCTTTAGTTCCCTCCACAGTGTGAGCATCTCTTTGGGGCTCCGCTTATGCACCAGAAGTACTCTGCGATAAGCACATGGCTTTTCCCTCTCAGCCTCTGGTAGATCAAAGGTCAAAAACCCAGGGTGATGAAGAGGGGATATCCCCAGTCTATGAAGGCACATCCCCAAGTATACATCATCAATGGGGAACAAACTGACCCATCGAGAGACTACTTGAAGCCGCAAGGCCAGAGCGCCAGAGTAAACTACTCCTCCTCCACCCGCATATGTTGGGTACGCTCCTTTGTAGAAACTCTCGGGTATGTAGTATTTAGTGTTGGCTTGCCGACTGGGCCAAGCATTGGTAATCACATCCCCCACAAGGAAATCCTCTTTTCCTTTGCTTCTGTTATTTGACCCTTGTGAAGGAGCTTTGTGTTCATTCAAGTAGTCCAAGAGGGTGCCTGTCCTGACAAAAACGTCATCGTCCCCCTTGAAGATGAAGTGTGCATGTGGGCAGTGCATGGAGAGCCAGTCCCAGAAGAGCACATCCTTCAAGGTGAGATTGAAGAAAGTGTCTCTGAAGTCCCACTGCAGGATGTCTTTATGATGGTCGCTTTCCAGCTGTAGCAGTGCTGCCAGGTCTGGGTGGGGGCCTGTTGTTCCATCTTGCCTACCAAGCAAAAAGATGGTGCGTACCTGCCACCTTTTCCCCCCTGCCTCCTCCTTTACCCAGCCACTCCTCCCCCATGTCTCCCTGATGGCCTGCCTGTTCTCAAAGTGCCCTACTTGAGACTTGATTGCCATAAGTAGCATTGGTGTCTCTGTTTCAGCATCTTGCTCAGTGCACAGGCCAGGCTGATCTATCAGGAGGCTATAGCGTCTGCAGTGCATGGACAAGACAAAGTCCTGCATCTGCTCAGGCATAGTGTTAAAGTCAGGCAGTTGAGATGCCCAGAGATGGTCAGGACTACATGAAGGAGAACCATCAGCCTCAGTCTCATGCATGTAATTAGGGTCAGTGCTTGTACCCCTGTCCCCTGTGCTGTTACCTCTCAATATGGGATTGTGCTCTCTGTCTTGAAGATGCTGGAGGCGGTTCCACAAAGCCCCCTCCACCAAGCGCAGGTTCCAGAAGGTGGCAATTGGATGGGGTGCTAAAGCTCCAGAGTTTGATGACGCTCCAGGGGCCACGAAATGACGAGGCAGCTGAGGTTCTGGAGTGTAGGAGATGGCAACAAATATGGACACCATGATGTACACCAAGAGATGGCTCATCATCAGAAACGGAAGAAGACACAGGCACAGGGCCCTTCCACTGCACCTGCATCGTGCCATGGACTGGGAAAAGAGAAGAGGAAATATGAGGATATGCTAATATGCTGCATACACCTGGAAATGAGAGGATATGGTGACTGCACATATTCAAATATGTACATGATTTCCATCTACATAACTCAGTCTCAACAATGAATGAGAAGCCTGTTCAGCCAAATCTACTGTTGTGAAGTCTTGAACACCACTAAGACCATTAAGAGAAAGTCTCTAGGGGATTCGGTCTCCATGGTTTGACTCCAGGGGACTCATTATCTGTGCCTGACTGGGTATGATGCACAGCATCGCACAGCCCAGGATATTTACATCATGTACCTCAAGAGCACATTCACCCAACAAGATGGAAACACCTTGTTTACACATTTTAGTTGCTTTTTTTCTTAAAATGTACACTAAGAGATGCATGTGCAGTTTCTGTGGAATTGCACAATAGTTGTTCAGTCATTTTAAACCAACTGGTGTCCACAGATTTGAAAAATACATGTTACATCATCATTAAAAAGCTGGCATTTATCACCTGGATTACTATTAATTATTTGCTCATTATTTCAAGGCCCTTTACAAACTTGATGTAAATGAATAAAGCCAAAGAACTAACAGCAACACAGCACAAAGAGCACAAGAGTTCACTCTGATCACATTACCTCCTCGTTATCAGGTCCAACCTTCTTGATCCGTTCAGGGGAAAATAACTGTCACTTATCCGGAACCGCCTCTTGCAGGTCCACTGACACCTTTCTTCCAGAAAGCGTTAGATTTGAAGATGTTCTCATGCTGAACTCCTACGTCTTCATGAGAGCACGACTGAAGGAGTCTCGTGCTAAAATTAGCACTACCGACACAGAGAGCTTCGTTTTGCTCACCTCAACTGAGAAAACAGCGTGAACTCGTTGCTGTAAGTCGGTCGCAGGTGCAGGAGTAAGAGAGAGCGAGTACACGCTGTTGCGCCACCACTCAGTCAACATCTAGTAGGTCTGCTACTGGTTCATGGGCGTGTTGAGGATGTCGTGATTCACGTGACCTGCCTGGCCAAGGCGCGTTCAGGCAGGTACCAGGGCCAGCAGGTACTTTGTGTGTACAGAGGTGGATTGTATAGAAATTTCTGGAAGACAATATATAGCCATGTCATGCCTTACTTTTTCATAATTATGACTTAGTATCTCCTAATGAGATTCAATCTTATAATTATGACTTAGTATCTCATGATAATGACTTACTTTCTCATAATTATCACTTACCATCTTATAATTATGACTTACTTTCTCATAATTATGACTTAGCATCTCATAATAATGTATGTGTCACAGTTATGGCTTGGTATCTCATAATTATGACATAGTATCTCAGATTCAATTTCATAATTATGACTTGGTATCTCATAAGTATGACTTAATGTCTCGTAATAATGACTTACTTTCTCATAATTATGATTTACCATCTTATAATTTTCTTTCTCATGTCAGTGTCATATTAATTAAATTCAGTCCCATAATTATGACTTGGTATCTCATATTTATAATATAGCATCTTATAATCACGACTTACTTTCTCATAATTATAACTTAATATATCATAATGAGATTCAATCTCACAATTCTGACTTGGAATCTCATAAGTATGACTTAGTATCTTATAATAATGACTTACTTTCTCATAATTTTGATGTACTTTCTTATAATTGTGAGAAAATATTCTCATTATAATGAGATAGTAAGTAATTATTATGAGATGCTAAGTCATAATTATGAAAAGCTTTTCCATAATAATGAGATACTATGTCATAATTATGAGATACTAAGTCGGAAATAACGGAAAACGTTCTTATTATTATGACTTTCTAAATGGTTATATATTTTTCTCCACTGGTGAAAATGGGTTTCCATAGGATAGCCATTAGCCTCTGAACCTACATGGGCACTAGTTTCAAATAATAATAGGACTAAGTTTACTTCTGCTCAAGCATATTTGTAGAAAAGTAGTCTACTTTTTACTCTGTTAAATTTTAGTGATTAATATTTACTTATTAATATCTTTTTTGTGTTTCATTTCATTAAGTAGTGTTTGTGACAGCTCCTTCTTTGCAGTTAGCCACAGGTCTGATGTTTGGGCTTTATCATTTTATTTAAGTGCAAAAAGAAAAGAATAAAACTTATGTTGCTGTGTTGATAGATGCTGGGTGTACAAGACACCCTGATGTAGTCCTGAAGTTACTGAATTTACAAGTAGTTTTTTTTTATCTGTTACTTTTGTACTTTTGCTTTAACTTCTACTTATCATACAATGGCAGGGTCAAAAAGCCTGTGACAACATTGGAAATGTGTTTTTTCATTTAAACCAGAAAACATGTAAACTACAAAAAATAAAAATTAAACAAAGAAACGATGATGAGCAACAATGAAGGATTCTGCACTATTTCTATGTCACTATTCGAATTTAAGCAAATTTATGATATTGACCATGTTAAGGCCTTTGTACATAAGCTTGTGTTCAGATGACTTTCATGTGGTTTTGGTCTGCTCATCAGAGGCTTTTGGACAGCTTGAGTGCTTGAGTGCAAAAAAGTGACATTGAAATTCTGAAATACATGTAAATATTTTGAATATTCTACTTTTCACTCAAATTGTTATCCCGATAATATTAGTTGTAATGACTCATTTATTATAAAATTAGAAAAGAATGTAAAATTGAAGCACCTTCGCTAGTGGTCTCCTTAAAACTTTCTAGACTTTTGGATCTTGATGTTTCTTGCTGCTGTCATGTGTTAATGGACTAATAGAAATGGTCCAAAATGACTAGTAATTATATTAACTTACATTGGAAGTTAAGATTGTTACTTTTTCTTCTCCTGCAAAGTGAGCACCAGGTAGCATTGGGTGAGCGCCAGATACTATTTGGTGCAGTGCAAGCATTTAGATGTGGAGAAGAACAAGAAAGGCATACACATCATTTGATGGTTGGTTAATTAACATAAAATCAAGATTAATCTCAGCAGGATTAAGATCCATCTGGTTGCACTTTCCATTACAGCTTGATGTTAGACAGACTATAGTTAGAACTGGTTAGAAAAATGTTAGAAAATAAGACTTACAAGGTGTGCAGTACAGGAACAAACAGTGCTCAAACAGTGAATGCTCATGGCAGACACAGAGCTCACCTTTCTTTTCTACAGTGGCCAGGGCAACACATTACTCCCTATTCAGATATCACAACATGCTTTGTGGTTGACCATATGACCTGCAGATATCAGCTAAGCAAAGTTTGGATAAAGATAAAACCTGTATTTGTATAGTTCAGTTCTCAACCATCACACAGGGTTACACAGGGTTAGGGATGAGTCAGGGCTCATACAAGGAAGTTGTACCTAATGAAATGGTCAAGGAGTATGTACATACATAGAAGAAGCCAATGGACCATTCTACTGAATTAGAATTTAAATAAAAACTGTGGTCCCAAAGTAAAAAAAAAAAAAACATAAATATATTTGTGATATAAACCTTCTGCATTAATGGGGTAGTAATAAGCTAAACATACACAAAATCATCATTTATTGGTTACTCTCTATTGGGAGGTGGCTGTCCCAAACTCTGACCCCTAAATATTAACTTTACATTTTTTTCTATTTAGCTTTTTAAGATTTAGAGTTGTCATGAGTTTAAATTTTAAATAAATGTTCACGTCACTACCAAAAGTTTTAGTCCATAGGCGGAGCCTTATTTTAGCCACACCTACGAACTAACGAAATATATATTTTCTGCAATTCAGGAACCCTTCATATGTTTTGATGAAAACTTTGTGATTTTATGTGTGTACAGCTGTTCAAAGCTGTGTTTGCTAGTCATGTACTGGTGTTTTTGAGTTCTGCTCAAAATGAGCTAAAACTGTCACCACCAAAACATTTGTTAAAGTTTCAGAGGTGTTATTACTGTATTGGTATGGAATGTTCAGTCATTTATTTTATTAAAATGAACATAATGAAGGTATAGGGTCATTTAAAGCAAAAGGATTTTAGTCTAAAGTTGAAGTCAGTTTAAAGTCCTAAATGTTAATTCTGAACAAGTTTGAACCAACATGGCAGCATGATTCATATAGGTCTAAAGAGTGACAATATGCAAAGCATTGCCTTAATTTATGGCTCTAACATGTTTGGCATAAACCATGCCCTCTCACTCTCCACATCTCGCCACACACTCCCACATGCGCATCCTGAAAGCTCTTGCCCCAGTTTTTTGTATCCCTCTCAGGCACACTGCCATTCTACCATTGTTCTATCAGTCTAACGTTACCGCTGAAGTGGTCTGTGCCTCAGTAACCCCCCCACCCCCCACCCCCCCCGCAGCCTTCCCTTTGACACTGAGACGACTGGACTGTCGTGAGGGCAGCACTGCCACAGCCAGGGTTTGGACTCATGAAGGCCCTGAGAGAACTGAACCTGAGTTTGATTGTGTTACAGTATGTGCCCTGTGTGAAGCCATAGCTCTGACGCCTATTGATTTAACCCCCCCAGGGCACTAAATCACAGCACACAGCAATCACACAGCACAACAGCCAACACTTATGTAACTACAGCAGGTTGAAATAGGCAGGGTAAAATGCTGAATCGTCAATGGCAATCTAACAAAGCTCATTGACTATACCGCGAGAGCCCAATAATTTCCAAACGGATGCCCCCCTCCCTTGCTTTTGAATGAGCCTGTTGTTGGTGGTGGGCTTATTTTATTGTATCCTGTGTTACAGTTAACACTGTTACTATTACATCGATGCACAATCGGTGTTACTCTTTTATCTCTGTGCTACACCCCATATTTCATTTCGTCAACTGCTCTGATAAAGAAACACTGACACAGCGTGTTGGTGATTTGATGTAAAAAAATGTATTTCAACAAATCATTTTAGTTTTCCAGAAATCTCCAAGTACATCATAATGGTGGACAGTTCTGTGCTAATACAGCCAACTGTTGTTTTTTTCCACTGTTTCTTAAGGAGGTAAATCATTCTCGTAGTCATTACTGGTAATAATCAGTTTCTAAACCTGATTATCTTTGCTGCTTTAGAACAATATCACAGTCGCTCAATCACAGTAGGTTTTAGTAAAAAAAGACAACAAAAGCCCTCCTATCAATTCACAATGATAAAGCCATTAACACTCTTAAAAATAAAGGTGCCAAAGGCTCTTTGGAGCAATGCAACAACAGAAGAACCACTTTTGATTACTTTAAAGAACCTTTCAATAGATGGTGCTTCAAAGAACCGGTTTTGTAAATGAGATGTGAGAGTTTAAAGAAGGTCCACTTAATGTCAAGGTTCCATAAATGTTTTCTCTTACATGCTTAAAAAAGTAGGTTCGTCAAGGGTTCTTTAGTGAAGACAATGGTTCCTTTTTGAAAACAGTGCTATTTAGTACCAAAAAGTGTTCTTCTATTGTTACAAGCTTGACATTATAACAATAAAAGAACCCTTTTCAAAAAAGCGTCTATGTAGAACCATAGGCACTCGTAAAAGATTAAAGGGTTCTTTGCATCATGAAAGGGTTCTTTAGACTGATGGAGAATGTGCTGTAGATTCTACATAGAACCTTTTTTGAAAATGATTCTATATAGCATCCAAAAAGGTTCTTTAATGTCAAGCTTATAACAATAGAAGAACCTTTTTGGGTGCTATATACAGCCCCTCAAAAAGGTTCTATATAGAACACATTTATGCACATTTTCCATCAATCCAAAAGACCCTTTCATGATGCAAAGAACCCTTTAATCATGCAAAGGTTTCTTTAAGTGTTCATGGTTCTATATAGAACCATTTCCTTTACTAAAGAACCCATGAAGCACCATCTTTTTTAAGAGTGTACAACAAATTCTCATCCATCAATCTGAAGAACCATTTCACCATGCACCCTTTAAGTATGCAAATGGTTCTTTGAATGTTTATGGTTCTATATACAACCACTGTCTTTACTTCCTTTACTACCTAGTGTAGAAGCCAAGAACAATTTCAGAACCCTTATTTTTAAGAGTAGAGAACAAAATGAACACGAGAACATGAGAAAAGACTGATACGTCCACCTGCACTCTATACACTGCAGCATGGACACTGAAATCTCAGTTTTTGGTAGCGATGGGGTTGGACATAATAAAGTACAACATGCATTCCGATTATTCCAGTCATCCGTAAGAGACGGTGACCTAATACGTCTATACACCTCTATCAAAAGAGTCACTGATAAAATCGTAATGATCAGACAAAAACATTGTCAACATATGAAAATATAACGTCATCTCATGAGAATCATTTATCAGCAGTTTAGCGGAAAAATCTGCATGTAAAGTATAAAGATACAGCAACGCAGTACAACATCAGCGTCGGGTTAGCTGGACTAACTTCATATGACCCAGGGAGGAGGAGGGTAAAAGGCAAGACACTGATAATGGGACAGCACTCGTCACACTTTATCCTTCAGGGCACTTCTTCTTATCCTCCACAGACTGATATTTTGATCATCATCAGTTCATAAAAGTCACCCTACATTTTGGCACAAGAACTTAGATCGTAATTTTTTAAAAATGAAGAAACAAACAAACAGAAATCCCAGGCAATAACATACATGAATAAATATAAAATCACCGAAATAGACACAGATTTACATGTCTGAGCAAATTATACACAAAAATTTACATTTAGATGTTCAATATTGTGTGCAAAAAAACACTTAGCTAAGAGATCAGTCCACACACATTTTTCAAATGGATTCAATGCTCATACATCTCAGACAGTTCACAGAGAGCGGTGATCTCAAAAGTCACTTTCGGATGTTCATCACACCAAATCTCATACTTTTCTTTACCATGGAAGGTATGATTGAATAATAGAGAGGTAATCATTTTAATGACTGGAAGAGCAAACCTGTGGAAAAAGAAGGCATAGTTTATTGTGGCATTGACAGATTCAGGCTTATGGCGAGGTTTTGTTAATGAATAATACGCAAGGCCTGAGGTTGGGATTTCTACTAGAAATGGTAAGAAAGATTCACCCAAAATGACCTTCCTTCCCCATTTCATCTCTCTCTCTCTCTCTCTCTCTCTCTCTCTCTCTCATATACACTCACACACTGTACATTGCACAAACAAATTCAAACAATGTCAGCTTCTCCAAGAAATCACAATGTAAATTTCCTTGCCACTCTTCGGTGCTACACTGACATGGAAGACAGTTTCTATACCCAAAGGCATTTCTGGAATTTCAATTTCACTCCTAAAACACATTGTATGTATATATCCAAGCAGGGAGGAGGAACTGGCAGTTTTAGATAAAAAAAGCTAAAGAAAAGGAGCAAAGTAGGGTTCTAGAATTACACAGGTCATCCTATACAAGACAAATATGTGAAGAAATAATGGCAATACTTGGAACCAAAGGTCTTGGGACCACTACCACGAGTACAAATATTCAAGTTTAAATGCTTCTGTTGTTCATTACATTTGAATATATCAGCAGCATCTATCGCTGGACAAAGGTCAACGAGATTGGTCTGGTCTCTCAGAGCACTTTTAACCCATGGAGAAAGCTTTTTCGATAAACGTTAATATTTCCTTCGGAAACACAACTCAGTCTAACTCTATGAAAAACAGGTGCAGGACTGAGCAAAACTGCTACGTCAACTCAGTTAGATCCTGAAAATCAATCAATTTCAATTTCAATTTCAAAATCAATTTTTGGGAAAAGAGTGTTAAGAACCTTTCAGTTCTTTTTATAGAGCTTAAGTTTAAAGTTTAAGTTCAAAGAGCCTTCACATAACGAAAGGGTTCTAGGAAGAACCCTTTAATTGGTACAGAACATACATTTGGAAGACTATTCTTAAAAATTGGTTCTTTAAAGAATCGTTTTTGGAAATTAGATGTGCAAGTTCATAGAACCTTTAAAAAGTTGAGGTTTAAAGTTCAGTACAGGTTCCATTCCATTTTAAGGTTTTTCCAAAAACCACGCATCCAAGCAAAGAACCATCTAGAAACTTTTGTTTTTAAGAGTGTATTGGTGTATTTTGCTAATATGGCCCAGCTCATTTGCACTGAAATGCAAAGTGGAAGCACAGCTCTCTGGATTAGTGGAGACTTGGCAGTGGTGGGTGAAAACCTGCTGCTTCAGTGAGGCAGATAAGAGCTCTGAGAGAGCAGACAAACCTCCTGCAAGCCAAGACTGATGGGGGAGACTTCAAGGACTAAGGCTACGAACATGACAATATGCAGGAAGAGAAAAGCTTATCACAGTGAACCGAACAAAGCCTGGTCTTTTTCACAGATTACACTTCCATATTAAAGAAAGGAGACGTTTATAATGGTGCATAGTATCATAAAAGGAGAAAGCAGTCTTCAGAATCTATGAACTAAGAGGAGAGAATGTAAACAATGGACCAGAGGGTAGGAAAATTGAGGAAGAGTTAAGATGGTAGACATTTTCCACAGTTGATCGTTAAAAGCAGATGATTTGCCTTCAGTCCTGAGAGCTTAATACATCTGGTTTATTCAAAAGGCCGCCATGAAAATGAGTGGCAACAGAAGCAAATTAGCCAAGACAGCCGTCAATAGCATACATGGTAGATAACTATGGGTCTGGATTAAGCACGTAAGATAAAAACTGTTATACTGTTATTTGAATTTGATGAATGGGGCTAATGTACTTGTTAAACTCCACAAGCATTCAATGCTTCAATGGTAAAACTCACCTTTACCTTTGAAAGGAATGGGCTGGTAGTATTACAATTGCATCACTTCAATTCCAGTCTTATAGTCCACTGATCTGTAATATGTCATTTTAACTGTAAGTTTGCCGATGCCACTAAAAAACAGACTCTCACTCTCAACGTCAAGACCCATTTAAAGCCTGACTATGGGCAGAAAGATTCAGAGTGATAAGAAAGGTGGTGAGTTGCTGCACCTAAAGTACATGTATAAGCTTGTAAATGAATACTGTAGTTTTATATTCACTTCGGTTCACTTCAGCCGTTATGATCCCTCGTGTGTTGTTCACATCAGGCCATCTGATTTGAAATTAAATAACAAAAAATTAACAAATAAATAACAAAAAATACATAAAAGATGCTTAAAAAAATAAAAATCTGTACTCTCAGTGTCATGCCAGCAGAGATTGCAAATGCTTTCACAAATAGTCCACAGGGTCAGTATAAACAAACAAAAAAAACAAACACAGAATCCACCAATGTTCTTCTGTTTGCCACATAATACTCCAGTTTTGTGAGTCAAATAGCAATAGCAAACAATTTTTTTTGCTCTTCATACTTCAACATCTTTGGAGATGGTTTCACAGATAACCGAAGCTCAGGTTTCATCTAAAATGTCCAGTTATGAAACTTGAATCACTTATATCAATATTTCTCCCACTGGGCTCTTCATCATGCACTTCTATTGCACAGCTCCCACACAGGGACTCAAGATAAAGAACATAAAACGTGAGTCAAGTAACAGAAGTCGCAGTAAAATAAAATAATGAATAAAAGGCAAAATAAAAGTTCACGTTTATGTTGAACTTTCTCAACTTTGTCAGCAGCCAACTGTTATGCGTTAGGACTGTAAAACTGACAACTGGGATAAAAAAATAAAGTGCGTTTGAACTCTCTATCGAATAAATTTGTCTAGAAAAGTTCTGTGCACAGTGGAGAAGGTGTGAGAAATTTGCTACAGTTTTTGGGTCTCAACACAATGTTTTTTTATCCCCCAGTTCTGAAAGACTCGTCACCGTGTCTTTTTCTGTGCTTGACGGCCAGATCATCTGCCCTTGCGTTGCATTTAAGCCCCATTACGAGGGCTGCTAGATAATATCAGTAATATGAATAATTGTTAATTGGAATAAATTGAGTAGTAATGCATTAGTATGTAGTGCTTTTAGCGTTATAAAACTTGGCACATAAGTATGAACAGAGTATCACCATGAGGTTGGTTATACAAACACGTGTTTGCCTACTTCCGTTAAAGCGCTATAATTACGTAGAAATGCTCAAAAGAGTGTAGGTACTCCATTTTCATTTGAACAGCTCGTCTCTAATGCACCCTCCATCCTGGATTGCTTTTTATCTGATCTTTTTTTAAACATCTCATCACTAAAGACAACCCACATAAACATATTGATGTAAATCTAGGGTTATTTTTGCTGTCAGCTTAGCAGCCCTCTCTATTTTCCTTTTTTTTCTGCCTTCTCTTCCTCGTCTCCTCTTTCACTCTCCACTATTCTGGCTCTTTCAGACTTGTGTCTCCAGGCCGCTCAGTTTGGGGATCAGGATTCGAGGGGTAACCCCAGAGTTGAGATCTCTCTCGAACTCCAGCAGCTGCCCCATGAAGTTGAGGTTTGGAGACACCACTGGCCGTCGACCCCGCACATATTTGTAGGCATCGGTCATGGTCATAAGGGTGTGCTTCATCAAGTAAGCGATGACGATGGTCGCTGAGCGGGACACACCTGCTTGGCAGTGCACCAGCACGCCTCGCCCACTCTGATGAGCCTCCTCTGAAACGAAAATAGGAAAAACAACAAATATTGCAGTGGAGGATAAACTAAAACAGGGTAACATGGACTTTTATGTAGTCAAATAGGTTCAAGTACAACACTCTTTTAGTTATCATTTCATTTTCCCATAGTAACGTCATCTGTAAAATTTTGACAGCAATTGGACACATATTTCTCGAAATTCACATCAAAGTAACCAATAAAGTAACTTTTTTCATCAAGTGTTTTTTTGAGTACTGTATTATATGTGTAAGTCAATTCAGACCTATATTATTTTAATCGACTGCTTGGTGCCTGTAACGTAGCATCATTTTGAAGTATGTGATTAACTCTGTTATCATTCGGCTATAGTACAGTGTCCACACAGGGGGGGTTTCTGTATAAACTGCACTGTACTTTATTGTTCTGTACTCTCTTAAAAACAGGAGGCAGATGATCCAAGCAAGTTAAAAGTCAGGAAGAGTTCTTGATGTCAGATATGTGACGTTACTGATTGGAAAAGTTTGTTTTGTTAATATAAAGGCTTTAGCTTGACTTTCATTTCTGTCAGAAAAGAATTAGAAGATATCTTGATATAACCTTAAAGCCAAAACTGACCAATTAATTGACTTAAACAACCAAAACAGAAACAGAGGCTGTTATTTCTAATGACATTCATGAAACAGACATTGTTTGCATTCATTCAGAGTGGGCATTGGTTACATTCATTCAGGGGGGCACTAAAAGCCACTTTCATTCAGGGGGCACTGAAAACAACATTTGTGTTTGCAAGTAGAAGACAAGGTATTTCATTATGATTTGAATCTTATGGAGTTACTGTATAAACAGTTTTGTTCTGTGGTAAGAAAATCCTTACTTTACATTTTCCAGTAATTTGTACTGGAAAGAGAAAAAGACTAATTAAACATTTGGTTTTGAAAAGGGCTCAATTTTTAGAGTTTTGGTCTTGATCCAGTCTCGCTTTCATTTGGACTTGGTCTCTTTCTCAGAATTCGGTCTTGCGTTTATTTGATGTCAACTAGTCATGGTGTTGGACTTGTTGTGGACTCAACAATGGTGGTCTTGACTACAGCCTAGTTGTAAAGCAGTGTTATGCCTGAGACACACCAAGCCAACGTTTCAGAACTAACACTAACTACGATTGATGATCACATTTCTTCACCTCACTGTTTTCTCCCATTTCCTCTAATAAAACAATTGCACTCGATTACACCGCAAACACTACAGCTGATGGTTGACTGGACCTGGACAAAAGGGAGCAACAGCTGGTAATAATTTAAAACTGCAAAACTGCAGCATAAAAATGGCTTGTTGTACTCCAGCCTGGACTACAGACCTTTTTTTAATTTTTTTCTCAGACTTGTCTTGGACTCAGCCATCAGTCTTGGAAAGCAGCTAACTCGGCATCAAGAAACTCAAGGGTTAAACTGGGCCAGAACGTACCAGAGCAGAGCTTCAGCAAATTGGTTATTGATGTTAGGTATAAAGGTTGGAGTTTTCATTAGTTTGAGAAGCAGGTTTCCAAATCTGATTGAATGACATTAAACACTTGTCAATACTCGGTGAAGAATTTCACAGGTTTTCTATATAAATTGTATTGTCTCTATAATTATTCTCTTAAAAACAGGATGCACCTGATAAAGCATAGAAGCATAGTTTAAAAGGACAGGAAGGGTTTTTAATGTCAGATTAGTGGCATTATTACTATTTTTAAAAGCTTTACTTTGACTTTCATCTTTGTTGGAAAAAAATAAGATATCTTGATATACATTTCATGCCATTGATTGGATTCATTGGTTCAATTTGTTTAGACTGGGTGTTGAATGCTAAGAAACTTTCAATCCATATCACATTAGTGTGTGTAAGCGGAAGAGGAGGTATTTTGCCTTTACAACAAAGCCTCCCTGTGAATGCAATGAATAAGTCCATATCTTCTCAAACAGTTCAGAACAGTTCATTTTTTGAATGTTATCTTTTTGCACAGATTCTTCAAGAACATATAACAGATGTAATGTAACTAAAATATATTTAGATTGTATCATTTTGATTAGCATTTCCAATTTTGAGTCAAAAATACATTTACTAGTGTCTGACACTCTTTACACTAATCATATTTGTTTTGACAAAAAACTTTCTATGTTTTTAGACAATTCATCTTGTTCAATCAACATGGAATTGCACTGAATGAACTGTGTTTACATCAATTCACTGTACTTTTTAGTGAGCGTTATAATTAGTGCCTCATTCTGTTACAATTAACCCTGCCTATGGGGCGAGGTGTAATGTTTGCACATATGCTGCTTTTAGCTGAATTGTTAAAAAAATTAATGATAAAGCTTACATTTTCATTTGATCATTTGCAAGTTCAAATACTTTGCAAAAAATACATTTGTTAGGTTGCCTTGTTCTCTTCCTACTCCTTATTTTCATAGATTCATTTGCTATTTATGAAACCTATTCACTGTTTTATTTATAGCTCTTCTAATACCATTTCTTATTTAAAAGGACAGGAACAACAACAGAAGAAATACATTTGCAGCCATCACCCTGTCAAGAAATAGCCCTTTGTTCACACACATAAGACAAGAGATCCTCAAAAGACACAATAAGCCAAAGATGAACAAACAAAAAAAACAAAAATAGAACATGAATATGACTCACTATACACACATGTTGTTCAAATAAAGACATAGCTAGCTAAAAAAAATCCTCACCTATGAACTCAAAGACCTCCTCGAAGTACTGGCGGAGGTTCTGCTTGCTGTTATCAGTGGCAGGGATCCTCTTGTAGCGCACCAGACCCGTGTCCACATGGTACAGGGGCAGATGGGTGGTGACGTTTACCACATAGCCGATGTTCAGTCGCAGCAGCAGGTCCAGGTCCTGCGCGTCTCTCTCATTTCCCAAGAAAAGGAACGGTAGAATGGGGCTGACCACAGCGTTCTCCACATCTGGGGTCATCACACTCTCATCCGACAGAGATGCGGGGAGGGAGGAGGAGAGAGGAAGGGACAGGTGCACTGGCACAGAAAAACAGAGACCTTTTCATTATCTTGTCCACTGTGCGAAATGAATGCACCTGTTGTGCAAGTGAGTTAGTAATTAGGTAAGAAAGTGTAAGGGGGAGTGTGGTGTTAAATAGAGACCCTCATACCGAAACAACTGTGTAAAACCTATCCATGGAATGAGGAACCAGATTCGCACATCATATTGAAATTGCACTCATTCTGAATATGACGTTATGCTTATGTAATTGCAACAACATGCAAACATCATAGTGCATTAGACTGCAGTGCAGAAGAACATGAATCTTTCACAACTTTGGCATAAATTTGTTCTATGTGACTCTGTGAGATGAGCAGTTTATAAAATATGAAAGGAAATCATAGAATTTCTGATTTCATGATGTAAATGAGGGAAATGCTTAATCTCCTGCCAGAAGGGGTTTGGTGTCAGTGACCCCATTTCGCAAGAAGAATCTAATTATTTCACACATTATAATCCTTCTTTCTCTTATCCTGTTTGCTTTTGCATTATCGCTCTGCCCTTTTCCCTCTTCCCGCTTTGCTTGAAACCACAGTGATAATTAACAGTCATTATCCTTTGGCTCTTCCACAAAAAAGCAACACATTACAATAACGCATTAAAAATCAGGCAGGCACAATGAAACCGTAAACTTGAAAGAGAGACATTCAGGCAGAGAACATTTAAAAATCAGGGCTAAAGCAGGAAAATATATGTACATTTAGAGAATGAAAAAACATGGCACCACAGAGAATGAACAGTGTTGTTGTACATACATTGTACCCAGATGTCTTTCGAGATAAGAGTTGGCCATTTACTAGGCTAATTACAAATATGACTCTGAGATTGAGGCTGAAATTACGTGCTAGAAGGCAAGTCTGGCTCTTGTGCATTATTGACAGCCATAGCTTGATTGTGCAGCTACCTCAGTGCTGAAGACACTAGAATACAACCTATGGGCTACAACCTGCTCACACAAGCCATGGCGTTTGGAATTAAAGTTATGGAATGACTGCAATTTCGGAGCACAACCATGTCTGAAGCACCTCCTCCATACAATCTAAGATCCAATTAATTTCCCATTTCTACCTCCTGTCTCCTGTTTATTGCGAAAATTAGCAGGATGTTGGAGGAGCTATTAGGATGAACTATTTATGGAAAGACCTTGCATTAACTGCCTTGATAATAACAGTTTATCTACCTTCTAGAAACAACAATAAAGAATAGCTTGGTATTACAAGCAGTGCATGTATTTGTTAAGTCCTGTATGAGTATAAAAAGGTATCCTTACCTCTTCCATTCTCCTCCTCTTCTTGCTCTCTGTTAAGTGAGTTGAGGACCAAGTGAAGTGACTGGGCAGAAGGTAAGGAGTGTCCACCTTCCCGCTCTCTCCCTCTGGGTTTGGGTTTGATGAGAGTACCAGGGGCAGAAGGTGGAGGAGAGAAAGAGGGTGGAGACTCAGAAGGGGGAGAGCGAGGGGAAGGGGAACGTGGAAGCATATCATCATCTAACCCATCATCATCCCCCATTCTTGCATCTCCTCCCTTGTTCCAGAGCCTCTTCAGAGAGTCTCGGCCTTGGTCTCTGCCACTTCCTGAGCCCATAAAGTCCAAAACTGCCATCTTGCCTTGCTGGAGCCTTCGTCGTCCTGCGTGGTCGGTCAGTTGGGAGCGGGTGAACTCTAGAAGATTCCGACAGTCTAGAATAACAGGACTAGTTCCATTGCTGCCATTCTGGTCGTGGCCCATGCAAGACCGTGCTGTTCCCATCCCCATCGCAGCATTATGATGATTTGGTTGGGTTTTAGAGCGAGTCATCTTCTTTGCAAGTTCCTCAGGCCAAATTGTGCGCACGCTGTAATCATCGTCATCAGGTTGGTACCCTCCCATGGTATGCGCCCCAATGCTGTGGCCCATGTTGGGAGGCTTCGCTCTGTGAGGGTTAAAAGTCACGACTATTGGATCACTGCTGCAGTAGCTGCAGGTGGAGCTACCAGTCTGACTTGCCTTAGGGTTGCATCCACTGACACAACTCTGGAGTGCACGCAAGGGGGCAGATGAAGATAGTGGGGCACAGGGTAGGCAACCACCAACTAGTTTCTTACGAAAGGCAGCAGGACTCTCAAAACCTCTGCCTTCCCCAGAACAGGATGCACATCTCAAGGGCTTTAGAAGCCCTGTGCGGCAGTCTGAGACAGTGCTGTTGGATGAGGAGGTGTTGGTGGTGGAGGCTGTGGACAGACATCCACCTAATGTCTTCAGTCCCATGGTGGCGTCTCCTCTCTTGTTTGAAGTTGCTCCTTGGGCTGGGGAAAATGACGAGGATGGGCTTCCAGTACCACCTTGACAGCCAGTGGAGTGACCTCTCCCTCCCCTACAGCGGACCAGCTTCCAACAGCCACAGTTGAAAGGGCGAGAAAAGTCAATTGTGCAGGTGTGGTCTGGGCTAGGAAAGCCTCCACGAGAGGAGGTGGGAGAGAGAGGCAAGCCGTGGAGAATCTGGGGGCGTTGCTCTCTGGTACGGGAAGGACGGGTTTGACTGATGTGCTGGAAGGAGGAGGGGGCGCGGAAGGGGACAGAGGGTGGGGCAGCTGGGTAGTGGGTGTTTAGGATGGAGGCATGGGGTGACGGGGCAGAGCTATGGTGGCGGGGTAGACTGTGGGGGTTGGGAGGCTGTTGGACAGGTCCCAGTTTGGAATTCTCTTTGTTACCCAAAGAAGGCACGTCCCTGTAGTTGGCAGTTGCTGAATGAGACTTCAATGACAAGTCTTCTTCTCTTGCCTGCCTAGGTTTTGATTGCTGTCTTTGGGCTGGAACAAATTCCAGGACCCCACCAGGTGACACTGCTAGGTGATTCTGATGGTGGCTACTGTGCTGGGTCTTGTTCTGGATCTGTTGCCTCTCAGCTGGCTCTGAAGACTTTCCTCTGGGTTTCCTGTCGCCTTGCCCCGGATCCACGTGCAGAGACACCCTCTTGCTTCTGCCTTCTCTGACGCTCCCACTTCGATTTAAGCTGCTACTGCGCCCTTTGTCTGAGTGCGTCCCTCCTTTGTCCACAGAGACTTTAATGTCAATGGTATGTGTGTGCTTGTGAGGTCTGGGACCCAGAGTCACAGTCCCATTGCTGTGACAGTGACTAGGGACCCTGGTGCTGTCCTCTGTGGTGGCACCTCTTTCGCCCTTGGCTCTCTGAGCGCGGGATAAGTGCCTGTGCCTGCATTCCAGGGACAGAGAGTTGGTGGGTGGATAGGGACGGGGTGGAGGAGGTTGGGGCTGTGGTGAGCGGGGTGGGGGCTCGTTGCGGGTGGTAAGACGTTGTGAGGAAGACTGGGAGGTTAACGGTGGGGAGGCCACACGCAAGGCCAAGCTTTTAGGCCGCTGAATAACCACTATGCGCTCGTCAAGAGGGAGAGGAGGCATCTGGGGCTAAGCAGAGCTGCGTATTTATAGATCAGAAAGAAAAGGAGACATAGGATGAATTAGTTCAATAGTGCTTATTAATTCTGGTATTTATGTAATTATAGAAACATAGTTTGCACACATAATACATGTTTATTTAGAAGATTGCTCAGTATTAGTCACAGCAAGCACAATTACACGAACAATTGTGATGAGTAATGCACAGAAGCTAAGCATAGTTTCTGTCGGTCATCCACAACCTTCCTGTTAATTGAACACCAAAAACAACAGCGAACAATACATGGGATTGAAATCACAGACTTGTCAGTAAAAAGACAATCCCCATAATACATAAGTAAATAGCTCTTGCACACTAATGTTAAACAAAAAAAATGCTCGTCAAAAGGACAACACTACCATACAGACGAAAGAATCCAATGGAAATTGTTTGTTAGGCAAGGAGGAGGGGAACGTTTACATATTTCGTATTTAATTTAAACAAACAGCCAGTAATAATGATACTATAAAGGCAATATTCTATACAGTACACCAGCTCATTGTTTTTACACAGTGGCAGCTAGTAACATTAGCAATAAGCATTATGGAATGTCAGAGGAAAGTCTGTAGATAAGGGGGAGAGAGAGAGAGAAAGAGAGTGAGGGAGAGGGAGGGAGGAGGGAAAAGGAGGACTGGGAGAACAAATACAAGATGTGACATGGCTGAATCAGCCATAGACCGCATGGGAGGGACATGCATGCAAAACTGCACTTCAGACGTACACATACACTCCACTCTAGGACACAGTCATCACGCCGTGCTTTTAATCCCACATGCATACATTCACGCACAGAGCCTGGCGATGGTCTCCTCATCCTCTTTCTTTTTTCAGCCTTGCCTTTTGTAGCCTGTGGTGAAGGGGGTGGTGGTTACATTGACCCAGATTTGTCATGGTGCAAGTCAACATCACTCTGATCACTTTCGCTCACACCACAAATACACCTCATCAGCAGTACCACACAAAAAAAACTACATGGGTAATGAGTTTTCTTTACATCACATTGAAGCCAGAACAGCTCACCCTTTGCATAGCACTGTGTGCTTGCTTCACAAGTTTAGAGCACAGTTATTGTCTAAGCACAACCGCTACAAACAGTTATCAAATTTCAGGGGCCGTGTAAAGGGTAAACATTGTTGTAGGTAGTCAAAGTGTGAAATATATATTAAATAATTGACATAAATGTGGTGAATGACGACTGTCAAAAAAACATGTTATAGGAAGAAAATGATTTAATTTTATACAGTTTTTGGATAGATGTTTAGCAAATCTAAACCAGCAAATCAAATAGTATTTGAAGTACACCCAAAATAAAAGTTCTACCATTTTAGGAAAAACTCTGAATCAGTACAGAACCTTTATTATGTAAAGGTTTTTCATGCTCATCCATTTCTTTTCTGTAAAGAGTCCACATCAGGAAAAACTGAATCATTTTAAATAAAAGAGTTTGAAGTAATAGCTAAACATTGTTATAGTTTTGAAAAAAAGTACCCTTTACACCTCACAGTCAATACACAGCCGATATATGGAAAAATCAGCCTGTTTTAAATTCAGTGTTTTTGTGATGTCATGAGGGAGAGTACACCATGAAATTTGCATATATCCACCTATTTATCCAACAGCTGTATAGCCCCGCCCATTCATGTTGAATATCTAAAGAGTGTTTAGCCTGGACTGCTTTTTAAATGAGGTAAAACAGAGGGCACCCAATTAAAAAGAAGGTAATTTACATATCAATGCTATCCCAAAAAAAAAGTCTCTCCATTTTTTTCAATTTTTTTTTTTTGATTTCATTTGAACACATCAGCTGCTTTGTACATTGTGTGAGCATTTCAAGAAGAATAGACCAATAGCCAAGAGAAATGCTTTATATGGATATACAAGTGTGCGCCTGTGTGTGTATGTATGTAATTACATATGTGTACATGTACATGTGTGTGCGTGTATATATATATGTATATATATATATATATATATATATATATATATATATATATATATATATGTGTGTGTGTGTGTGTGTGTGTGTACATATATAAAGTAAATACTGTTTTTGCTCTCTCTTGTAAAGTTACCATTTTGGAGATTTTAAAAAAAGTATATATTGGTATATCATATCAACATATTAATGTATGTCTTAAATGTACAGTAATAACAGTGTAATTTTCAGAGATAAAGAGAGTTTGGAAAATTGACAATTGTCAAACATGAAACAGTTTTTGGTACATAAACCACTGAGGTGCTGTAAGTGGACCACAGGGGGAAACTAAATTACAAGAAAAATGCAGATATGGACTCTTTAAAGAACCATCTATCGATTTTAAAAGCGTGCAGTTCTCTACATCATTAGTTATTAGTGAAGAAAGAAAAAAAGAAAGAACACACTGTTCCAGCTGCAGTATCCATCGTCCATCAAAATTAGTCCACATGTCACCAAATACGCTTTTCAAAGCTCAACATTTCCTTGCATGTTCAGTCGTGTCGTTTTTACACACGCTCTACAGATCAGTGAACAAACAGCCTGCGTCAGCTGCAGGCCTGCTCAACTACAGCCGCGTCCCTCCACTCACACAGGAGCCGCAGCTCACAGCAGCCTCTTTTTTTATTCTTTTCGTGCGTTTATCGTAACAAATGTTTCGCTAATTCACGCAGAGCAAATTCTCCGTGCCGATAATGAATAAGGTGGAGAGCGGAGTAAGAGAGGATTTCGCGCATCGTCGCACATCATTACGCTCATACAGCTCCAGCCTCTCCGTCACTTTCTATCAGCGGCAAAGCTAAGCAGCGCTCTGTCTCTCTCTCATCCTCTCTCTCATCTGAGCGCAGGAACAGCGACTGGGCCTTTGTTCATACAACCGCTAACACTGCCCTTCAGAAAATGACCAGTGCAGCTGTTCAGTCAAGCTTATGAAGGTTTTTTTTACTGAAACATTCAGGATCATATAGTAACGTTTATAGACGAGCCCGAGGTTGTTTTCTTATTCTGCAGTTCTATTCGGAATTTTCCGCTCCACCTTAAATGGTGCAGCAGTTCCATTCTGGCTGTGCAGGCGCCAGAGTGCAAGTGCTGCACCATTTAAGGTGGAGCGGAAAATTCGAACGAGAAGCTGCCTAATATGAAAACAACCTCCGTTTTATCGATTATATGCTGTAACTAAGACAACAATACGGCCTAAAGGGGTTCCTCTGAACAGAGCCTATGTGCTATGTATTGACAAAATGACCTGTTAGGCCATGCTGTCTCGCTCATGCTCGCTGTGGTTCGTCCACTGTGTGAATAGACTACCTGCGAGAAAAAACAATGATCGTATATGGAGCCACGCAGGCCTGAAAGAAATAGATTTGCTGCCATCATGTCACGCCTTTATCGGTTTACTGGACGCAAATGAGGCGAGGCTAACAGGCCTTATGGTAAAACAAAGACTGAGGGGGAAACGGTACTTACGTTATACTCGGTAGGTCCGCTGTATCGTCATTATTTCTGCCCGCTGTTACCCGTGTGCTTCTCCAGCGCCTGTTCCGGTCCGCTACATGGTTACATGGCTAGCTGCGTTTTCCTACGTCCTGCGAGAACGGAGCGGACATTGCTTTCTTAATGAAGATCCCTCACTAAACCGTTTCCTCATGGACGTTCACAGCGCGCGTGCGGGATGCGCTGTAACAGCCTCAGCGTGGACCACTCCGTCACCGGCCAACTGTATGCATGTATGCATGCATGCCTGTATGTATGTGCTCGCGAGCACCACAGTGTGACCGTAGATGCTCGTGAACGTGCGCTGTGTTGTGAAGCGCGTGCGCGCGCGCGGACAGGAGGAGGAGGAGGAGGAGGAGGAGGAAGAGGAGACCGAGGATGCTGGGGATGAAGGTGGGGTCTCCAAATGCATGACGTCACCCCAGTCCACTGGCAGCCAAAATAAACGACAAAATGTGTATGAAGAGCAGCAGTTAGCGGTAATCACAGCTTTTTCTGAGCGCGGGTAAATGAAAGCGCTCCTGCGTCGTTCACTGTCCTGAACAGCGGGAGGGAAAGAGTAGCTTATCGCACCAATATCACCACAGCTCGATGATCTATTACATAACAAATTATCATGCTTTAGGTAGACCGTGTCACGTTTTTCTTGCCGTCAGTTCAGCTTCTGGCTCTACTTTTTCTTCTAAGAATCACTAAATAAGTAAACAGCCCGAACAAATAGCTTAAATAAATAAATAAATAAATAAGCACGTATGTTAAAAGCTAGGAACATGTCTTTTAATCGTAAGTAGATCACTTTATTTATATTTTAATATAATTGTGTTACAGTAACCAAGTATAACTTCTTCAAATATATCTTCACTCTTTAATTTGATCACTTCAAAATTAAAACTGATCTTTTTTTGCCTAAAATTCTGAAACATACACTGTTAGAAATAAAAGTGCTGTGCAGGTACATTTTTCATTCATTCAGGTACAAACAATGTAAACGTACCCTCATAGGTACGACAGTGGTTTTAAGGTCCAGTTGTGCACCTTAAATACGTTTTTTGCAGGTGAAAAGTACATATTTGTACCTTTTCCTAACCCAGTGTTTTAAAACAGAACAATAAAATAAAAAGCCTGGAGACGTGACGGGGTGTGTGGAGTCAGTACAAATTAGAAAATATAATGTCAGTGGATTATGGTACAATTATGTTCCCTGACTAAAGGTACTGAGATGTACCCTTGAGGGCACCACCCCAGTGATAAGAGGGGTACCGCCCCAGTGACAGTTTTGTACCTGTATTTCTGAGAGGATCGGCCATTCAGCAATTGACCAAAGTAACATTTGTTTTAAAGGGCCCATATTATACAAAACTGAGATTCTTATATAGTATTTACAGGTGGGCGATATGGTAAGAATATAATATTGCGATACTTCAAGAAATTTTCATGATACACAATACATCACAATATTTTTTTTTTCAGACATCTGATCAGGTAGAACAGAGAAA
Organism: Colossoma macropomum; assembly: GCF_904425465.1. Classification (NCBI taxonomy): domain Eukaryota; kingdom Metazoa; phylum Chordata; class Actinopteri; order Characiformes; family Serrasalmidae; genus Colossoma; species Colossoma macropomum. The sequence continues at coordinate 19,687,924 of NW_023494800.1, forward strand.
AAAAGAACCAGTAGTGCTACATTTAAAAAATACTATCTAGTATAATATATATAGTATAATATAGTGATTTTTGTTTAATATTTGGCATTAAATCCAGTAAAATTGGACTAATTTTGCTCTCTTTATAATGAAACATACAGTTGTTTAGTGTTCTTAAAGTAATGATGATCACGATATGTTCAGAAAAGCATAGTGTAATGTATTTTGTCATAATTTATCACAATTATGATGCATATTGTCCCGGTCCTAGTAGTAAGTAAGCTTTTTCAATTTTTTAAAAAATATACTGTTCACTCTTCAGTTCACTGAGTCCACACATAGAATCTAACCTGCAGTCCATTTAAAATGAATTGTTTTTGTCACAAAAAACAATACATATATTTTTCTATTCAGCCTGCAAAAGTTTAACCCCACCCATTCACGTTGATGTGATAGTAAATTTCAAGAAAAATGTAGGAGCTCTTTAAAACTTTTTCTATCTCAGGACCTTCCTCTGCCATGTACCAGCAGATGGCAGCAACGTGTATCAGGTTGCAGTCAGTCAGAAATGAGTCAACAGCATGAGGGGATCAGTAATGCTGATGGCTGATCGAACCTGGACTCAGAAAGATTATTTCTCTTCATGTTTGGATTGTTTGTGGATTTAAATCTGTAGCTAATCACTGTCCTCAAATGGTTTATTATTAAGATTAATTATTAATATTATTAATATTTTTTGCATGTTAGATGTAAGCTACATACATAAATTATGGGGACAATTCAGAAGTCAAATTTTTCATTATCAATTTATTGCCCAACCACAAATGGAAACTGGACAGTTTGAATAATTTCCTGAAAACTTTTCCTTTAACGCTTATTTTATTGCACTAGGCTAACTTATTTAATGCTGTGCTTTTTCAGATCTATAAGTGAGAGTCTATGTCTTAAAGATTTATTTGGGATGTATGAGGAATGCAAGCTGGACACAAGTAAGGACATGCAATAGAACTGCCCTTGTGTCAGTCAGTAAATCTCCAGGTAGATCTGCAGTCCTTATCCTCCATGATGTGTCAGCTGCCTTTGACACTGTGAACCACCAGACACTCATTTCAACACTTTTGGACTTGGCCGTCGGCAGCACTGCTCCCACTTGGCTCTCATCCCATTTTCAAGATCAATCCTAACAGGTAACCTGAAAGCTTTCTCTCTCTTTCTCTCGCTCCCTCTCTCTCTCCACCGAACATATTGGAGTTCCCCAGGAGTCAGTTCTTGGTCCACTTCTGTTCATCTTGTAGTGTCACTGGGATCAGTGATTAGCTCACGTGGTTTCTCTTATCGCTGCTATGCTGATGACAAGAAGTACTTCTTACTTCCACCCACCACCTCTGACATCTTAAACAAATTATCTTCATGAATGGAGACCCACCACCTGAAAGTGAATCTAGGCAAGACAGAACTCAATCACCTACCTGTAAAACACTCCTCTACACTAGACCTCTCTATAATTATTGACTCCCTTCCTGCCTGTCCATTACACAGAGCTAAAACCAAACTCTACTGTGTGCATGTTTGGTCTTTCTGAATAAGAGCATCTGCTAAATGTAACTGCAAATGTATACTGGCTAGAAGGCTCCTGTCCATAACAGACTAGTTTTCAGTCCACTCTATTTCAGCTCTGCAGTTATACAGAAAGCAGGTTTAGCTATTAATCCAGTTTTCAAAAAATGTTATAAGTACTAGTAAAAAAATCCAGTAAAAAATCAAATGTGAAAAAAGGAATTCTATATTAGCATGTTCTTAAAGGTAGGAATGCAGGGATTTTCCTGATTCATTTTAATGGAAGGAAATCTTTTACTAGAACTAATCCAATTTTAAAATGTGATAATTATATTTTCACAAGAAAAAAATAAGATTTTACATGTTGTCATTCTAATTATTACATGTTTGAATTTGAGCATTTAACTGTGATAATTTAATCGTTATGTGTGCAAATCAAATTCTTACATGTAATAGGAAGCTTTGTTTTTACATGCATTTTTTTACAAGTAGCAATTCAGTTGTCATCAGTAAGACAATCAGTTCAAACACGTAATAATTAGTTTCTGAAAATGTAATTACCACATTTCAATTCAAATATCACGTAAACCATGTTATTTGATTCATACTAGTAAAAAAATCTTCCTGCTGTTAAGACAAAAACCATGACTTCGTGCCAGTGAGAACTGAAACCAGTAATGCTGAATTTTAATATATTAGAGTACATTTTTTACAGGTTACATTTAACTTTTACTTGTAATATTTTGTAACATTTTACTGGATCCGTTTAAATTTCTGATATCAAGGCACTGTGGACTAAAAGCTAAAGCGACAGCTACAATGTTGTAGTGAGCCTGCTCTACTGCTTTCATCTTAAAAGTCACGCAACAGGTGTTTTTCTGCATCGGCGCTGCTTTGCCTGTGCAGATGAGTGTAAACAAGGCTGAGAAAACCGGAATACCCCGCGGCAACGTACCTCAGAAGGCAATTAGGTGCTAAAACTAACAACTGAGATTAAAGTCGGACTAATAAAGATGTTAATACATGAAGGGGCCACTGGATGACATGCGTGATATGTTCTGAAGTCCTACTACTTATATGTAGTTAGCAGATGGGCATGGTCGGTGCGCTGTCGAGCACGGGCGGGCTTTTATTTTAAAAGCTGAGTGCGAGTTTGCGAGAGGAAGCAGTTAAGGACTGATTCACGGTCCTCTCTTGAACGCAAACAACAGCGGTGTCCGTCCGGGCGCTGCAGTCAGATTTGTGGCCGCCCAGCACGACAGGTCGCCTCTGCGTACACATTTAATTCGGCCTTCATTGCGATTTACAGTGTAAATATACGGCGTGGTCTGATTTTTAGTGCAGCTAAAAATCGTAACCCCTACCGATAATTTAAAACATCGGCGAGCTTTTCGAAGTCAACCAGTCAGCTAACGACGACAGTTAGCAGGTGGTTAGTATGGTTTTCAGGCAGCGCAGTCGGGGGTGCTGTGCCAGTCGGGGCATCAATATGACGGTTTTGCTCGGCGGTTATTAAGTAGGGAGCTCGGAGCTACGAATTACTGGATTGTCAAGAACTTCATTTGACTAAAGCAAATAGTCTTGCATGTGGTGCTAATATTAACGTTACGGATTCTTCGTCGGAACATCGCGGATGTGAGCTTTGCTTGGTGAAGACGGGTGATAGTGTTAGCTAGCCCGTCAGCTGGCTAACTCAACCCTAAACTTTTTGCACAGACACTTGGACAGCTATTGCTTTGGTTGAAGAGGACTTCCAGATTTAGGTGCTGATGAGCTACCGTCTACCACACTTCACTGTAATTGTATTTGGCTTAAACGGGGACCCTCTGGATTTTACCACTTGGCCTAACTTGGAATCCCCGGACTCGATTTATACAATCTTTTTAAGTGGCTACGAAAAAAACTGAGCGTTAGACGAGCCCGGCTTTTTCGTTAAGTTCGGTTATGTAGCCAGTTACCCTTGTTTGTCGCCAGTGGTGTCTGTACCGACTGAGTCTCATATTTATCTTCAGTGCTTCTTGAGAAATTGACGTAAGAGACATAGCTAGTAACGTTAGCTTATTAGCTTACGTTGAATTGTCAAGCTATCTAGCTACATTCATTTGTTACAGTTTGTAGCAAACTTGGCTAGCAGTACATTCAATAGGAAAGCGATTCGATATCCTCGCACAATTTTTAACGTGAAAAACAAACCTCCACAGCTGTTTCACACTGAGAGCCAGCTAATTATGACTTGACTAGCCGGATTCACCAGCCCTGCTGTGCTAGCTTGTGAACTACTTCAGAGCACAGCTGCTAGCTAAAGGTAGCTAAGAGTTAGCTGAACTGGCTGTGGACTTCGGACAGTTGAACACCGATGTCACATTTGACTGAATTTTGAGAGCCGTGAACTCATTCCCAATTTGAAAATCCAAAATGACGACGCGGACTCCAGTGCTACCGGTGATTGAACATTCGAGTAGCCAGGTAAGGATTTTAAAATGTTTGGTCGACCGCAAAAGTTTTCTGACTTCCTTGACTGCCTAATTAGCTTTTACGGCTAGCAGACACAGGTAGCTAACCTAGCTAGGTTAGCACGTTAGCGACGAACTGGCGTACACCTAGCAAAGTTGGTTTCTGTTTCGGAATTGACGTGAATATACGCATATAGTTGCTCAGATATTGTTCTATACTGTGTGGGTGAAGGTAAATGTTAACTCGCTCGCAGATAAAGTTATTGTTATGGTCCAAGTAACGTCGACGTAGAAATGTGAAAGTGCGTTATTTCAAATTGCCTCTTGACGTCTGACTAGCCCTGCGCTAACCATTCTTAGCTGCTAGTGATTTCTTGCCTGTGTTATGGATTAATATGTTCCACCTTTTTAACGACTGGGCTTTTACCACAGACTGATATAGCTAACAAGTTAGACAGTCATTTGTTTTATCTGTCGATATCTTCAGTATTTGACTGTACACGAAATTCTCAGTGTCTGTGCTTCAGTGTGGTTACCAATGCAGATAATGGGCATTGTCTGCATAATGCATTCATACTGGCACTACAGAAACTCTTTTTCTCAAGTGGACAGCTGGATTACATTTTTTTTGTAAGAATTGAACAGTACGTGAATTTTTAGTTGTGTAGTCATTCATTTAGCTTTGAACCTGAGTACTGCAGAATGCAACAGCTCATACATTTTACTTGTTTTTCATTTGCACTATATGTAACGTAATATCAACTATTTTATATGATCTGTGTGAATAGTAATATCTTTATTTTATGTTTGTTTTGTTTGCCCTGCTGACCTAAATATGAGCCTCATTTGTTCAGGGAATTTTTTGTGACTGTGTTGTCTTGGAGTATATGGCAAATTTAGTGTAATGTTAGGATTATGTACAAATAAAATAGTTTAAAGGCTGTTTTTATCATGTGGCTTTAGAAAGACTGGATAAGTCAAAATCTTAAGTGATTGAGAGTGTTTTGATTTGGAGTGTTCAGTAATTTAAAAAGAGTGGAAACGGAGTGTTACAGTTTGAAATAATCTTTCATTCCCTGAAGCTCAGAGGTTTTTAATGTGCCTTCTGTTACAACACTTTGACTGGATGTGTATCAGTCTGCTATGTGACATAGTTCAGTTTGTTTTCTGAGGGCAGTCTGTTTATAAGGGCATGAGCAGTTCTCTCTTAGTGCCATATGGGATTGAGCTTTACTAAAAGTAGGGATGAAATGGTGTTTGGAGATATTGTGCTGCTATTGGGCAGTTGCAAGTTGTAGAGTATATTCCTAGAAAAATCTAGGATTGGGGAAGAGAGGTTCACTACTATAGCACTGGTGGTGATCACACTGGACATGCACCAATACCTGAGAGTACTGTCAAGCATTAATTGACAATACTTGCTAATACTTGATCCATATTGTGATTCATTATTACCATGATAGTTTTAGAAAAAAATCTGTTTATGTGTTTGGAGCTGCCCGTTCACGGGGTGAAATCACTGCTGTGAGCTAGGGGTGGGCGATATAGCAAAAATATTATATCGTGATACTTCAAGACATTTTCACAATACATGGTATTTATCATGATATTTAGTTTTTCAGAGATTTGATAAGATCATATAGACAAAATAGAACCTGTAGTGGCACATATACACACAGTATAATAATAATAAAGCTGCAGCTGTGGTGATTTTTATTCAGTGTTTTACAAACTGTGCTGCAGTAACTCCAATTAAACAGGCCCAATTATGCTCACTTTGTAATGAAACATGTAGTTAGTGTTCTTTACTTAGTACTGATGATATCCAGGGTATGCCCAGAAAAGCGTATTGTTTTATTTTTTATCATGATGATAATAATACAAAATAATCAAAATGCCCACTCCAAATGTGAGCACAGGATTTATAGCTCGGAAGTTTTGATGGAATAAGTTCTACTGAGTTCTGCTGATTGGAAGCACAATGAAGTAAATCACTGAAAGAAGATTTTTCTTTTTTCATGTACATTGCTTCTATTGTTTACACTGAAATGACAATTTTTATTTAAATTGAGTCTTTATTCACCATCTTATGATAGCGTTTGAGCTAGAGATGCTAATTTTGATAAATCTGATAACCGCTCATTACTAATTGGTGATTAACAACTAACTGGCAAGCCTAAAATCAAGGATGCGACCCATCAAAAAAATCAATCATAAATCCGATTGCAAGAGCCACATTCAAAGCTCTTGTAAAGTACTTGCTGTATGCACACTTGTTGACATACATCAACCAAATCAACTGAGAGATAAAGAAATGTTTTTTGCATGGACTGTGAAACATAGTACTGGTAGGTGAGGCCAGGCATAAGTGTGTGTATAATGTTGGAAACGGCCTGAAACTGTTTTAAACGTGGGGATGACTGTAATATGTTTGATTAATTAAACCGAAAACATTGACGAAATGTTTAGAATGTACAATAAGTAACTATATTGTATATTCTTAAGTTGTAAAGTTATATTTACTGTTAAAACAAAGTTATAACAAATTTTAAAAATGCCTTGAACGGGGTGAGCTCAATGTGTGTCAGCAGCTTTCAAAAAGGTGTTTTTTTGTTTTGTTTTTTTTCTGTTTCTTTCAGCGTGGTGCTACAGTGTTCTGCAATCGTCTTCTTAAAAAGTGGTCCCGAACACCACTATTTTTAACTGCGCATTTCTGTTTTTTAGTAGGCCTGTCTAGTGGAACCAGGTGCCTTTTGCATGTTTACATGTACAATTCAAAATAATTACTCAGCTTGTAACATACACACCCACGTATTTATACGAGAGCTGTTGTGTATTAGAAATTAAATGATGTGAACTAATAACATTGGTCAAACAGTTGTTTTTGTCGATTAACAGTTGATCATTTACATTGCTAGTTTTGCTGGATAGTGTAGGGGATGAGTGGGATTAGTTCATAATTTACTTAAAAGCACTTTGTAATGTTCATGTAATACACATGGTGACAGCTTGCAGTTCACATAAGTTGGGGTCGGTATAGCTTCTGTTGTGTCATTGTACCATAAAAAGAAGAATTCACTTGTTCCACAGATGGAACTTGATGATGACAGTGTGACGGGTCAAAGTGAGAGTAAATTGCAAAACGCATAGTATTTGATTAATCAGATTATAGCTAATAGATTAATCAATTCCAGAAACAACCACATTCAACAGGAATTGTCAGTTTATACATAAAATTCATTCTGCATACGAATGCATAGACTGAATAGATCTGTACTGTTCCATTGGGCAGTGTTTGTTTCTTTAACCATAGTCTTTAACCTCAGACACCTTGTCCACAGAGGTACACAGAGCGTCTGATATCTATTGTGTGTTATGTAAGATGGCCACAACTATTGGGATTATCTACACGCTTGTCTGAACGCATGTCCGTGCTCTGGGTTTTATCAGTCCAACTAGAAACACCCTTTTTGCAGGCAGTTGTTCGCTATGACAACAGTAAGCCTTTTAAAGCAGAATATGGTCACCGGGTTGAAAAAATTGAGGTTTACATAATCACATGTTTTAAAAAGTTTTCTTTGACGTGTGTGGTAGCTAGTAAATAAAATCCTCACAACACATTTATCACTTTCTTGTGCACAGTTATGTTTTGTTGTAGTTGTTTTGAGAATCATGTGCCTCTACGCGTCACACAAAAATAACAATCTGTAATTTGTTGCTTTGCATGTCAGTCTGTGGCCCTTTCTTGGCGCAGTAGGCAGTGGCTGACGATGGTGAGTGAGGGAAATTTGACCGATTTTTCAACATTCTGCATAATTAAATTAAAGTGTAAACACTGTCGGTCAGGGTGGTTTGATGAGGAAATGCTCCATTGTAGAGACGCTTATGTTTCAGAATTGTTCACAGCAGTGGTAATAGGAGGCTAGGGCTGGCCTGAACAGCATTTTCAGGCTTCAAATACTTGTTGATATTTCCAAACTACAGTATTCAAATACTCATCCACAAAATCATCCTTAAAAACAATGTTTTAAGTGTTTGAGTTGTCTGTCTCACAGAGCAGATATGCTTTCATTTTAATTAGTGTTTCAGTCCACAACAGCTGTGCTATAAGTGCGTCTTGCATCCATCCTTCCGACCTGTCGGAAATGTCAAGTCACACATTATACATGCTTTCTGTAGCGTTGTAAACTGTATTTAAAATGATGATTTAGTAAAGTTTGATCTTGTTGGTGTGGTGCAAAGGAAGCTCTTCACTGTTACAGCAGTTGTCCAAAGTGTTCATTGCCTCTGAACACTGCATCATAGAATGCTATTACATGAAGAGGTTAACAAAACGCTGCTTATTGCGATAGTTTTGAGAAATCTTTAGCCTAAAATGTATTTTTTTAATGAATTCATGATGAAGAGCACATGCAGGGTGAATTGGTATTAATAAGGCTGGGCGTACACTACGTGACTTTTAAAATCTTAACAGATTTCTAAAACAGAGCATCACAAACTTAACGTCAGTTTGTCACGGAATTTCTTGTCTTTTTGTCATGTGGGAGCTCACACTAGACTACAGGGCAAAGTGAATATATCACACACAAGGAGTTTCAGCTATGAATAAGACCTCGTACTCCCAGATCTCCTCAGATATTACATGACACAAACAAAGCTAAACCTACTGGACTGGCCCTGATTGTGCTTTTATGTGTAGCAAAAGTGCAAACTGGGGATTGAGAAACACTGATACAGTGAGATATGGAGAAATATTTCACTACAAACTGGCAGCTGAGCTGAAATTGTAGAGTGCCTTGACGTCTGAATCCAAACATTATAAACGGGATAAAGACTCTTATCTACCTGTGTTTTACCCGCAGCTCCTCTGTCTACGTGCCCTGAGGTTCAGGCGGTTTTTCATGCACGTTTTTCACCTTTTACTCTGCTCTTCTCGCTCTCTGATTGGCTGCTGTTTGAATCACTCCTTAAGTGCATCTATGTCCTTCTCGTATTATAGGACTTGTGAACGTTTTGAGTCGTAAATATCAAACATGTTTGATAATATTGTAGAGTCGCCGATCACTTTAGAGCTTGATTGGAGGTTTAAAGATTGACTCGTTTCTCCTGACAACAACAGATAATTCTGCACCGTCAATTGCTTCTGATTGAGCTCCCGATCTGGAAAATATCTTCAGATTGTAAAAAATTTGTCGCGAGGCGCAAATCGGGCTGAAAATCTGGCAAAAAATCGTGAGGTGTATGGCCAGCTTAACAAATAAATACATATTTTTTTTATTTTACCTTTATCAGAAATGCATATAAAAACGTAGACATTCATAGGTTCACTGATCATTTTTGATAAGTCAGCAAGTTTCACTATAATCTACCATTTCACCATGTCACAACAATTGCATTGTTTTGAAAAATAGGTGGAATTCTTTTAAACCCTGAAAAAAAATCTCAGACAATAGTCAGAAGTCTTATCTTGTGAGACTAGTTTAGTAATGCTTAGCGTCATTACTTAATCTCAGCCTGTTCTGTCCAGAGTAACATTTCCAGTTCAGCTGGGTGTGGATCAAGAAGTGTTACAGACGTCTGTGTGTGTATTGTGAATGTTTACATGAATCCTATAGTGACTATCGTTGTGTTAAGTCTTCCCTGAGCTTTGTTGCAATGTTTTTGCCTTGGTGTCTTTTGCCAGGCGTCTCTTTGAAAGGAGCATAATACTCTGAAGTAGAATTTTAATACTGCTGAAACTTTGAACCTCAAGTACTGACTGTCACTTCCATATATGGTTTCTGTTTAAATCACTAAACAGTTGATAGCTATGCACAAATGCTAATGGATGCATTTTTACCGTGAGAAGCCGGGTTGTGTTGTCGTCTTGAAGAAATATTATACGCCTTTAAAGTGCATGCAATAAAATTATACCATTTCCCATGCTACCTCAATTACTGTGTTACCGCAGCTACTGATGCATATCTAGATTATAGGTTGACGTTCTTTTTTGTGTTGGCAGTTGTGCTTTCTTGTCACAAAGCCTTGTAGTCGCACAGAAGGAAGCAGTTAGGCCAAACTACATAAAGCCTGAACTTTGTGTGGGGTCCCTGCACCTTAGGGATGGAAACATAGTGGTGTTTCACGGATGAGGAGGAGGGGAAGGAGTCAAGGGGAGGGTTCAGCTGGTCTCTATTTGTGTTCTGGCTGCTACTGCCCTGCTCTGAAAATAACTGCTGTGTGATATTAATACCCTGATAAATGACGAGCTGGCTCGCACATCTCTTTTATTTACCCCTCCTGCTTATGCTAGTGGACCCTTGTGTTTGCTTACTACCATCTCAGATCAGATCTTTCTGTGACCTTCTTAGAGCAAAGTTAGTGCATTTTAATAAAATGAACAGGCAGCATTTCTTACATTTGGTGTTATTAAGTGTGCTTTGTGTTGAAAGGCAGTTGTCAGTTTCACAGTTCAGGTCTGTTCATGTTGTCTTGTTGACTCTATCATTGATCAGAAACGATTAAAAGTGTAAGCCATGTGTGGCTTTAAACAAACAGGGGGTCCCTAGCACCACAGTGACAAAGTTGTGTGTCCCAGCCAAGTTGTTTGTGTGTAAAGTCATATGTCATTGAGACCTGCTGGTACGGCTGTGATCTATTTGGAAGAGCAGAGTGTGAGACAAGAGGCGGCAGTAAGGCTGAAGTGTGTGGTCGAGGGGGGCCGAGAACTGTTTTGAGCAGCAGATCTCTATGGCAACAGGAAAGTTCTAAGAGAGACGCTGCTAAGTGAAGGTGAAATTCAGCTCTTCAGATCGCAGCAGTGCTGCCATAACCATTCAGTCTCTTGAATGTTTTCCCTCCCCTCATGGCTGTTTTTGTTTTTTGTTACTTTTTTCTTATGCACAGTCGTTCTGGTCTTATGGACTGACGTGTCAGCTGAGTGGTGAACCACAGATTGTCAAATATTAGCAAAGCTGATATGTAAATGATCTGTTGACAAGCAGTCTGGAGCAAAGATTTCTCATGATGTATGCCATTTTGCTTTCAACTCCATTGAAAGTACTGGATTGGTCTTGTAAAGCTCTGACAGGTAAGCTGGCATTGTGCTTTGAATGCAAGTGATGGTTGTAAGCCAGATTGTCTTTTTGTCCAAAAACGATGCCGTGGATTGAGTTTTGGTTCAGTGTGGTTTGCACTGCTTGCAAAACAGATCTCCTAATCACCACAGCATTTGCTCTGAGACTTCCCCTTGAATGTGATTGATCCACTGCACAGAGCCTGCTTCCAGCAGTGCTGAGACGTATATCAAATACTTTTTAGGTATATCTACAACAGCGTGTTCGGCAGTAGTTCTGCTTTGTTTAGTTCCTTCGTCATTTGAAGTGTACAGCGTACTGAAACTGTGTAAATGCTAACGCGCACTTCAGTGGCTTCTTCAGTTTTCTATGTAACCAGTTTTGGGTCATTCTCTCAACCTCTCCTGTTATTTATATTATATTTTGCTCTTTGTGGTTTGTGTCTAAAGTAATATTTCACCGTTTGCTGTTATAACAAATGTAAGCCTGCTATTCCAGGTTTGCTAAGTTAAATTTACTGCTCTGAGTTTACCCTTTTGCTCGTTGGATGGATTTCCATTTGTTCTTTCTAGTTTTCTTCAGAAATTATGTTAAATCTGTTTTGTCCAGCAAAGTGCAACAAAAAAAGTAAAAAGGCAAACCACTGCAAAGTAATAATCACCAACCCTGCACTACACAGTGATTATTACTTTGCGATGGTAATAATCACCAAAACTAGCTGGCAAACAAAGAATATCTGTCATGCTTCATATATGTGGCTAGCGGCAAACAATAGACTCGCTCCATACTTGTGATTGCTGCTGTGCACAGCTGTATAAAAGGCTTCTTTTTAAAGAATTTTTTTAAGCTTTTCAGTATTTGAGAACTTGTCTTGAGGGCAGGGCTGTTTATGGTTTGCCAATTTTGGGCTTATCATGGTATCTACAGTATCACACAACTCTGTGTGAATGCAGCTAAAATGCAAGCTTCATCCTGTCTGCTGCTGCGTGTCCCAGTCTGCAGACTGCAAGACAGGGGTGGAACTGCTCTGGTTGTTGACAAGGGAGGTGGGAGCTCTAACAGAGCATTTCAGACAGAGGGTGAATGGAGATGTACAGTATGAGAAAAATAATGTATTTGGAACACTGAAGCATGTAAATCTATGCTAGTAGACCCCAAAAACAAAATTATGAATATTGAAAATGAGCATAATGGATCCCCTTTAAAATTGGAGTCTCGTTTCATTATTCAGTGCAATTTGATTGAGGAGCAGCATTGATTCTGTGTCGGAACACTTCCTGCAGCACTGTGATGGTAACATGCTGACTGCAGTAGACATGTCATTGCCATAACTAGGATTCCCCCCACCCATGACCTTACAGCTAAGTGAAGTGCGTTTTAGATCAGAAGCACTAAGCATGACTGGCCATTTTCGCCAGTCGTTAACGGCAGGCTTTCGAAATCACGTGATTTGCTTTGCTGCTTTCCTGCTGTGCTGTGCAGCTCTTGTGTTTCATAAATTAGTAAAATTGCTGTTTATGATTTATGTTCAGTGACAGAGCGTGCAGTAGACTAACTAAAGTTTAACTGTTAACTTATTTGCCAAGATATTGTTTTATTCCTAATTAATGTCAATGAAATATTACACAAAGTATTAAAAATGTTGCGTATTATGCCTCCCTAATATCTGTCTATCCCAAGCCCAACCTATCCTGCATTTAATCAAACATCATGCAGTGATTTTCACTAACGTAGACTTCCATTATTTAGCTACATTAATATTGTTTTATTTCAGTGCAATACTTAAAAACATAAACCTCGGATGCCAAAAATGTCTTGCTGATCGACTGTGTTTGGTGTAAAGAGAAAATTGTGTACTTTTTTTATTTATTTATTTATTTATTTTTGCTTTGTTCAACCATTCCTTTAACCTGCTGTGAATCTCTGCCTGGTTACTCCAGTGGTGTGAACGGAAAAAGTAAGCAACGGTGTTAGAACAAACTGGTTTTTCCAAGGAGACAGGTAGAGCTAGTTCATCTGTAGCTCATAGAAACTTAGCTATGCGTGGGGTGGTTCTGTAATCCTGCAGTAAACAAGCTGCTCTCATGCTGTTGTCGGAGTCTAAGGCGCATCTTCATCGGTATAGTTTGAGTTTTACATGTTTGTAACAATGTGAATGTGTACGTCTAATGTATATCTCTATATGTAACTTTGGAGATACTTCCACTCGGTCAATCTTTGGCAGAAGTTTTTGTTTTTCTGTTTGCTGAATGGGTGTGGCACAGGAAACTGCTCTACACTGATTTGAGTAGATGCTGTGGAACTACTACTGACCTGTCTTCATTTATCTTGCCATTTTTGTCTTTTACTTAAAATCGTACTGTGTTTGTCATCAGGATTTAGGCCTAAAGACATTGTGCCAACGAAAACAGTCGGGACAAAAACATCTCTCTAATCTTACTTACTCAATATTTTTAGTTTAGTGCATATTTTGCTGGGCATAGATAGCCATCTTAGTTTTTCACCCCCTATCAGCTACCAGGTATCTCTGAAACCTGCTATCACTAAAATAAGCTGATACAGCTTTCGGCATTAACAACTGCCTGATTGCTCTGAGGAAGTAAATACTTAAGTAAAATAAGTTGGGACACTGGTGTTAAAGCACTTGTTAGGGTACTATTGATGGTGAACAGCATACTTGATATCACCATGGTTCTCTTTTGTATGCAAACACTGCCTTGCCATGAGAAAAGTGGTCTAATCCAGTTTAGGGCTGGGTATTGTCAGCAACATCCTGATTGCAATACAAGTGACGCAATATCCGTACAACAGGTGTATTTAACGAAAACTTGGGAAGGTCCAGTTACATCTTTCTTTTCTTGCTTACAAAAGTCCAGATAAACTAACAAAAGTAAATGGTTACAATGGTTACGTTTAAATGCTTAACTGTTACTGGTTAATTCAGGCAACTAATAAAATAGTTGGTTAAAATGAAAATAAACAACAAAGGTTATTCTTAATAAGCACTTTGTGCTCTTGTGCTGTCAGGGAATGGACAACCACTTTCAAGTTGAGTTTTGGGTTTATTTTATTCTCAGAATTGAAGTTTGTGTATAGGCTAATTTGAAGTGATTTGTTTCACAGTGGTGCTTAACGTTTCCCCTTTGAACTAGTGCTGCAAACTCTGAACAGTTGAAACATTGGTTCTGAACTTGAAATGATCAGAAATACACACAGTTCTGTTTGTTCGTTTTCATCGTTGACTTTCGTTTTTTTTAAACAAGCCAAATTGTTGCCCAGAAATAGAAAATAAAATACAAAAATCTATGACAGTATGTGCAATTATTCACTTTCTGACCTGGTATCTTTAGTTTCATAGTTCTAAAAAGGAAGTGGGGAGCTCAGCAGAGCACAGGAGAAAAATGAAGGGAGTCTTTTACAGTGCTACAATACAAAGCAGACCAAAATGCTACCAGAGAAATGGTAACTATTGCAGCTACATACTACTAACTCGCTACATTCACAAACTAAACCACCTCTGTGAAAGTGAAACAGTTTATTTAAATAAAAACGTAATAATGCTGTCCCATGTTTGTCACTACCGAAATAGTTTTTGTGTCTATTCGCAGCCTTATTTTAGCCACACGCCTGCATTTTAGAGCAGGAAGTGAGACTGCATCCCTGTCTCTCGTGGCCACATGGTGAGCAGTTAGATCCCTTTGTTTTGATGTAAATGTGTCCCAAAGTCTGAAAATCTGTGTGTAACCTTAACTACTGTCCCTATAAAAACACACATTTTCTGCAATTAAGTGAACTTTCTTGTGCTGTGTTTTCATTACTTTTTTGTAAAAGTTTTTTGAAATTATTATTATATGTGTGTGTAACTGTTCAAGGATATGTTTGCTAGTCGTTTACTGGCTACCATTTTTGAGTTCTGCTCCAAATTCGCTAAAATTGTCACTACCGAAAAGCTTGGTGAAGTTTTGGAGGCATTATTGTTGTATCGTTATAGACAAAATGGAATATTTTAAGTTATTTATTTTTAAAAAATAAACATAATAAAGGCATATGGTCACTTAAACGCACCATTTAAAATTAAATTCTTAAATATCAGTACAGCTCGAGTTTATCCACGATACATAGCCGTGTTGATAGTGTGAACACAGCCCTGATCCAGCTGTGCTTTGTGTTAAAACTAGCCAATCACATTATTGTTGGTAATTGTCTGTAGCATGAAGGGCTTTTTGAAATGTTGTCAAAGCAAGTATGAAACTATCTTGTGGAAAACTGTTTCCATGTGTTGGGTTTGAACTGTCAATACCAGAGATGGTCAGCACCTGATGATGCACTTTCATATTTTTGCCTGGTCATATGTCTCAGTGCGTTGTTGCCTTTATGATAATACACTGTATGGACAAAAGTATCAGGACACCTACACATTCCACCTAGGGAGCTTTTATGACATCCCATTCTAAATCTTTAGGTATTAATATGGAGTTGGTCCCCTTTTGCAGCTATAACAGTTTTCACGCTTCTGGGAAGGTTTTCTGCAAGATTTTTGAGTGTGGGAATTTTTGCCCATTCATCCAGAAGAGTATTTGTGAGGTCAGACACTGATGTTGGGTGAGAGGGCCTGGCAATCTCCGTTCTAGTTCATCCCAAAGGTGTTCGATGGAGTTGAGGTCAGGGCTCTTTGTGGACCTGTCAAGTTCTTCCACACCAAACTCACCCAACCATGCCTTTATGGACCTTGCTTGGTCATACTGAAACAGAAAAGGGTCTTCCCCAAACTGTTCCCACCAAGTTGAAACCATACAATTGTCCAAAATGCCTTGGTATGCTGAAGCATTAAGATTTCCCTTCACTGGAACTAAGGGGCCCACAGCTTTATCCCTCCTCCATCAAACTTTACGGTTGACACAATGCAGTCAGGCAGGTAGCATCCTCCTGACATTAGCCAAACCCAGATACGCCTATCAGACTGCCAGATTCGTCACTCCACAGAATAGGCTTCCATTGCACCAGGGTCCAGTGGCGACGTGCTTTGCACCACTCTATCCAATGCTTGGTATTGTGCTTGGTGATGTAAGGCTTGCATGCAGCTGCTCGGCCATGGAAACCTGTGCCATGAAGCTCCCAGCGCGCAGTTTTTGTGCTGATGTTAATGCCAGAGGAGGTATATACACACGATGCAAAAGTTTAGGTGCCCCTGGTCAAAGAACGTTTTGTTGATTTTCTAAGTGAAAATAAATATATTTCTTCTACAGAGAACACATTTCTGCATGGGAAACAAACTTAAATTTGACATATAATTACTGTTTGTTTTCTGAATGTAACATATTGGAGAAAAAAGAAAAAAATAAAATCTGCCCTGTTTTATTTTTCCCAATATGTTCAACTCAGCAAATTAATAGAAATTGTGCTCTAAAATGTGCAAAAATGCCATGTTTAAGTTTGTTCCCTGAAAGGTGTGTTTCACGTAGAAAATCAGTAGAACATTCACTTTGACCAGGGGTATTTAATCATTTGCATATATTTGTTTTTTTTGTTTCGATTTGAGTGCATATTTTGCTGCTTGCCATCATGCTTCTAGAAGCATGTTGCTAGAGGTCCCATTCAAAGCTACATTTATGCAGAGAATGGAAATGAGCAATTTGATTGTGCAGATATTCAGTTCTTGATAAGTTAAATGACTTTCACTTGATTCTTTTTAGGAATCAATGGAAGATATTTAACCCTAGTAATTGTTGGCCATTGGCTTATAACCTTTCGGAAAGCGATGTGGCAATTAAGACTTCCTTTCATGCTGTTAGATGTTTTCTTTCCTTTTTTGTCTTGAGGGAGCCATATTGGCTTCATTTATTAATGATTATTATGGTAGTATCTGAATACAGTTTTTTTGGAAGACCAGAACACTGATTTATTATTGGTATTTAATTATGAATTTATTTTTATTTTTCAGACCCAAAAAAAAAAAAGAGTTTTAATTGTTTTGTTTTGTGGAAAAACAGATGGGGACCTTGTCTATGCATGTACAGCCATTTTTAACAGTCTTAAGAGTCATAGACCATGCAGAGCCTCATTTCTCAAATGTGTTTGACTGGCAGTTCACAATGAAGAGTCCATGTGTGGTAAAAACACTAATGTAACTTGCATGTTGCTCTGAACTCTCCTTGGGCTGTCAGACTGGTGAAAACTTTTAGGATGCCTCTGTCTCGTTCGTGTAATCACTCCCACACAGTTCCATTGTCTTTTTCCAGCTGTCTTGGCATGTCAGAGCTTGTCTGAAGTAGACTTCTTTCAGGGCTCTCTCCTTCTCTCTCAGCCACTCCTCCAGACAAACCCAGACACGTTGCTTCCGGACTCCTACACGGCTTTTGCACTATGTTGCCTATATGCCACCCCCTCCCCACTTGTTACTGTACTTCCGCAAATTACACCAACTTCCTGTTGTGCTGTGTGTTTGGGGAAGCTGTTCCTCTCAGCTCGGACCCCTAGAGAGGCCAGGCCAGCATGTGCGTCCTATTTTAGGCCGAGATCCTCTGGCCTCTGTAACCATCCTCTGGGTCATCCATTCATGCTATCAACACGTAGGCTCTTGCTTTAAACTGCTGCAGACCTTTAGCAGCTTGGAACACGTCCGTCCTTAACTCTGTCATGAGTCTTTGAGGTTTACCTCTAGGGTTGTCTCTTTGGATTCTATTAATAGATGAATATTCTGTTTGTATTGTATAGATAGTTTATGGAACACTCGTATTTTTTTTTAATTAAAAATAGATTTAGCTGAACTTTTAAATTATAAATAGGTTTTTAAAGGTTACAAAATATTAAATTGGAAAAAGATAAGAAAGCCTTTAAAATACTTAATTAAAATACACTGTGTGGTAAAGTACAATTCGGACAGGATTAGTTTTACATGGGGAGGTGGGGTAATATAATTATTACTGATGTTTCGTCCAAATCCCACATGTCAGTAATATGTAGACTGCACGCTCCAACATGAGGAAAGATTCCAATGGCTTTTATCTGCTGTAAAATGAGTGTGAAATATCCCCAGGCTGTATTAATCCCATGGCATGAATTACAATGACAGTAAATATTCCTTCTTATCCTCTGAAAACGTTTTTGCGTTCTTTCGTAACTATGAAGGTGTTTAAAGAAGCATTTATTTGTATTCTCTCTGGCCCATTTCAAGCCAGTGTGCATTGTCCCGTCCTACCTGAAGGATACAGCTTAAAATGTAAAAATGTCTACAGTAAAATGACAGGGAAAAAAAAGTGGGGATGCACCAACATGGGAATTGTGGCCCGATGCCACAGATGTCTTTTACGTACAATGTCCTTTATGTACATACCAATGACAATACACAAATATTTATAAAATGAATACTCATTTTTTATGAACAGTGTGCTCCTACATCAGCAAAGATTCCTGCAAAATTCACCTACTGTAAAACAAGATAAACATATAACTCCATTTTCTATGAATCCTGTGTGAATTTCTGTGTTGGTGAATACTCATATTCTGTGGAAAAGTGCTTTTGACTTAGGAAGGCAAGTTATGTATCTATGAATGTATGTATGTGATATTTATTTGTTTGTTTGTTTAATGTGTAATCATGATGGCCCTACATTTTTAAAAATTGACATTCTATAAGGAATGTATTGTAAAGATCTGAGCTCTGGGCGTTCTTTCAGACTTCCGTCTCATATTCAGTGGTTTGTGTCAGTGGCTAAGCTGTGTCTGCTCAGAGTTCTGTAATTATATGTTGTCCAGATGGAGGCAGGTTAGTCGAGAGACAGACGAGAGCAGTGTGTCCAGTGTGTGATGTTAGGCTTCGCCTCTCTTTTGCTGAACGTTGATGACTGGAGATTTATGAGTGTGTGAGAAAAGCTTCCTGTTCCTCTGGGTAGTATTTTCTCTTCCCTTTAATGTAGTTAAGGAACAGTCAGTAAGGTGTGGTGTTTGTGCATCGTCATAGTTCCTGACGTGCATGTTTCTGAGCTGTTCAGTTCATACTTGTGCTTCATTTGTTTTTATGGATTTCAGTGCTACAAAATTTTCTCCATAATTCTGCCACATTCTACATAGACTGTAAACTCGCATTCACTGAGATTTATACCAGCATTAACAGAGATATACATGTAAAATATCAGATATTGGCATCGGCCCAGAATTCCCATATCAGTGCATCCCTACAAATTATATTTCTTAGCTACAAGGCTAATGTGACTAACAAACACTAGAATTTATTAATCGCGCAAATCTTTTCTGTAAACACTTCAGACTTCTCTCTACCTGCTCAAACCACATCCAGCTCTTTATTATGGTTGTTCTGACTTGACAGTGTGGTTTAGGGCACAGTTTGACTTACTTTAAACTACAAAAACGACTTCATTGTGTACCTAAATGCAGCAGACAGCTATTTCAGACAACAGATCTCCCCTGCAGAATCCACCTGCCTTCTATGTGTACAAATTTTGTTTGTTTTTATTAACTGATATGTTCAGATTGAAAATTCAAGATTAAGAGTTATTAATAAAACGGAAACAACAGGATGGCTGACATTTTTTCATAATTGTTGATCTGTTTCAAATTGTTTGAATGTGTCTGCACTGCTCTGTGCATGGGAGCCAAAGAGAAACACCATTTGAAGCACTGTTTCTTGTTTTCATTATGATTCAAGTGATTTAAGTGTTAGATTTTGACTAATTTTTTTGTGTGTGTTTTTTTTTACCTACTGTACTGTTTTTTACCCTTCTTCAGCTGAAAATCAAAAGCGCCACTTTTAACCAGTTTTGGTGGCCAAAATTTTGGTGCATGCCTAGTATAAACAATACATATCGCCCACCACTATGCCTTGTATAAGTTTGTTTAGATGTGTGTGGTTCTGAGTGCGGGACTCTGAGGCAGCAGAGCAGACTGTGGTGAAGGTCAGAGCTGTGTGAGAATGAAGACTGCATTGCTGTCTTGCTGCAGGTCTTCACTACAGATTAGTAGGCTTCAAGTTGTACACCACTCTGCAGTGTTACCAGCACATACTTGCTGCGTGTCAGTTAGACAGAGAAGGCTTGAATGTGTTCTGATCAGTTTCCCTCTATAGAGTGCTGAAGATAAAGAGAAGTGATGAGCCACTTCTTTGTTTATGTGAGCAGTGATGACTGAGTCTTTGTGAATTTACTGTAGACAGACTGATGATCTTTTAGCAAAGGCTCACAATTGTGTAATGCTTAAAGGCAACATGAATCGGAAATAATAATGCAGTTTTCTATCAGGGAGGTTCTGTGTGCTAACTGAGGCTTTTCACTCAACAGTAATTGGGGATTGGTGGGAGGAAATGGTGGAAGCAAAACGTGATGATACTAGTTATTATTTATCCCTGCCTGCTGATGCACGGTGATGTAATCAGAACTCAGAACACGGTTTAGAGGCAGACAAAAAAACATTACATTTATAAGAAAGCTAAGTATCTTTCAAATGAGATGATATGAATCATGATTAATATGACCAAGCAAATGAACTAAGAAGGTAAAAGGGTCACTTTTTGATTTCAGGTTGACTTTAAAACTTATGAGCATTATTTCAACTATCCTGTTACCCCATTGTTGTTCCATTGCTGAAGTAAGTGAACTAATTTATTTTGAAAGCTTCTCAGCAACTGGTTTGGTCTGTGTTTTGTGTGTATGTGTGTGCATGTCAGAAGTAGACCACAACAGCGTTGTGCAATAGCTGACTTTGTAAGGCCTAGGTTTAATGCTCTAAGATATGTCCTGCTGTGAACCTTGTAATAAAAAAAACTTCCCTTTGCAGTTTGCTTGTTGCAAGCAGATAATTACAGCAATCTTAACTCATCAGTAGACAGAACAAACAGCCCAGCACACAGCCGAACTCATGTTCTGTTACAGACTCTAATGGTGAGTCAGGTCTCTACAGTGCAATCATGTATGTTCAAGTTGGTCTGAAATAATCCTATTTGAAGAAATTTTATAATTTATTTATTGTTGTTTTTCAACCCTGTTGTATTAGAAAAGAACTGCACAAAATACTTTGCCCAAAGCAGTTAATCACTACAACTAGATGAATAAAATTAATTAATGCACTTAAGGTGTATGTCACATGAAAAAACAAAATACTGTGTGTCTGGCCTAAATGTGACTTAAATTCCTCTGTGTCTGCAAAAAGTTGCTATGTGATTCATAGGAAATAGACCTATCGTTTTAAATGACAGTGCTCAAAAACCAGAAAAAAGGCTGCATGGATTGTTTGAGAAAATGAATGTCATCATAAACTACATTCTGCCCTGCCACTTCTGCAACAGTATGTTCAACATGTAATCTGTTGCTGCAGAAAACGCTTGTGTTGTGGTTAAGACAGTTTAACTCTCAATAGGTTACACCATTACAAGTGACCTCTTAAAAAACAGAACAATAAATTAAATGTCAAACAGTTTTAGTTTAGAGAATTAATATATCCATGAAGTTTGTAGGAAGTATGTCTTGTTCCTTCCCATTGGGGGAATGAGATGACTGCATGACTAAATTGCTTGGGGGCCCGCAAATCTCAAGGGCCAGCACAGAAGAAGAGGCTGTATGGTAGATATTTGGTAGATACTATGAATTCGAATGATATAATTCAATCTAGAGAACGAACCTGCAAAGACTGCCCAGTCTGACTAATTGTAAATGCTGTATTTGTCATCTGGCTGGTATTTTTTGTGTGAAGATTTTAAAGATTTCAGATTGTAAGTTTGTCAGTTTTATTAAGAAGTTTGTCATAAGAGTTTAAAAACATTTTCTAACATCATTGGGAAACTGCAGCCAAAGGGCCAGTTGGTCAACGGAAGTGCATTGATTTCCTGAAATAAAGAATTTTTACATTAACTTGCATGAAAAGTTAATGACTTTGTTTGCTTCACGGTTTGGAGGTATGAGATTAAGTTCTGACAGATATGAGAGAATATTACGATGCGGGCTGCAGTTCCTATTTTACGTGGATCATCGTAACCCTGAGAGTGTTTTAGTGGTACAGCTTCTCCTGTGAACTATGCAGTGTTCGCTACAAAAGCATGTCTGTCCAGGTTTATGTGCTCACCTCACTGGCTAACAATATATCCTCACACTGTGGTCATAGTGAGCAGGGGTGAGAACACAGAGAGCAGAGGACTACAATTGGCACACTGTTTCTGAATGAGCGCAGAGAGAGCTGATATGTAAACAGATATCCCCGTTTTCGTTCTGTCCATTCTCTTGTTCCTTAGTGTGCTTGCCCTCTCTTTGCTTAAGAAAACATTTTGCGCTTTCATGTTTTGTCTTTTTCCCTTCCCTTTCCCTTAACTACTACTAGCTTAGTCCAATTTCTTTCTCCTGTTCTTTGCTTCCTCTTGCACTCTGTCTCTGTCCTTTTTGGTTGCTTTCTTTTTATTTCTTTATCCCCTTCTCTTTGGCTCTCTCTATCTCACTCACCCCTCCCTTCCTGTGTCTTCTCTCTGCTTGTTAGTGTGGTCAGAGTGAGCCTGGCGACAGTCCTATCCAATAGGCATTACATAATCCCTTGCAAGGATATTATTAACCAATAAACTGCAAACCCTTTTTCTCTGCAGGTTTAACTGTTTTGTTTTCGGTCATGTGGAAAATGTGTTCTGGACAGTCTTAACCAAAAAGAAGAAAGAATGCAGTGAATTAACATGTTCTGTTTTGTTTTTGCAGGCTCACTCTGACTCAAAGGCCGGGGGCCGCTCCAACATGAACCGCGGCCGAAACCCGCAGGCCACCACATCAGACGATCAGCCACACATCGGTAATTACCGGCTGCTGAAGACCATTGGAAAGGGCAACTTTGCCAAGGTCAAGCTGGCTCGACATGTCCTCACTGGGAAAGAGGTGAGGATCAATTTCACCCAAGACTAGTACCTGACCACATTTCACTGTGTCTGCAGTGAACAAAGTTATGTGATACAAATCAAGTAGATTTAATGTAAGTAGGCGGTTGGAAGTGCAGTGCTGGTCTGATTGCATTCCCATAGCATGATTTCTGATGCTTAGGTGCACACAAATGCAGTGGTTAAAATAAGGGATGTGCCCGGGTACTTGAGTACTCGGTTAACCATTTGAGGTGCCATTGTTTGAATACCGAATTCGCTGTTTGGATATTCATTATGTTTTATCATGAGAAAATAAGAGAAAAGAAACAGGCTCACAATTTAGTGAAACGTGGCGGTTTTGCTCATATTTGTGACTAAGTATGTTATACTTTGCTACTTCAGAACACGAGTGCCTGAACGTGAACGCTCTGCTAGGGACATGTTATCATGGATGTGGCGGAAAACAGATAGCGTGGCTTTATTGCCTACTATGCTAACTGCTCTAGCTGTAATATTAGCTAGCTCCAGAAAGAATGAAAATATAAATCTCTGCAAAATAACATGTCGGTTCATAGTCCATTGAGGAGAAAAGACGACAAGCATCAGCATCCAACCTGGTTTGGTCTTTTAGCTCATTAGCTTATCAGACACTATAATCTTTTTTGTCCCTAGCTGTTTTCAAAATTAGTGTTAAGTGTATTCGTCTGTGTGCTGCTGTACACTAGTACGGTCACCGAAAAGGGTAAGCCTATAAACCTACATTTTTTTTGGCTAAAGTCCTTATTTATTTGTTTGTTTATTTATTTACATTTTTGTAGTTTGTGTTTTCATTACCTGCAGTTAACTGGATATCTGGATATCATGACCTGCAGATACTGAAATATCAAAATAAGCCAGAAAGCACAGCCTTAGTTAAAATGGCCTGGGCCAGTTGCACCAGTCCTGTGTGTTCAAGTGTAAGCTGCACACTTAAAGATGGTTCTTTAAGGGTTTATTAGTAAAGTCAGTGGTTCTATTTATAACCATGAGTTTTGTATAGAACGATTACATGCCTGAATGGTTCTTTGCATGGTAAAAGGGTTCTTCAGATTGATGGAGAATGTGTTGTATATGGTTCTTTATAGAACCTTCTTAAAAATGGTTCTGTATAGCACCAAAAAGGATTCTTCTATTGTTACAAGCTTGACACCGTAACAAAATCAAATCCCTTACTGATGTTATATAGAACCACACACATGAAATGGTTCTATAAAGAGAACTTGCATATGGCTAGTATAACCGACCCAGACCATTTTAACTAAGGATGTGCACTCTGGCTTATTTTGACATTTCAGTCTCTGCAGAAGTTCATGACATCCAGTCATCCAATTAATTGCAGATAAGAAATACACACACTTATAACATTTAAAGTGTGTAGTTATATAGCCTAGTGTTTACTAATTTCAGGTTTACGCATTACTAAATCAAAACAAGTTGCACTACACAGACTAGTTTTTATGTTGATCTTAGTATCTAATAATTATTTCCACCTACCCCTAAGTAAGGCTAAGTATTGGGGAAACCAATGGTAACCACACAGATGGCACAAAGAAGATCACAATCATGACTTTTTTTGAATAAGATAACTTGGCAAAAAGTACTAAATGCTGTGTGCTGTGGTTTTACTTGCAGTTCTAATCATGATGTTGGTTTAAACTTTTAGCTCTAAACAAACATAAAGCTTACATCCATAGCTCAAGTTGAGTGAGACGCTGAATGCTGAATCTTCTACACTAACGCTACTTTCATCATGTCAGTTGGCCAGAAACCACTGGAATAAACTGTACATGGAATAGTTTTGGTTAGTTCTGACTAGCTCATACACATTAATTATGGTTTGGTGGTGCAACTGAGTGTAGTAAAAGAATAGTCAGAAACTAACTAAAGTTATCTAAGGACTCAGCAAAGACTTTGCTTAAAAGTCACTTAATTTCACACTTCTGCATAACTGATGTAACCCACTCCAGTTCTGTATTTGTTCAGAGGCAGGGAGAAACAACACAGGTGAATGATGGCTCACTCCACAGTGCTTTGTAATAAGTTCTGGATGAACTAAATTTCAAAGAAAATGCACCAGTGATCTATTTCATCCTTATTTACTGTTCTCTTAATTAGCTCTAGAGGCAGCCAATTACTCAGGTCAGCCGTATTCATTCCCAGTAGACTGCACTGCTGACAGTCAGCGTTATTACAGTCCGTTCATGTCTGAGTCATGGCGGTTCCTCCACTAGCCATTTTGATGCATAGCGGTCCACTTAGCACAGCACACTTAACATTCAGTTCCTCCTCACTCAACTAGTTTTGGATCCCTTGGGCCTGCTAATGTGTGACTGCGTGACTGCATGGTGTCTGACACTGTGATAACACACCACGTGACTGCACAGAAGAGCTTTAGGGGGATAAAGAGGCAGAAGAAGAGAGAAACTTGTGTGTATGTGTGTGCAGGCTTATTGTTTGTGCACCGCTCTGTAATCTCCATGTGGCATGGTGAATTGTTTCCTGATGACGTTAGATTGTGATCTGTACTAGGATCAGTCAAGGCTGATGTCAGCCAGCAGTCTCGAGTCTTTAGTTCAAGTCACACAATTTTTTTGGTGCATTGTTTGTCGAGTTTGTCACATATAAGCACTAATGCTCAAGAGAGCCATTGCTCAGGAAGCATTTTGCCAGTATGTGAAGTCTGGTGATTTTATTTTCCTAAACAAACCCCAGGCCCCAGGTCCTCATTAAGGTCGCGCAGACTTGTTAATGTTGTTTAGACCACAGTATGACTTATTCTGAACTATAAAAATTAACAAATATATATAAATACAAACAGTGTAGCTTAACACTGCGGTAAGCCATTCAACACAGAAATTTCAACCATGCACATGAACGGGAGTTGAATTTCAACATAGCACCTGTTGTCTAAAGTGGCTATCACACTGTCCTAAACCACATCAACAGGTCTGCGCAACTTTACTGAGGACCTGGTTGTGGTTTAATTGAGCTTTTGCGTAGGTGTATACAGAAAGAATGATTTCTAGTGTTTATGAACTTTAGCCTTGTAGCTCAAGCATAAAACTAATGAAGCAAAATATGGACATCAGCATGTTTTGGCTGTTTGACACTGATCTGGAGTAAGTAGAAGATTGTGTAAATTTGATATTTTGACAAAGTCATTCCTTTAATGTGTAAGGTGGAATGATATTGTTGACTTTTGACTCTTATTTAATATGAAGTGCTGTCAATAACGAAAGCAGTATTTCTTTCTTTGTCCACCAGGTCATTAAATTATTTAGGACTTTTAAAATGGTTTTCCCTTTTGTTTAGGTGGCTGTGAAAATCATAGACAAGACTCAGCTCAACTCCTCCAGTCTCCAAAAGGTGAGAGAGACTTTTGTATTTGTTTCACATTGTGCTGTGCACTTTTACACTGCATTTCAGAGAAGAATACACTTTTTTAAACGACTGTAGTCATTTTGTAGTACACGTCCCCACACCCTCAAATAAGGTCTTCCCAACTTCTCTCACTCATCCTGGAAACGCTTTTATTCTGTGGAGAGGCAGTTAATTACAGGAAATTAGACTCAAATGCTTCCTGTGGTGAGGGGTTGGGTTAAAACTTTGGGTGGATTCATTACCGTACACAAACACAAATATATGATGTGATACGCATCATCTGCACATCAACCACCAGCTTCTCTTTCTTCTTTCCAGCTATTTCGAGAAGTTAGGATCATGAAGCTGTTGAATCACCCAAATATTGGTAAGCTTTACTTACAAGACAAATTGACAAGTTGCTCAACTTGAATTTTCTGTTGTCTGTGCCTTCAGATTGTTTTGGACTTTTTTTTTTTCTTTCATAAATATTCTTCAGAGTCATTTCCCATAAGCATAATTATTACTCAGATGAAGGAAGTTCATAAAATGGCTTAGCTGCTGTACCTTATTTTCCCCATTTGGTGGATTTTTGCTTCATCTCTTTCTTCTCTCCCAACTAGTGAAATTATTTGAAGTGATAGAGACGGAGAAGACCCTTTACCTGGTTATGGAGTATGCCAGCGGAGGTCAGAGCTCTCCCTCATCTCTCCTTCTAAGTCACTGCTTCATCTGTCCATCATCTTGTGGTGAAATACACTACACACAACAGTCTATCAATCAGCAGAGATGGACCTTCCCTTTCCTGTTTTAAGTATATAGCCCAGGTATACTCAGTATTTCTAGTTTTATGTGTTGAGTAGAGCTCCAGACCGGATATTGAAGCGGTTCCTGCTGCTGCAGTGCTCTTTAGTGAACTACCTCTTTTGGCTCTCTCTTTCTGTCTCTGTTCTGTCCATGAGTCACTCTCTGTATCAGGCATTTGTCCGTGTGTGTGACTCTTCTCCCTTTCTCTTGCTCCTTCCTCTATAGGAGAGGTGTTTGATTACCTCGTTGCCCATGGCCGAATGAAAGAGAAAGAAGCCCGAGCCAAATTTAGACAGGTAAGTCTCAGCTTTGAACAGACTCGTAGGGAGAATCAGGCACTTTAACTAATAGAAATAAATATAAACAGCTTTAATATGTCCGCTCTTCTGTGGTTTCTTAGTATTGGTTCTGAGTCATTCTACCTTTTGTACACAGATTGTATCAGCGGTTCAGTACTGTCATCAGAAGTGCATCGTTCATAGAGACCTCAAGGTATTTTTTTTTCTGTTTTAGCTTAAAAATGATTCATTCTTTTATTACTAACCCTGTTTTAACAATGCAGGGTTGTTAAGATGTGGCTTTTTCGTCTGCACAGGCCGAAAACCTACTCCTGGATGCAGACATGAACATTAAGATTGCTGACTTTGGCTTTAGTAATGAGTTCACTCTGGGCAACAAACTGGACACGTTTTGTGGCAGTCCGCCTTATGCAGCTCCAGAGCTTTTTCAGGGGAAGAAGTATGATGGCCCAGAGGTGGACGTGTGGAGTTTGGGAGTCATCTTGTATACACTGGTCAGTGGTTCGCTGCCGTTTGATGGACAGAACCTAAAGGTGAGGACGGTAAAAGGAAAGGTATCTCTCGATGGAGCACCATAGCGCTCAGAGCAGTTCTAAAGGTGCTCGTCCCTCTTTTTTGTCTAAGTTCTAAAGGTCTTCTTGATTTGATTTTGCAGGAGCTCCGTGAACGTGTTCTAAGAGGCAAGTACAGAATCCCCTTTTACATGTCCACAGACTGTGAGAACTTACTGAAGAAATTCCTTATTCTCAACCCAACCAAGAGAGGCAGCCTTGAGGTTAGTACTGGCACCTACCTGATGCTCTCAGTCATGACTACGACTGCTTGTTTCGCTGTATGCATGTTTGATACGCCAGTAGTTAACTATGTAAGCTTTGGTGATTTGGAGACCTCACTGGTGGAAATGTGTAATTGCACGCAATGTGGCGGCGAACATTTTGTAGCGTCGTTTGTGTTTTGAACCCTTTCCCTGAGAGGATGAATCTAATAATTGTGAACACGTTGAAAGAGTTAAAAACTTGGTGAACGTCATGTCTTCCAAGGACGCGAGTGAAATATCTACTGTTGTCACTATATCTTCATCGGTATCACGTTGAATTTGCGTTTGAGACCTAAATATCAAGCCGGACCTTCTTTTTGAGCCTGTGCTTGTGATGTTAATATGTAAAGACGTGACTTAGTCTGAAAAAGTCACGCAAAATCTGACCTGACTCACCTGACTTTTAAATTACGATTTCAGGCTTTACAGGGTGACTCGCGGCAGTGCACATTTTAGCGTTGTTTTTTTTTTTGTTTTTTTTTCTTAGCAATGCTACTTCTTTCAATTTTACCAAAAATAAAATGACAGTGCAGCTTTACAATGAATAACCCGTTACAGTCTGTTCCACTTTCTGATCATAGAAAGATTTAAAAATTACGTAGTCACAGAATGTTTTATTGTCACTCTACATCTCTTGCAAGAAGACAGACTCAACATTAGACTATAACTGTACTACAAGGCTAGTTCCACTCCATCTTGCTGCCATCCCTTTGTCAACCCTAACCTATGCCCACACCTTCTCATTCTTGTTCCACATGTCTCTCTGGTTATGTCTAGCAGCAGATCATGAAGGACCGGTGGATGAACGTGGGCTATGAAGAGGAGGAGCTGAAGCCCTATGTTGAGCCCCAGCCTGATTACAAGGACCCCAAGAGGACAGGTCAGCACCCCAGCAGTGCAGGGGGTTGGAAGAGAGGTGGGGCAGACGTCTGATGCTAGTGGGGCTGGGGGGGGAAGGGGGGGAGAGGAAGAGGAGGGTAGTACTTTTATGTCTTGGTGCTGGGATGAAACCTTACAAGTGCAGATTTCAAGGCATTTTCTGTGAGTTGATTCAGCTGTCTGTTGTCTGTTGGTGTCTTGTTTTGTTTGTTTTGCTAATCGTTTTCTTAAGTATTCTGTCACCTCAATGCAGATACAGTGGTCTTTCATATGCGTTGAATGTGCTTGT
Organism: Colossoma macropomum; assembly: GCF_904425465.1. Taxonomy (NCBI): domain Eukaryota; kingdom Metazoa; phylum Chordata; class Actinopteri; order Characiformes; family Serrasalmidae; genus Colossoma; species Colossoma macropomum. The sequence continues at coordinate 19,717,297 of NW_023494800.1, forward strand.
CCTTAACATTTTTACTGCCAGTCTCTTTTTGACTTCATGAGGTTTTTTGATGCTTGTTTTTGATTATAATCAGTCTATTCGTCTCAACAATCCGTAGACATTATGCTGCAGATGGGATACTCTCAAGATGAGATACAAGACTCACTCGTCAACCAGAAATATGACGAAGTCATGGCAACATACCTATTACTGGACTATAGGAATTCCGAGGTATGCAGTATGGGGGCTAAGACTCAAGAGTCCTCTTTTTACTTTGAATCATCTTTCGGACTTTTCCTGCGGCAAATGCTTTGAAATATTAATGCCTCACGTAAAAACACCAGATAAAGAAAGACAAGTGGTGTGTACAGTTTTTTTTTTTTTTTTTTTTTTGTTTTGTTTTTTCTTCACTGCGTTCACTCATTTTTCTCTTTCAGCTGGATGAACTCTCAATAAAACCCCGTCCAAGCATTGACCTCACAAACAATGCCCAGTCTCCTTCTCACAAGGTACAACGCAGTACCTCCAATCAGAAGTCCCGCAGATCTGCAGAGCAAAGTAAGACACGTTTAGCTCACCTGAGACATACTTAGTGTTTTAATTCTTCAAGTGTCTGTTTAATGCCTATTTTTGTACCTCTTTGTGTTTTCCTTCCTTACTGTAGGTTCATCTGCCTCATCCAAGCACTCTCAGGGGGATAGCAAGCACGTGGCTGAAGAATACGGGAGAAAAAGCTCAGGCAGCTCGGCTAAAGTTCCACCAAGCCCTCTGGCTACAGGCGACCGCAAGAAAACTCCTACCCCCTCCACTGTGAGTTCACATTTTCTGCAGTGAAGCTGACCACTGTGTGGCTGGAAATGTGCCTGTTACGACTGTGGTTTATACTAGCCTTTAGAGGTGTATCAGTTTGATTATCGGTCCTATCTGTAATTATAATTCATTATTTATCATTTACAGACTCAAACTTCTTTTTCTTAGTTTTGCCACATTCCGTCATCTGTAGTTTGCTTTACAACTACTAATATTACAGTCACGCAAGGGAGTCTTAATAAACCATCCTTATAATAGCAGACAAGAAAACCTTTGCAAAAATAATGAATAAAAAGAATTAATAATAAAAATGAGAAACATTAGATAGGCTTTAATGCATGCCTAATACATGCACTTTAATTAGCTTGAGTTAAAGCCACTCTAGGTGTTGGGGAGCTGTTATAAATAAAGAACAGTTTATTTTTATCTATTTAAAGTTCATTTTAAAATATTACACTTTCTGTCCAAACATGTATACTGCCTGGAAGCTTCATGTGCTTTGCTTGTATAAATGTTCAGATGTTTACGGTTAGTATTTCCTTAAACATTATTTTCACTTTAGAGGTGCATTTGATTCAGTCCACCTTATAATTAGATATGTTAATTATTTTAATGTGTGTTTTGCACAGGAATTGTGCCTCAAAATTGCCACACTATAAATTTCAAATCCTTATATACTAATCAGTACTGGTAGTGGCCCAAAACTAAACTTGATATTGGTCAACCCCCAGTAACAACGTTCTGTCTGTTGGTTTGATTCATGGTATAGCGCAAACTATATTTTCACAGTATTTTGAACCAAATTTCAGTGGTGTAAAATGATTGTATCCATGGCGTTGTACAACCTAGTTGATTGTTACTTGGTGTCCTAACAATGCAGTTGCATTAGATGACATTATTATTGGAATGTTGTGGATATCACCTGTTTCAGTGATGCACTAACTCACATTTTGTGCTTTGCAATGTATTTTCAATTTATTGTTCCACCTGTGATGGTGATAGTGCTTTCTCCTTTCTGTGCTGTACAGAACAGCATCCTCTCTACTGGTACAAGTCGTGGGAGGAACTCCCCTGTTTCTGAGAGATCTACTCTGGGTGTGCAGAACGGCAAGGACAGGTACACACACGCGCGCACACTCATTCTGTGGAAGAACAGCACATGTATGCAGAGTCTATTTGACAGTGACTCGTGTGTACCCACATAGAGCGCATATAGAAAATGTGCTCATTCTGTGGACAAGATGTTACGTGCATGTGCACCATATTTTAGAGGGTGTGTTTGTGGACTGCAGTGTTTGCAGTGGAGTGACGAGCTGCTCTTGACCTAGTCTGGCTGACACCATGCCAGCATGAGAAACATAATCCCGTTATGTACACACGCTCACACGCATTTGGCCTCATGCTTCAGTGCAGCATGAGGTTGAAATCCGGCCTGCAGGATTTGCAGCACCTTTGGGAGTTAGGAGCATTAAAATGCTGAAGACCAAGTGTCATCTAAATCATCCCTTATAGCTGTTGAAAATCTAATGGCAGTAAAAATAATGAAAAATCGCTGTAGCAAAGGTTGTAATGGACTGCTACAGAAAAACACTCTGCTGTTATTGATAGCAGTAGGCACTCCAAATTGTATTAAATGCCTTTTAAATTTATGTGCCTTTAATTTTTATTTTGATGCTGAGATTGTGTACTTTTCACTTATTTAAGCATGCATTCCTGTGAATAGCTACCAAAACAGCATGCGTTTTAGATATTTATTGATCGTTGTCGGAGTTGATTAGAATCAGTCATGTACATGAGTCTTGCATGAGAACCTGATAAGAGATCAGCTGCCAGTTGCAGTAATATCTCACTTCCTTTAAAGTGGTTGAGAGTGTTGTGGTGGTGAGCGCTTGTGAAGGCAAGCTCTTTAGACACACTGACACACATTCAGGTATTACACAGATTGACCCTGATATACACAACTCCATTGCCTAATCTGGGCTAACTGATGCTGGCTGCTCCTGTAGCCAGGTCATGAAGAGGGAAAAGCAGCAGTGGCAGCATGGCTCTTGCGTCTGCTTCAGATCTGTAGACGCTTCATGTCCAACTCACTATTTTACACATCTCACTCACATGAAGGAGAGGTCTTTCACCTGCTTTTCAGATCAGTTTGGTCCATTACTTAACCTACTGCTGAGATGGTGGCACAATTCCAAGGAAGATGATTTCATACCTAAGTTGTTTTGCAATGCTTGTAGTTTTACTTTGCGCTTGGTTGAGTGTTTTTTTTTTTTTTCTTCTTCTAGATTTAAGCTCAATTAAGCTTCTTCGCACTTTCATATGTAAATCATGCTATTCCAGGCAAACACTTTACCAGTGATTGCATTATCATCCATTTGACCTGATTAACATGTCTTGTAGGGTTGGGCGGTATAACGGTAATAAGGTATTCTGCAGTAACAGTGTCAAATTTTTGTTCCACATTTGGTCTGCTGGATTTGCGTGAACAGTCATAACTAAAGATTGAAACACGTCCCAAGTGCATTCCCATCTCAAAATTAAGTACCATCTAATCGCTTTACAGATGCTGTCGACCTCTGCCATAGAACCAAATACTTCCCATTGCTGTATGTTGCCAGTTTTTTTTCCCCATCTGATGTGCTGATAAATCAGGTCCAGGATATACTTAAGATAAATTATGCAGGAGAATGGCTCAGCAATGGCCAACAGCTACATGAGCACAGAATATGTTCTGTTTTATCTGTCACTTCAACACCAATCATTTAACTTTGCGCTCTCAGATATGAATGTTTATCCTCTAAATGTGTGTAATTTCAAAGGCTGCGTAGCTGGAACAGAGCCTAAACTGTGGTGTGTGGCACATTTGGCCTGCTAACTAAACTTTAATTAGCTTAACTTAAACTGACATGCTACAGCTCCTAACACCACACCACAGGTTGCATTTTGGCTTTCTGTGTCTCGAGCACCAGTCGCTCGACTTTACACCCTCAGATTTGAGTCGTATCATCTAAACTTGTTAATTTGGCTTCACTTAGCTAGAATAGAACTTTTTCTATGGCTAGCAAAATTGTTTTATGCTATCTGAGCTAATGACGTAATATGGGCCCTTTAACATTTCCCGGGTGTTGCTGTGTTTTTACATTTATTGAATAATGGATTGAAAATCATGCATTGCAATCATTTAATTGGTGACAGTGTAAGTGAACGGAGCTTTTTATTTGATTTTATTTTTTGAAATGTAGGATGAGATGACAGAGCTTTTTCATCACTTGCTGTTTCAGCGCATTTAACTCATTTTTTAATGTGCAGGTATTACTATACACCACGCTTATATTTAGAGATGGTTTGAAGCTATGAAAACAAAGTGGATACTGCCCAACCCTATTGTTTAATCAATAGCTGATCTATTACAGTGTACTCATTAAGCTCATGATTTATGATTTTAATGCTTTGCTTCTGATAATGTATTTGCTTTGCTGAGATAATGCAAGTTTGTCTTCATTTTGACAGTCTCTAAAGTCCTTGGTGAGTGATATGTTTCCAGACAAACTAGGAGCCTGTGAAGACCAGCCTGCATTATTAGAGCTTTGTTACGCAATATGCTAGTGTTGTATTTTTGAGTTTGTGGTCCTGTATCCCTCCACCCTTCCCTCAACCAGCAGTCATTTCTCCATTAGCTCTCTAACCTGTACACTTCACACCCCACTCCTGCCCCCTTTCTGAGGGGGTTTCAGGAGAGGGTTGTTGTGAATGTTTCTCCCCCAGCTTGAGCACCCCAGGGTCCCGCGCCTCTACCGCCTCGGCAGCTGCTGTCCTAACTTCCTCTTCCTCTTCCCGCCCCCGTCACCACAAGTCCCTGTCCACCTCGGCCCACCCCAACCCCCCAGACCTCCATGCACATCGGCCCAGGCAAGTGGCAGCTCAGCCCACACTTTGGGCCATATGCAAAGAGCTGATCTGGTAAAGACTTTAGAGCCATTCAGTCAGGGCAGAGAAAGAGGGGCAGTATAATTTAGTGGTAACTTCAGAGATTAGTTTAGGTTGGCTATCATCTGCAAACTACAACTTGAGACTTTTTCATTCCTTCTTTTAGTGCAGTGTAGAGAAGTAGTTTATGGTTGAAATGTTGTAGGAGTAGCCTGGAGGAAAGTGCCCTGATTAGTCCTTCGTCATGTGGACAACGCTGTCCAGGCTGGAGTTTCCCTCCCTGGAGTGCCACTGACTCCTTTATATCCTCAGCAACCCCTTCCACTATGCACTACCCTTCATTCCTGCTCCATGCTAACTGACTGACATGACATCGGCCCCCCATCCCTCCCTTCCCACAAAGTAGAACTTTTACACTGATCTAGAACCATTTCTTCCTTTCCCAAATCCCTAATAACTTCTAAGTAGGGATGTCCTGATCCCCTCAGAACGAGCCAATCCGGGCATATTTCAGTTAAGTGGGAATTTGCTACATTCTTGTCAGCTATAGCCCGATCCAATTCTTGTCCTATTTGTTATATTTTTTGCGTTCTCTTTACAACATTGTTGTAGAGACATTATCAGACATAATCCACTACTTGCCGCTGTGAGGTACATTTTCAGAAATAACAAGTAGTTTAAATGTCTAAATTGTTGAAATACAGTAGGGCTGAACCTGACTCACACGTGTAACTAACTGGCAAGCCAGCAAACATCCAAAACTGAGCTCTTTCCCTGTTAAATTTACTTTTATTTCACAATCTTCTGATGAAAAAAGGACATGCTCATGTTACACATCAGCTTGTATCTGACAGTATCAGTAGCAGTAAGCCAGAAAAGTGTTTCTAATAGTGGCTCTAACAGATTTCTGTTGGAAGTGTTTCTAACAGATTTCTCTCTGAAATATATCTTTTTCATTCAAGTCAAATGCATTGCAGAAAATTTTCACCAGTAATGTCGGTGCTACATGTCCAGTATAAAATCAGCTTTAGCAGTAACGGCATTTTCAAAGCAGGTACAAAGGATGCAAAATTGTGTTTAAAACCTCTTTTTAAAGGAATGGCTTGCCAAGTTCAATACCTTTGTCCATCAAATTAGACTTTACACAAACTATAAAATTGGAATTTAAAAAAGTAGCTAAAAAAACACCCTAAACTTTAGCAGTTCAGAGTGTCACACTGTGCTCATACTGCAAATAAAGTAATTTTTTTGTAGCATTTTTAAGTATTTGGCAGCCTATTGCGTCTTTACTATGTGGCTGTATCATGTACAAAAATACAAATATTGGACCAATCCCACTATCAGTTAATACTCTGTATTAAAGGACTCAGATCTGGGGTAAAAAAAATCATTTGGACATTCCTACACGTAACCATTGTAAGGGAAAGAGCAGTAATGGCCTTGAATCAGTGTAAAAGTATGCTAATCCATAACATTGCCTATGTGCATGTGTGGTGTGAAGTTTATCCTCAGACTGCACCACTCTAGGGCATGTTTTAGCTCTCATCTCACACGCTTGTCAGTGCCTGCTGCAATGTCCTCAGCCTCAGAAATGAGGCTGCAGTCTGCTGTTTCTGTTAGCTGAGGCTGCCTAACTACTCAAAGCTCTTTTCTCTTGGTCTAAGTCAATCAGTTTTTTTTCCCTTCATGAGACACCTGCCTCAGTACAGACACACCAAACGTATTGTTAACTCTGTTCTTATTCTAGTTACACATTCTAACCTACCCCAACCTGTCTTGCTGCAGTTTGCTGCACTTGAGTTCCCTTTTCTGAAGCCATTGTGTGTGTGCTTTAACAGCACACAGCTGTGCATGCTAACCAACAGGTTTTCGCTGATGTTTATTAAAAGGTGGCTTAAGTGGTTTTTAAAGCAAACGAGTAACACTATCCAAAGTTTTATTCCATTAATAGTATGGATGGAGCTGCCTTGACTTATTACTCAAATGCATGTGTTTTCGTTTAAAATAGCATATATAACAGAGCAAGAACCCCATAAGAAATGTCAGTAAGTTTGTGTTCTTTGCGAATGATGGGGACGGAATCCTAAAATAGTAAATTAGTGAAGACTGTGAGTGGTTTGAACTCCATGGTGAGTGGAGTTTATGCCCATGGCTGGTCACATGGCATTAAATCGCTGTCCTGGCACATGAAGCCATGTCTCAGAAACCCTGTCTCCCAGGATTACACTTCATTCCACTGGATTTGAGAGTATGCCCCAGATTGCATGCATGAATTTATTCCAGCAGATTTAACATGCAGTCTTAAATTATGATTGTTTCATATGTAAATCATGGTTACCATTTAGAAAACCAGAGATCAAAAGGAAGTCTTGGTTTGTTAGTGACCGTTTCAGAATTGGTTTAGAAGGGAGAATATTTAGAACTTTCTGGCTTGGAGAGGATTAGGCACGAATTAAGGAGAGACATTCTTTTTGAAAACTTCTGTTGGACATTTTGCTGTTCATCCTCGTGGCTATTGGAAAATAACTGATTCCACAAACATTCTGTGTAATGCTTTAAACCCTGCACTAATCCAGAGGTGGCACTGTTTCAGCTGTTCCTGACTGGAGCTTTGACTACTGATTTGTGTTTTGGTCTTTCATGATAAATGCCACCATAAACCTATTAAAAGTGGAATTAAAAAGCAAAGCATCCATATATATCCTTGGTAATGTAGATCACGTTTGGTACTAGTAACTGCATATTGTGTGATGATTTGAAATGGCAGGATTAAAAAGACTTGGAGTTTGTTTCCTTTCTTAGAAAAATTCAGAACATTTGTTAATACTGCTTTGAAATATTGAGAGGGATCAGTGAACACTGTCTTCTGTGAAACATTTGCACATACACCCCCTCTGAAATCGAATTGTGGTACACCACAACTGCTTTCTTTATAGCACCTAGATCAGAGGTTCTCTACATGGAAGGGTTAGCAGTACTTCCTGAAGAAAAGGGGGAAGAAAATAAAACAGCTGATGTTTCATTTGAGTATATGTGGAAACTTTGAATTAACTCAAAGTTAATATGTAAAGTATTTATTTAACATTTGAATGCTTTACACATTGACTTTAAGACATGTCTTTGCCCATCAACCTGGCAACCTACTTTTGTTCTTCCCTTATGCTGTTTGTCAAAGAAGGGAGTGGTTGGGTGAAGGGAGAGAACAGAAAACAGCAGAGCTCTTTTCTGAATCTCTCTTCCTTTGTGCTGTGCAGAGCATCAATTTGCCTGTTTTTCAGAGCAGTGTCATAATCTGTGGAATGCACAGTCTTAAAAACAATGCAAGAATACACAATTACTACTTTTATATTTTAGGAGAAATGCATGGTTAAATCACAGCTCACAAACCTCTTTTGCTCACTTCTGGTGAGAGATTGTGATTGAACATGGTCTTGCCAAGCTGGCAGTTACAATTCTATTGACTCTTCTATTCTAACCATGACTAACAAATAAAGTAATGCATTATGATTAATCACGTTTATCATGTCATTAATAATGTCGTGTTAACACATTATTTACCTGTTAACTTTGACAGCTCTAATTCTCACACGATAATAGCAAGTAACTGGACGTTGAGTCTGACTTTTGGTTGTCAGACTTGTGTTTGAGAGAAACAGTGAGTTATTAATTAATAAGACATAAAAATGCCTGTAGGCTATTTAAAAGGGTGACTGCGTTTTAGTGTGTCCTTCTCTATGTGAAGCATTCAGCTGAAAACAGTGGCTGTTCTTTATTAAAAATCTTTGTCACCGTGGGCAGCATGAAGTGTGTAGACATTTCACATAATACTTGGTTCAGTTATCCCTCTTTATTTATCAACCTAATATAACTGACAGAATTAGAATTTAAATAAGTAAGTTTTGCCTGGCTACCAGGCAGTTGTCATAACATCTTCTGATCTATGTATGTCTACTAAATGTTAAAAAAAAAATAATAATACAGCACCGGCCCACAAAGAGTTCCAGTGGTGTCTCCTTCAACCCACAACATAAGCAGCTCCACGGTAGCAGACCGCACCAACTTCCCCAGAGGAGTGACAAGCAGAAGCACTTTCCACGCCGGCCAGCAAAGAGCCACACGAGACCAGCACGCCTCAGCCTACAACGGACCCCCAGCATCCCCCTCCCTCTCCCATGGGAACAGCCAGGCTCGCCGCCCTGGTACAGGCATTTTCAGCAAATTCACCTCCAAATTTGTACGCAGGTGAGTTCAAAACCACGAGTCTGTGATGGCACTACACCATTAATGAAGATTTAATGTCTTCTCGATAGTAGGATGGTAGTTTTAGACAAAAGCATAGTGCACTTAAAGGAGCATTCCAGACAAAGTCCTGCATTTTAATGTCAGTACATTGTGGGGAGCTAATTTAGCCTGTGCTCTACAAGCACACAGGCTGTAGCCTAACAAAAGCAGCAGTGAGACATGAGAAGGTCAGGAACATAAATGCCTCCTTTAGTTAAAAGCTATAAAATCTGAGCACTGCAACAAAAAAGGGTTGGATATCAAACAACTGACAACTGTTGTAAATTCTGTTGTTCAGTTCTGGTTTGAAATTGTATTCATTGAGTCCTAACTATTGCTACAGGACACTTATGGTTCCCCCTGGCTTGACCCAGCTTTAATGGAGGCCTGTTATCACCTTATCCCCGAAGTCACATGAGTGTTAAATCACTGCTAGTTTAATTTGTCCTGCTATAAAGGGGTAGTGCTGGCTGAATTCTTTCTGGATATTTTTGCCATTAAAAATTGAATTAAAATAGTCAAGTTTGTGTGCAATGCTCCTTTTAAATGGTTTCGTAACATGGTATCTGCTATTTTCACATGAGAGGATGCATGTTGAAGCGCACCCATTTGGCCTGTTGACTCTCTGCAGTACTCCCCTTTTTCAGGACGAGCTGGTTTGGAGCGGCACAGATATCTGTGACTAAGATCAGGTCCCTAATGAAGGGCCGATGGAGCAGGGATGGGTTTCAGTGTGAGAAATGCTATAATGGACCTAACCATGATGTTGGACCCCCCTAAATTAATCTCATTAATCTTGTAATAAAGACATCAGAAGTTTCTGTATTCTTAATTGGCCCTACATAACTCCAGTCATCACAACTTCACCCCCCAATATGACTCCATTATCCTGTTCTGTGCCCTCCAGCTAACACTTAAGTGCTCTCCACACTGCTCAGACCATGCTTCCCCTCTGTAACTTGTTTTCCTGACAGGCCACCTGGGAGTATTTAATCTCTATCCTTTTTTACAATTTGCTGTGTTTTTTTCCCACACATTTGAGAACATACTTTTCCCCCTTTTTTTCTTCCCCACCTTTTTTGTTTTCTTGTAGAAATCTCTCATTCAGATTCCCCAGAAGGTAGGCAATAACACTACCCTTGAGTCATCCCAAAGACATTATATTTTTGTGCTCTATCTTCCTTCTTTCTGTGGTCTTTTGTGTCTTGGTTCAAGGGTTTAAAAACATAGGCTGGACATCTCTCCATGGTTTTGCCTTTTACTAATGCCCTGCTTCCATTGCCCAAGTTGCTTCTTTGCCAGCCCTTTCCTCTTCCACTTCCTCCTTCTCCAGTCCCTTTCCACTCTCATCTCATCCCCCCTTTCCTTCTGTCTGGGCCTGTGGTCTCTGGTCAGTGTTTGTTGTGCCTCAGATCTTGTGAATGGTCTCCTTGTGCTGTAGTCTGTGCTGTTTTCCTGCATCTCTTCTACAATGCAGTTAAGTACTACACTATGACTGACTTCTCAAGGTCATAGATGCCTCAGATCCAATTACAGACCTGGTGAACCTTTTTTCTACATGTGTTTCTTGGTAGCTTTAGAATAAACCTAAAAGCACCCTGCGTCTAGTGTCATCAAGATTAAATCAACTGCAGAGTTTTTTTTTTTAATCAGTATCCAATGTAGGTGCAGTTATAACCATGTAGGTGTCATGTTCAAAGAATTTAAATAGTTTTAGTATAAAATGAACATAGTCAACAAGTGTTTCAGGTGTATAATAACTGTATAATTAAGTCCATCTGAATGCATTCAGGCTGGCAGGGCAAGGATAGGGTGTAGGCTGTGCCTGAATTCCAGAGCAGGTCTTTCCCTTCTTTCTGCGTATGGTCTGTTACTCAAATATTCTAATGGCTGCGCTAAACCTTTGGGGTGCTGCTTTTGTCTGTGTGCTGGGATTGTCTTTGAGGGGGCCGCTGCCCTGGGTGTACTTTCCCTCCACCTTGATAAGTTATGGTACACGCACATCACGTCTGGATCAGCTACCTGGAGGAAATACACAAAAGTAGGAAAGATTTGTTGTATGACATTAACAAAGAATTTACATAGAAATTGTTCTATGGAAGACTGACTTTTAGAAATGTGACCTCTTGTGGTCAAGTATGTGCTCCAGTTTTAGTAATAGTTGAATAGAACTTGTGCTTAACAGTTGCTTGTAATATGAATATACAGCGTTGTGCAAAAGTCCGAGACCACTCGTCATCTGTTTAATTTCCAGTCAAAACGGCTAGTTATTTATCTTTCTGAGAAGTAAGGGGAAAGTCACAGAAAAATAAGTGGGAGGGAAAAGCTAGAGTTAAAACATAGAGAAAAAATAAGACTGCTAACTGCGCAAAACCTGGTAGACCACCAAAACTGTCACCATCAGATAAACAGTACTTTACTCCTCTTTGAGAAAGCTTGAGAGAGAGGACAAAATCAAGCTCCACTGTTTCTTCAGATCTGAAAAAATCCACAGTTGTTTTTCTCTGTCCTTCCACTGTGAGAACCCAACACTAGGTCTGAAAGGATGTGTAGCTGTCACAACGCCATTAATGGGGAGAGTAAATAGGAAATCGACTAAAACTGGACACGATATGGAGTAAGGTTTTTATGAACTAATAAGTCTAAATTTATAATTGGGATAACTTGGATCGTGACAAGCAGAAAATGCACCCAACCAAGACTGAACTTAGGAAGTGTTTACAATAAGCATAGAAAAATATTCCTGCAGAATTCTTTGCAAAGATGTAAACGAGTTCCCCAAAAAGAGTAGAACCTGTAGTAAAAGGAGAGTGGACACTAAATACTGAAGAATTTAGTTGTTGAGGTTTGTGTGTATTTTTTCTGTTAAATGTATGGTTTCTGCTTGTTTTACTCGATGAAAAATGTATAACTCTGTATTTAATGACAGTTTTGACTGGAAATAAAAATAAATGAGGGCTTGTCTCTTTAGATATTTCCTAGGTACTTACATATACTGTACATTTGTTTAACATTTATTGCATCATGCTTTGAGACGTGGCCATTGGTTTATTGTTTTAGCAAACAGTGGTTTTGAAAAAATGGGTTGTGGTAGACAAACCACAAGATATCTAGAAAAAAGTGGCTTCTTCAGCTAAGTGAGCGTGTGTGTGTATCCGAGTGTGCTAATCCTTGAGGGTTTAAGAGAAGCTGTTCAAAGTGTGGTGGAGGGACTGTAAGACAATGCTTCCTGTCTTCTGCTTCCTCCGTTCTGTGCACTTGTGTCTAAGGAAATGGAAGTGGTTCACCACTCTTGATCTTCTCTGGGCAGAGGTGTTTGTCCTTTAATTCTCTTTATTTTTATGGCTGTTAATGTCTTTTTAAAATATAGTGAAACTGTTCCTTTTAGTTGTAATACAGTATTTATTAGCGCAGTTTTAAGCTGAACGTGCTCAATGAACTTATGATATTAAAAATATTTGAGTGGTGTTTATTGAAGAGGGTAGAGGATTACAAGAAGAGCACGCTCTCAGATTAGGAGCTTGTAGCCATGAGTAGTGATATAAATGTTCTGTAACTAGCCAGTGAAAAGAACATAAACACAAGATACTAAACTTGTGCCGATTTTCTTTGAGGAGTCCGTATGAGGGAGAGGGTCGAGATGAGGCCAGCAGGTGAGGACATCAATTAAGTAATGATCAGTGATCTTAACAAAATAAAAACTATTTTAATACCATCAATACTTTGGATCTAATTTGTTAGTTTGTTCTTTAGAAGTGGATATAATTTTTTTTAGATATTTATTTTTTTGAATAAAATGAAAATGAACTTTTAATTGAAACTCTGAATCAAGTCCTAGCCAATTAAATTTCACTGATTTTTTAAAATAGTTATCACTGCTAGATTAGTAGTACTACACTAATGATCATGAACGAGGACATTTTGTTTGTCTGGATGCTTTTACCATACACGTACAACAGGGATATTCAGTTCTGCTCCCAGAAGGGCTCAGGTTTGGTGATTTCTCTGGTCTAATGCCTAGTGGACTGCATGACTTTTGAAATCTCAATTGCTATACTGCACCAATTGCACAAGATTTAGTGCTTGCACGCTGTTTGTTGATGTAGCATTGTGCACACTAAACAAGCGATTGCAGCCTCTGGAGAGATCTATGACAAATTGAGCCTGATGACAAAATGCCACTACCTCACGGAAGTAACCACTAGAAGCGTCTATCACGTGCCAAAAGTGAGCTTGAGAAACTTCGTAGTGTTTCTGCACTAATGCAGAAAAAAAGGAAGAAAAGAATAAAAAAAAAAAAGGATCCTTTTCAAAGGAGGAATCGCACTCCACAGCCCTGTAGCCTCTCCTTTATTTCCTGGCTCCGTGCAGAACACGTGGCCATTACCAGCACAGAGGAGAAAGCTGCCACAAATATAGAATCAAAGCAGTGGTCACCAACTCTGGACTTGGAGATCTACCGTTCTCCGGAGTCTCATTTCAGCCACAGTCTGCCACACCTGCTCTGGTTAATTAACTACTTCAGACATCCTTAGTTTAGTTGGCACTAAACTCTGCAGGAAAGTAGATCTCCAAGAGGGAGTTTGGTAACCACTAACTGAGAGGCTACTCCAAACCCAGCCGTAGAGGTGGTCAACAGGTGAGCAGCAGCCTCTGTCAGTATTTAGGAAAATTGAGTTTTCTCGTGCTCTGATTGTCTAGTGCTCATTAATGTTTCTGTCACCTTTTGTAGAGAGCTCACACTACAAGATTTATCACAGAGAATTTCAAACACGCTTGAAAATATCAGGATGTCTGTGACTGCTGATAGCCTGGTCGTTGGACCATTCACATTATGAGTGTGTCGCAGATCCCAAAAAATTGTCTGCAACTGAAAAAACAGGACTAAAATCATGTAGTGTGCACCCCTAACACAGCTACACCTAGCAATTAATAGAGGAGTTTAATAAGGTGTGTTAAAGCAAAGAAGCCCTCCAGAGTCAGAACTGAATGCCCTGGTTTATATGTCAGTTTTGTGATCAGACTGATTTTGTGCTATATATATATATAGGTTTTGTTACAGAATGTTAGAGGATGTCAGGGCTGGGTTTGACTGCATTGTAGTTTTGCATCGTAATGACCTCCCCCCAACCTTGCCCGCCTAGTTTGTTTTTAAAAAATTAGCCATGTTTTTCTGTGAGAAGATTTATTGTTACCTTTTTTTGTGTTGGAAAGAGGCCAACGTGTTTGGTAGTTTGTGCTTGCCCACTTCAGCCCCATACCTCCCTACATGCCACAGCTTTGCTCAATCAAGTCTTCAGTAAATGAGTTGAACCAGTCTCAGAATATGATGTCATAATAAATGAGTTTGCTTCCTTTTGTTGACATTATTTTCCTGTTTGTCTCCTCTTCGTTACCTCCACCGAAGACCCATGTTGAGCACGGCGGACAAGATGGAGAAAGGTACCCAGGGTTCAGCGGGTGACGACAACAAAGACTCTGTGTCTTCCTCCTCCCCAGTGTCCAGCACGCCTTCGTCCACCCAGTCCTCAAAGGACACCAAGCCCCGGTCGCTGCGCTTCACCTGGAGCATGAAGACCACCTCCTCCATGGAGCCCAACGAGATGATGAAGGAGATCCGCAAAGTTCTGGACTCCAACAGCTGCGAGTATGAGCTCCGCGAGCGCTTCATGCTCCTCTGCATGTCAGGAAAGCCATCCCGCGACGACTTCGTCCAGTGGGAGATGGAGGTGTGCAAGCTGCCCCGTCTTTCCCTCAATGGGGTGCGCTTCAAACGGATCGCGGGCACCTCCATTGCCTTCAAAAACATCGCCTCCAAGATCGCCAACGAACTAAAACTGTGAGCATGTTTAACCCGATCGGCGGAATAGGATAAGACTGAACTGTGAGTGATGTGAGGGGCTCTAGCCCTAAAGTAGGGAGTGAGGAGATCAAGCAAACTTTGCATGGGACAGTGGACAGCAGTGGACAAGCTCAGAGATGTGGCAGAGGAGAGTTTAAAGACTGTAAATGATACTAGAGGGTTGGGACAGGTTGATGGGGGAGGTTTGTGTGTATAGACGTTTTGAGGGCCTTCTTTTTGGTAGGTGGTGTTTTTTCTTGGTTTGGGTTTTCTGTCCCTACATCATCCCCCACCTACTTTTGTTGTCTTTTATTTGTGGCGGTTTTGTTTGTTCCCAGTTTTGTGTTTTCTTCTTGATCCTCAGTCATATTCTGTTCGAAGAGTAAAACGGAGAAAGGAAGTTGTTGTAATTAATGAAAACTGTTTGCTGGTGGTTCTTGTATTACAAACTCAAACCAGCTACTGTCTCAACACGCTGTAATTCCCCATACCCTGCTCCCTAACCCCAGACACCATCTATGGTAAAGCTCCACATTACTTGATTTTCTTACTTTCAATTCCAGGTTACCTGGTGATGAACAGAGAGAGAAGACTGGTGGTTTGACACTCTGAATGTACAACACAGTTTGTGATGAGTATTTGAGACTAAACTGCTTGGCACGCTCAGTAGAGCCATAGCTGAAATTGAAAATTCATCATGCTCTGAATGGCTCTAATACTCTATCCCACAATAAAGTCTACATCACGGTAATGTGTCTTATCCGATCTGAAATGGAAGTGCGGACTTGAACCCTCAGTGCTCTAGAGGTGAATCACCTCTCTGCACTCTCAGCCCAAACAATTAGGTTTTTCCTGCTGCAGGGGTCATATATCAGAAGCTAATTAAGGGCCAATTAAGTAATTATTGGTGGATTGTAGTGTAATTAAGAGTTGCTGGTTGGTTTCAATGTGCTGCACTGGAATGAGTCTGTGTTTTGTTGCCTTTCTCTGGAGAAGATAATATTATTATAAGAATAAACAAAGTTGAATGATTTGTTGTCCGTTTTTCTTGTAAGGCTGACTGATCTTGCTTTCAGATAGAATGGCAATGCAATTCTCTTATTTAAACCATTGCCTGTTAAAATATGCTTACTAGTCAGCTTCACTAGGGAAAGTGTGTTTCCTCTTTAAGGTGAGGACCTGCAGATAAATGGAATATTTTTAAAAAAACAGATATTACACTGAATATTTTCCAGTTAATTACAAAAGTTTTTTCTGGAAATTTTTGGGAGAAAATGACATTTAGATACACAAATGACAGACCATCCACTTACAAATGCAAACTTTTTTCACATTTCAAAGCCTAAAAGCTAGCCTTTGGATGATACTACAGGACATTCCAGAGAAAGGATTTTATTGAACAGATTGTTGAAATCTAATTTTGTTTAATCAAAGCAACAACATGTTGTCATAAAGCATTTTCACATGCTTTTTAGTAAAATAAATCAGGAATGTAGGTAATCTAGAAGCTGAAATTTTTAGAGAAAAGCTCATTTTGAGAGAGTTTAAAGAATGGGCCTCAGATTTGCATTAACAGGTGAGATCTCATGAAAACGTGCACCATTTGTGTTGTCATTAGAGCAAATACGGTTTGATTCTACAAGAAACAAGATTTTCAGTGATATGAAACATGGCTGTGCTGAATGTAGGTGGCACAAGCGCTTCATTAAATTTACAATCCTTTTGAAAGCTGTGATGTGGGTTGATGTGTGCTAAATGCCATAAATGTTAATGAATTTGCTTAAAAAGGAGGCTATTTAAGCTCAGAAAGCAAAGAGGCCAGAGTGTTTAATAGTTTGTGTTTGCCCACTACAGGTATGGGACTGAAGTATTGTAACAGTCATCACTATTAAATTTCTATCTAAAGAGACACAGCTTTCAAAATGAACCAAACACAATAAAAGCTAGAATGAGGGGAGTGCACTGGAGCGGATTAGTTAAACACAAAAGGCTAAATAGTGTAGTTGCTACCATCCCGCTAGGAAAGAAGGTCTCAAATAAGTAATAAGCTGGTGTTGCATTGCTAGGTCATCACTGTAGAAATTAAACCACACCTAATGACACAAGCTAGATGGGAAGATGGCAGGGGTGACCGCTACAGTCACCACACCGGTACTTAAGTGTTTGTAACGGAGTGGTGGTAGTATAGTTATATAGTATTTTTAAATTATTATTATTATTTTTTTTTTAACATAGAGCACAAATGAAAGGATAACAGTAAATCAAGAAAAATGTACATTTCTTTATCTGTCTATTCACATTGAAGTCATAAAGAGTTTCAACCTGGACTTCTAGAGTCACCCTTTACCTACAGAACATCTTCAGTCTTTCTTGGAGTGATATTAGTTTTGAAGTGTGTTGTGAGACACTAAACCAAAAAGAAAGCCCCCAGTTCTTAGAAGAATAAAGAACGTAGTAATCCACTTTCCACTCTGCACTAAAGAACTATCAATGAAGGTTCACTGATGTTTCGGACCTGGTGACTGAGGAGGAAAGAAATCTGACTTCACATTCATGTCTATGAAACCATTCTTGACTTTGCTTGACAGTGTTATTATAATATAGGAGCGTTATGAGGGAACAGTGTTAGCGTAGTACGCTGCGTCTGGTCCTCCAATTGTCCTCAAAATTTTCAATTGTATCACATGGATCCACTGCTTTTAACAGCTGGTAACAGAGATTGTACAATAAAGGCTTTTCTTTGCTTTCTCCAAACATAAGCACATCCAGCTTTTTCCATTGCTAAGCGGTCATGGCTTTGTGCTGCTTTCAACAGGTTACTTATTATGCACGTTGGCCTTGGATACAAGTGGTTTTCAAATGGCAAGCCTGCTATAAATTCCTGGTTTGTGAAGCTTCGTTGTTTTCAGGGGTGGTTAGAGTAGCCTAATATCGTACTCAGGTAAAACCATTATTACCTTGTAAGTGTTGCTACCAAGAAAAAAAGCATATTGAGTAGGAGCAAAAAGTATCAGGTAAAAAAAATCATAATTTAAAAAACTGCTTGAGGTCCCTGTAGCTCCCTATAGAACTGCTGTACAACTCAGTATGGCAGTACAGACTATTAGCATAGCTGCTGAAGTTTGTTAGGTCTTTAAAGGTCCTCTCTTCTTGGTATTCCTCTGTCCTAAAAAGGAATGTTAAATTCAGAATTAATTAGGACTTAGATGTGATTAAGATTAAACTGTGTAAAAGTATTTTTAAGTATAGCCCAAAGTGGTGTCATTATTAGCACAATTTAGTTCAATGGATAATACTTTGAATATAAGTCTATACTCAAATTCTAAATCCATCCAAAAACTGAATGATGGGGAATTCTGAGCAGTTTGATGGTAAATGGTCAATTCTAGAGAAGCGTTTAATGCCTCTAATATCTACTTCACAGAAAGTTATTTCATAAAGTGCTCCTGTGCCACAATATTTTTCTTAAAAAGTATCCTTTCATAGCGGTGAGGGCATTGTAAGGCAAAACTATACCCCCTAATGTTTTTATTGTTTTGTTTTGTTTTTCCATTAGTGATTTATATATATATTATATATTTATAGATTCTACACTGAACCATTTCACATCAAACCACTGTTTACATCTCGACAATTGAAAAATGCACAAAATAGTTCCTACCGACTAGAGGTCTGCATTCCTGCAGTATTTTGCGGTGTGGGCCTCATTTTCATCGTCATACATGTTAGAGGGTGGTGAACCTGCTCATTGCGGGCGGGAGCAGGACAAGAAATATGTGTAGAGAAATCCCACAAACTAATGAAGAGCCTAAATAAAATGATTGCAATCCCTTAATTGCCATATATAAATACTATCTAATGGCAAAATAATAAAAGTAATAAATTCATTCTAAATTGAAGTTCTAAACTAGTTCTAAACACGAGCAACCAATTACATGAACAGTCATGTAAAATGCATTCTTGTAGGCAGTAATACCGGTGAAGTCTTCTGACAGTGGCTGCGTCCAAAAACCCTGAAAGTGCTTTTGCTGACCAGTCCTCCTCCTCTCCTCCATGACCTTGACGCCAATTTTGTGATGCCGTCTTACTGGCTGTCTGAATACCAGAGTCTTAACATACATCCCCGTTTTTGCAGTGTTACTGAATAAATCATACATATCAACTGTTCTGAGAGGAACTTCAAAAGGCACAGGTAGATATGTGTATAGTTTTACAGTTAAATGTAATGGCTCCCGTTCTTTCCATTCCTTTCTGTGATTCCTCTGCATTTGTGTGGGCAGGAGAGGTAGGGAGAAGCAGTGCCCAAAGTTTCTGGACGCAGCCACTCAGACGGCCACAGCTGTGCAAAGTGCGCTAGTCTGTCATGTGTCAGTCATTTTAATTTGTGTCTAAGACAGATAGAACCCAGTTACACAGATCTGTGGGCGGGAGCGAGACAAATGGTGCAGATTTAGATTTTCTGCAGGAGCAAGACTGAGAAATCAGTCCTGAGCAGACCTCTGCAATCAACGTCTAGTTCCTTTTGTTTACACTCTGCATTTCCTCATTTTGACTGTTCTTAAGCCTTCAGGACCAACTGTCGCAAATCCAGTCGCCATTGTTAGGCATTTGCCATGAGCTTCTCACCAGTATCCAAACTGGTAAATGTTCCATTTATAAACAGTTTTGGCAAAAAGTGAAAAGAAGCAAAGAAAAAAAATTCACATGTTTCCGCCCGGTTTCGAACCGGGGACCTTTCGCGTGTGAGGCGAACGTGATAACCACTACACTACGGAAACCTTGGTGAAAACCCGTCTCCAGTTTCTCGTTTTGACCACTGAATGCCCTGCTACGACGTCAGGTTAATTGTTTTCGTGTAAAGGAATTGTACGAATCATAATTTATTTTGTTAAGTCAATTTATGTCAGCAAATCGCGTAAAAATGTGCAAAGTGCAGAGGTAGAAAGCCCCATTGAATTCACATGATGTGAAAAGAGTAACATTACTGCAGCTACCTAACTAGCTAACACGGCTGTGTAGTTCTTTGCGATGCGCAGAACGTGTTCAAAGGGACTTCATGTCCCTCGTCCTGTGGTGGAGGCGTAAGTTAGCTAACCATTCGGATTCTGCCGGTTTATCTTCAAACTGAGCAGATAGTTACATCGATTATAACTTATGTGTCTACAGGATGCTCCCATTTCTTATACGTATCATCCATTTGCATGTATGTTCAAAACATCTGTTTAAAATAATCTCATAAAGTTTATAACGCGAGAGTAAAATTCAGATCGAAGGCCGAAACGTCAGATCCCGAACATTAGAGGGCGACGGCGAAATGAAGGCAGACCCATTGCGTCCGTTTTCTCCTGTCCTCTCCTCTTCCTGCTCACGAAACAAAACGACTAGCAGACGAAACCAGGAAGCCACCAGCAGGAGCTTTCGTCGCAGTCTTGATTTGTGGTGAGTTTTGAATAATACGAGTATGAATTAACAGTTATTCTGATAATTTTCAAATTTCGTACATGATTAAGATGTATTTTGGTTATATAAACAGGTTAAATAGCGGTAACTTGCTGCAGCTCCGGTTAGCGCACTCCGTCAGCACCGCTCATGTATGTAGCGGTAATGAAAGCCAGCGTTAGCTAGCTAGCATTCGGTTAGCTTGGTAGCTAGTTGTTGGCCCTTTGTGGCCGCTTGCCACGGCATGTTGTGTTTTTTTTTCAAATTGTGGTTTAACCTCACACAGCACAGCTTGGTCATAGCCTTAGTAGCTAGTGAGACTAGTTGAGTATTCTCAGTGCAAGTGTTGCTCGATAGCTGATAGCATAAAAACGGTAGACATGGCGGAGACGCCAGCTAGTCACCTTCACTTCCTCTTCTGTTTGGTTATTCTTTAAAGTAACATGTCCTGTTAAGCCCGAATTTGTGCGGCGTGCTTCCAGGAAAGACTTATACATCGACTCTGAAAATGAATTCTGATCGATTTGCTTTGGTAAATCGCCAAAATAAGGTGCTGCAAAAATTTACCTCCTTGTTTTTAAAAGTCACGTACTTCTAGCTGCGTAAACAAAACGCAGCGCCACTGTATTTTCATCACTTGTGTTTGGATTTTTTGTAACGTAGCTAAATGGACCACTGTCGACTGCAGCACCGAGCAGCATAAATGTATATTCGGTTTCAGGATGTGGGACGGAAAATGTACAAATAAAGTACAAAATAGCTGTAGCTGTCACGGCTAAAGCATGTAGTTAGGTTAGTGTATATCAGCGTTGTTTCACTTTCGGTTTGAGCGGCAGCAAATCAAGAGAAGAAAAAACAAAGAAAAATCCGGAGTGAGTGTTCAGATTACTTATGCACTGTAATGTCCTGCTGGCTGTGTTGATCAGAGACTGTACAAAAGTCTTCATTTGCATGACACAGAAAAAGCCGCACAGTGGCGGAGATGTAAGCCGCATTTGCAGTGTGCCAGTGCTGAATCACTATTGGGAATCTTTATAGTCCATATTTGTGCTTGATCTTTGTATGGGAACCTGGGCCTGTATTCATGAAGCCTTTCAGAGTAGGCTCTGATCTAAGATCAGATTCCTGTCTTATTCACTTGCATTACTGACAGGGACAGACTCTAGATCTGCACTCCTACTTTGAGAAGCTTCATGAATATGGTCCCTGGCCCTTAAACTTTAGACCTAACACATTTAGTCTGTGTGAGGAAGAGCCATAAAAACGTCATATTAGTCTTGGTCAAAAAATTCATTTTATTCATTTCTTGGTCAAACTTCATTTTATTTCTTACAGAACTGTTTTTGCTTGTAGGGTCTGTTTCCAGTAGCCAAGGAACACAAAAGGACCACCTCTCAAACGTAAAGCAGCCTCATCAAATCCGTCAACAATGGTGAAGATATTTGTTGGCAACGTAGCTTCGGCAACCACAGAAGCAGAGCTCCGTGCTTTGTTTGAGCAGCATGGCACCGTGTCAGACTGTGACATCTTGAAGAACTATGGCTTTGTGCACATGGATGAGGAGGATGCCGCCCAGAAGGCTGTCGCTGCCTTGCACAAGCACGTCCTCAACGGCTCTCGCATCACCGTTGAGTACGCCACCACCAAAGTGCGCAACGCCACCAAGATCTATGTGGGCAATGTGCCTGAGGGTGTCACAGCTGCCAAAATTAAGGAGCTCTTCCAGCCATTTGGCAAAGTGGTGGAGTGTGATATTGTGAAGAATTTTGCTTTTGTTCATATGCAGAGGGAAAATGAGGCCTTGGAGGCCATCAGGGAACTTAATCATTCTAAAGTGGAGGGTCAAAAGATCTTTGTTTCCCTCTCTCGCAGTAACCAAGCCAAAAATGGCCGAGGGGAGGACTATCTCCCCCCTCCTCCCCATCACTATCCACCCCACCCACACCACCACCCTCACTACCTTCCCCCACGCCCTCCGCCCGGCGACTACTATGCGCCCCGTGGTCGACTTCCACCTCCTCCTCTCCCTCCACCGCCTCCCCGCGCCTACTATGAGCGCGAGGCGTATGAGAGGGGCGTTCGGCCCGACCCATATGCCGCTGCCTCCTCGCGTTATTATGAGCGGGATCCCTACGAGCGACGTCTTCCGCCTCCGCAGCGACCGCTTTCTCCTCCTCTCGCCTCTCGCTACTACCGTGAGCGCAGCCCTTTGGGCAGCCGTCGCTCTCTCCTGCCTCCGCCGCCCCCACCACCCTCCTCTGCCGGCTATGCCCGCAGCTACGCCCGCAGCGGCACAGGCTCCGCACCTCCTCCTCCTCCCTCCTCCGCCTCGTCCTCCCACTATCAGCGCTATTCTCTCGGCTCAGGCTTTGATAAAGATGATTACTTGGAGGATAAATACAGCAACGGCTTTGGTCGCGGCTACTAAAATGCACATTGTTCAAGTCCGAGTCCCCGTTTGGAATTGTAGTGTACAAGTGATCTAAGAGGGACATATCTGCAGGGAGTTAGGAAATATTTTATGACGGTTGTAGCTAATTCTGACAACGGGTAGATACTGTATACATTGATTTAACTATAAATTAAATTCAGCTTATTGAAGGATCATGAAATACTGATTTGCATTTGCATTTAGACAGATTTTTATAGTGTATTAAAAGATAGTTGTAGACATATCAGCTTTGAATATTTTTTTTCCACATTCAAAATAGTCGTTTTGTTTTTCTGTCAGGGTTCTTTAAATAAGTGGTGTGTCTTGCATGTTTGTCAGTTTAGATTCTGAAGGAGTGTGAGGGACTGCCTCAGCCTTAGGGCTGAAAAACTAAAGCTTGAGGTACTGTGTAGGCTTCCTCTTATTATTGACTTATGACTAGATGTGTTCTTGAGATCTTTATTTAACTGAAACCCTCCCCACCTTTGCATTGTTCCTAAAGGGTTTTTGTTTAGTATTTAGATGTGGTATGTTATTGACATTTGTCTTGAAGCATGGCATATGACTTGCATGGTTAAGAAAGATAAGGCTCTAATTTGAAGTCAAACAGAAATCTTACCCTGGCTCCAAAGATCTTGACACTGTCCTGCGTAGCTAAGGTTAAGGTTGTTTTTAATTGTAATTATTTATTTATTTTCTTTTGGAAGTCTGTTATGGATGGCTTTGATATGGTCTGAGTGATTCGAAAGGCATTGTTTGAAATGATTTTGCGTGTGAGAGTTGGGATCAGTGTTAAGAGGAAGAGGGAGGATGTGGGTAAATGTGTGGTAGTGGGCGGAGCTGGGCACACACCGACTGATGAACAAATCACATCTTACTGGTCGACCGAGCACGACATCCACCGGCCGCTCAACACTTGGAAACAACGTCACCTCCTAGGATAAAGCACCATCAACTAAAGGAAACTCGGAAAGCAAATGGCCATCCGCTGACCGTCTAAATAAAACAAAACGCTCAGGCTGATTCTTAGGTTGCTTCTCTGTATTCCTAGATAAACTGTGTTTTGCCGGTTAATCGCTACCGCAGACTGAAAATCGTAGCCTCTCTTGACTCTCCAGACATTTAGCGTTACAATACAATGGACGTGCTTGTGATTGAAACCCCAACATTGTAGCTTGTCCCACTTGTACTATTGTTGCCTACGGTCTTATTGTTAAAATACAATTCTGCTTAATATGTACCTCTTAAAAATCTCGACTGTTGATGCGAACCGATATCTTTATAAATTGTTCCACTCAAAATCTTTAACGGTTGTTCGAACGTGAGACGATTTTTGTGCTTGTTTTGGTTACTTAAAAAATAAATTTAGTTATGTGCTAGCAGTCGCTGTCTCCATCTAGCCGCTTAAATAAAACATCGACTGATCTGACTAACGTAACATTTTTCATTTCACTGTTTTTATTTATTTTAAAACTTACTTTTTTTGTTGGTTATTTATTTTTTACAAAAAGGCATTTTTTCTGTTGCCTTTCCGCCCACGTTAACACTCGTTTACTGCAAAGGACCTGTTGAAATCTGGTAAAAAAAAAAAATTCAAATAACAGGCTTGTATGCAGACTTAGCTGCTGATACCACAGCACAGAGGGTGCTTAGAGTCCAAAAGCAGACCAAATGTAACTTGTGAGTTCCCATCACTCAACCCTGCTATTACTGTGTCCCTGCCCCAAGCCCTGGCCAAGGTTAATAAAATATAAGTAGTCCTGTTAAATAACTTTGTAGCTGACTGTGTGGCCTCAGAACATGTAGGTGAGTGAAATAAACAGGTAAGTAATGTTGAAAAGCATTGGTTTTATCTAAACGTTTGTCTTGCTTTTGTGGAACATCTACAGTAGTGTGCAACAGTCAGAGACCCTATTATTTATTTATTTTTTGTTCAAAACAGCCATTAAGTACAGAAAAAGCAGGAAACACATTATCAGAAAATTACACAAAAGCATCCAACACAAGTATAATATCAAATCTTTCAGTATTTAATCTGTCCACTCTTTTTATATTTGTACACCTACAACCACTATTCCATCTTTCTAATCTTAAAGCCAACCAGTTACAGCTGTGTCCTCCCAACAAAAGCTTTTGTTCAAGGTGTCATTGGCATTATATTCCCCTTCAAAGAAACACTAAAATTGACACAAACAACAACCTGAACACACTTTAGCTACCTGCAAATTTCTCTCTCGTCCATCTAAAATGGCTACATGAGATTGGATATAATCCACTTGTATAAGGAAAAGGGAAATCAAAGAAATGTAACAGTTTGAAAAATTGTAATAATAAAAAGATATAGATTAAATAGGATTCCTGACAACTGTTTCAGACCTGGTAGACCACCAAAACTGTCCCCATCAGATAAACAGTACTTAAAGCTTTCAGCTTTGAGAGAGAGCAGAAAATCAAGCTCCACTCTTATTTCAGATCAGAAAAAATCCACAGGCGTTTCTGTCCATCCTTCCACTATGAGAAAACAACTATGTGCTATGGGTCTGGAAGGATGTGTAGTTGTCAAGAAGCCCTTTCTGAGAAAAGAAAAAGAGATAAGAGATTGCACTAGAACACCAAAAATGGACATCAGCGATATAGGTTTTATGGACTGATGAATTTGTAACTGGAATCACTTGGATTGTGTGAAGCTGGAAATGCAACGAACTTCTAACGTTGAAGGTGTAAAAAATATCCTTTCTGATTTCTTTGAAAAATTGAAAGCAAGTCTCATGAAAAGAATGGAAGCCGGAATAAATGCAAACTGTGGACATGCTAAGTTCTGAAAATATATCTAGTTGAATTTTTTTGTTAAATATATTTATTTCTGCCTTTTTCCCCCATAAGTATTTCCATATAAATACTTACTGGCTGTTTTCACTGGAAGTTAAATAAATGAAAGGGTGGTATCTTGTTTTTTGCACAGTACTGTATATGACAATGCTCTTTTTTATGTGTTTTTCCCCTCTAAATTCATCATACTATTGGAGGCAACGATGTAGAGTGGTTGAAATATGGCAGATACTGTACAACCATGTCTGGAATGTGTATTATTTTCCTTGTGTCTCTTAAAGCCTCTAGGACAATGATTGTCATGATTGTCACTTGTGTGATGAGATCATCTAGAAATACGTGTTTTTCAAGATTGAGAACACTTTCTGGTTTGTCAGGTGTTGGGGTCCTTTTGTTTCCTCATGTCAGTGACAAAAAGGCAGCAAATACCATATAATTCTGTGCAACAACATTCTACATTGTTAATAGACTCTGTCTAGCTGTCTTGAGAAATACAGTCTCAACTGCCTGACATTAAAAAAATCAAGGTGTTGAAAGTTAGATGTTCATTCGTAATTAATTAATTACATTTATCTGCAGTTCAAACCCATCACAGGGCATGTTCAGTATATATAGCAAATAGTGAGCAGATTCTCTACAAGGTGATAATAGTAAACACTGACACCTACCTTGTACATGTAAATTGGCCAGTTTATCAGAAACATCTACCACATGGGTGCATTTTGTAGGTTTACAGTTACTGTCTGTAGCCCATCTGTTGCTTGATTACATACCTCAGCAACAGTGCTGGATTGAGTAGTCCACCAACCAGACGGGTGTGTCTAATAAATGGTCAGTAAGTCTGCACGGCATGCAAAATCCCAGCGCCATCTTAGTGCCTTGATGTCATGGTGTCACTACAGCTGAGAATGGTCCTCCTCCATGTGGTCCCTTTCCATTGATTGGTGGGGTAGAGGGGGCTGATCAATTGTGCAGCAACAAATGATCTACAGTCAGTAATTGTAAACCTACAAAGTGCATCTGTATGGTAAAATGCCCAGTCATGGTAGGTAGAAGATGGTGTGCCTAATAAACTGGTGTATAATGTCATTTAAACTAGGCTACAAATAATGTTCCTCAGCTGAGCAAAACGTAATGATGATGGAAGCAGAAACTTATTAATAGTGAGTTTCTTAGAATGAAGACTGGATTTAATAAGAGTAAATAAAAAAGACAAAAGTAAAATTCTAATACATTTTCATTATAAGAGACATTAAAGACTTATCAGTCCATTTATTATCTACCTTATCTACCTATATTCAGTCATTTTATCAGCTACCATACACTCTCTGGGTGCAGGTGTACAATAACAGACTGTAGCCCATGTGCTGCTGCACAATTTATCAGTCCCCATCGCCCTGTCGTTTTAAAATTAGTAGAAAGCGACCACCAGACCGTAGCTAGGCAGATAATATTTAAGTGGTGGATCATTCTCAGCATGTTAATGTGTGTTGCTCTGGTATGAGTGTATCAGGCACAGCAGTGAACTGTGTACACCTTATTGCAACAGTTGCTGCAAATGTTGCTGTGTCAGATACATGTACCAGTGATCTATACTTGTATGCAAAAGTTTGAACACCCCTGGTCAAATGACATGTCTTGTTAGTTTTCAAGTGAAAACAGGTTAGTGTGTTCTCTGTACAGGATATGTTAACTTATTTTAACTTAGAAAACTGACAAAACATGCATTTGGCCAAGGGTTTTCAAACATTTGCATACAACTGAACCTGAAGCTTTTGTGGCACACATCCACGATCATTTGTAAGATGTGGTATCTAATAAATCTGTTTCATTATTTAGCAAGAGATACCAACATTGTCTTCATATTTCATATTTATTTATGGTCTAGGATCTGTTCTTGTCAGTAATGTCATGGTCATTAAGAGAGGAATCTGATCCTTGGTCAGCAGTCCTACTCTGAGAAGCTTTGTGAATACAGGCCATTGACAGCTGGCAGCCAGATGACATCTAAATATTTTGTTGCATCTAGAATTGGAATAAACGGACAGTACAGTAGAAATATGGTAAAGCTATTACAAATCTAATCGTGTTACTCAGGTCCATGACTTTAGACTGGTAAACTGGCTAAACTGGTATTGCAGGTTTGTATTAATAACAGTACTTTTAATGTGGGCTAAGAAGTCAGGTTTATGCCACATTGGCAGTAGAATGTTTTATTTATAAGGGCAAAAGACAGAATGTCTGTCCCATTAATGCTATGAGAGTCTGAAAGGTTCCACACTAGGATAGTCACTTAAAAGTTTTTAATACTGATATGCTGACGATTTCAAGACAGTTCCCTTTGTACTTTATACTTAAATCAATTTTCCATTCATTATTGACCATATTGTGTTTAGCACCAACTGCAATCAGTAAATGGGCCAGTGTAAATCACACTGGTTCTGCTTCTCTGGCATAAACTGACCAGTTAATCATCTTACATTGTAATTGTCTTAATTTTTGTTTGTTTATTTGGACAAAATATACATAAACTAGGTGTAGGGCAACACTGTGAACTGTAACATATTTATGTAACAATTAAGATTTGAGGGCAGGCATCTGAATATGGCTCAATTTATACACACGTGTATATATATATATATATATATATATATATATATATATATATATATATATATATATATATATATATATATATAAAGATTAAGACTTATTCAGTAACTAACAGGAAGGTGGGTAGTTTTGCAAGTGAAGAGTTGAAATGTGGATCTACATGAAGGTTATGGTTTAAAGACTTAACAAACAAAACACAATATAACAGTAAAAGTGATCATGTAGAAATTATAATTTTACAGTATAAATGTGATGTAAATGGTTGAAAACATAGTTTAGTGGTAAAATCACCACCTTTGTAACATTTCAGATGATTAGCTATTTAGAGTAAGCAAATTTGAGAAGCATCTTTTCATTTTCTTCAAATTTTACATATACTTCTGTACTTCTATACCAAAACAAATGATTTTAGAGCACAGCTGCCCAAAATCGGGCCTGCCAGAAAGCTGCTTTACCCCCTCACCCAGTAAAAGAGCAAAGAAGTTTTAGCTATAAGAACTCCCATTTTAAGTACAAAACATATAGTGCAATGTTATAATACTTTTAAAATGTCAATTTGCGATGGACACCACTTTATTTGTACACTGTTATCTTATTTAGGCCTCTGGCCACCATGAACATTAACCTTTGGCTCCCCATGACCAAAAAACCTCCTGTTAACTACCTCAGTATGTTTAAATTTCCATGTTCATTGTGCTTATTCTTTTGTACATTAAATATGCATCTTTGAGTGAATGTGTGTATGAAAATGTGAATAAAAACAACTTAGTTATCATGTGCTTCGGATCTCTTTTGTTCTGAACTATTTTTACGAATCATTGGTCAGTGTATTATAAAAAGTAGTGATTGCATTGTGCAGATGGATGTGTGCATTAATAGGCAGTTCAGTGTTTTTTCAGGCATTCATCAGTTTTAACAGTAAAATTTCTGTCCATATTCATTAAGTTAATGTGGTAGACTTGTGGTATGGCTGTCAAACTCTGACAGTCTGTCACAATTTAGAGTTTCACATTACCCTGAAAACTAACTATTCTGTTTTATTCAGTTACATTAGAGTGGGCTATCGACATGCTGTTATTGCTTGGAAACTAGGGAGCATAAACAGATTAAGCACTGCTGTTAATTTAGGCCACCAGATAAGCAGCTAAAATTACGTCTTGGAGTTAATGGAACATATAAATCTCACAGTGCTGTAACTGCTATTTTAATTTTAATGACTATTCTTCATAACCCAAACCCATTAGACCCTCTCGCAACTCGGTCCCCTCGTCCAGTACGACCAATTGATCTGATCCCTGACTGGAGGTTCAGTCTATCCGTCTCTAGCAGCAGGTCTGAATCTACTCCAGCTAGTGGTCACTCACAGGATGTGCCTCGCTGTTTGCTGCTGTTGCTTTGCACTGAGGCAAATGAAGAGAGCGACCACTCAGAAAACGCATCAACTGCAAACTGAAAAGCCGAATGCAGCTGAGGATAAAACAAGAACAAATATCATTGTAAACCAGGTTCTTACTCTCAATATATAAACACACCGTGCCCGGTATCTGTTTTCATTTCGTCCCCCGCTTTGCTCCAGCACACGTGTTATCAAAGAGCCGTCTTTCATTGTAACAACACACGGAGTTGTGATTTAGCAAAACCGTCCATCACTCCGTTAATAAATAGGGAAAATAATGGAGAAGTTCAAAGCTCCGTCTCTCTTGCGCGCCCTCCATCGGCGAAGACGCGTATTACAGCTCAGTAACAGGAACCAATGGTGCCGCGTGGGTTCATGTGGAAGCGGGAGATTCGAAATTACTGAGACTGAACTTAAACGGAGTGACTTCAAATGTAGGTATTCAGTGTTAGTCTGGATGATCTAATTCCAAATCTTTCTCGACCACTATGTTTAGTACAGTGGAACTGTAAAATCCGTAGCTGTTTATGTGGCTAGTTAGCAACATTTGAGCCACCTGGCTAACGTTACGCTTCTGTGAAGCAGTGCTTATAATGCACTAGTTTCCACGTCTGTTTACTGGTGCAAACAACAGCATATTTTCACAAATCTGCTTTCAATCTGTTGTCTCGCTGACGTAATGATGAACTTCGCTGCTTAAAAAACCCCAAAACCGTGAAATTTTTTCTCTGGGTTCCTGTTTTGTATTGTGTTTGGGCTCTTCTTGATGGGTTGATAGCACAGTGTAGAGTCTAATGGCTAAATATTTGACCTGTGACTGATTCTAAACGCTTTTGAGTGTATTCTAGTAGGATCTAAAGGAGTTGTACAGACACTAGTGGTCTCTACTATTAAGCTAATTCCTACTAACTAAATAAGTTTTAATTCTCACTGATCTTAAGGTCTTTATTCAGCAGGGCTGGCTTTGCTCACCCCTACATACACTATATGTCCAAAAGTATCCAGACACTCCTTCTAATCCAGTTACTTAAGGTGCAACCATACTAACAGACAATTCAGTTATGCACACACAGCTTATATTATCTCCATAGAGAGGCATTTCTAGTAGAATGGGATGCTCTGGAGGATCCGCCATGCCAAGTGTTGGCTAGAGGGATATAAAGCCCCCCCAGCAGTGGAACTGTGTTCTTTGGAGTAATAGAGCTCCATCCAATCCTTTTGGGATGGGTTTGAGTGGCGTTTGTGATCCAGAACTAATCATCCAACATCAGTATCTGACCTCTCTAAATGCTGTTGTGGCTGAGTGCAACTGAATCCTCACAATCATGTTCCAACATCTAGTGTCAAGCCCTACCACAAAAGCAGATGTTGTTACTACAGCAAAGGAAGGACAAAAAACTTGTTAAAACATTTGATTTCAGAAAAAAGACTATGCTAGAGCAGGTGTCTTCAAACTTTTAGACATGTAATGTACCTTCTCTTGTCTCACTGGCATAATAATGACCATGGCCTTTAACATATTTCAGATGCACAGTACTCTGACCTCAGTTGCTCTCAACTCCAGAACGGAGATTCCACTCTTGGGTTTGGGCACGTACAAGCTTCAGGGCCATGGCCAGTTGTTCCAGTCCCTCAGCGCTGCCCTTGATGCAGGATACCGTTCCTTCGACACAGCTGCAGTGTATGGCAATGAAGGTCATCTAGGGCAAGTGATCAGGGAACTGCTGCCCAAGCATGGCCTCTCACGTTCAGATGTGTTCCTCATCAGCAAGCTTGGACCAGCAGACCAGGGTCCAAGGGCTAGAGAGGGCTGCTTGAGAAGTCTGGAACAGTTAGGATGTGAATACATAGACCTGTACTTGGTGCACTGGCCTGGGACTGTAGGTTTAGAGCCAAGTGATCCCTTAAATGCAGAATATCGATGGCAGAGCTGGACTGTGTTGGAGGAATTCCATGCTAGTGGACAGTTCAAAGCCATAGGAGTCTCCAACTACACTGCGGTGCACCTCAAGAAGCTGACTAGAAGTTGCAGAGTGCCTCCAGCAGTCGTGCAGATGGAGTGCCACCCAAGGCTTGTCCAAAGGGAACTGAGGGACATGTGCCAAGAGGCAGGCATTCACTTCCAGGCCTACTCGTCTCTCGGAAAGGGCGCGCTCTTAAAGGAGCCGGAGCTGAAGGCGGTGGCTGAGGGCTGTGGCCGCACCCCAGCTCAGGTACTGCTGAGGTGGGCGGTACAGCAGGGTATCTCTGTTCTGCCTCGCTCTTCACAGCCACAAAGGGTGCAGGAGAATGCCAGAGTATTTGACTTTGAGCTGAGCGAAAAGGAAATGGACAGACTAGGTGCCCTAAACAATGGGACGCGGTTTTGCACAAGAGATTCAACAAATATTGCTTAACTTGGACAGTTGTTTATTTATTTTTAAATGCATATTATTATTATTATTATTATTACAATGAATTGAGCTTCCCTAAGACAAATTTCGTCCAAGTGTTCTTGGCCAGTGAAGTGATTCTTAATCTGAAAACCTAGATTTCTGCATCTAGGCTACATAAACAGCAAGTCAGTTCAGAACTGGACCATCCAGCTTAGGCCTGTACAGTTTGGGTGAAGTCAGCAGCTTAGAGGCATAATTGATATAATAATAAGTAGTACTTTTCTGGATTAGGACAGCGTGTTTACTGAATATATTTAAACCCTAGTGTACTAATTCTGATTGTCATTATTAATTTTAATTAATGCAACTGTAATATGCAATTTAAAAAAGAACTTCTGACATGTGTGATACCATTTGGTTAAGTAAGCAAATAAATAAAAACATCAAGTGCCAAAAAATCAATTTATTGTTGACCACAAATAATGAGGATTCAACAAAGTATTTTACAAACATTTCATCCAATTCACAATATATGTAAAGAAGTATAAATGTATACAAAGAGCTTATGAAAAAAACAAATACTCATATAAACACATTTCAAGTAAGTTATTAGCAAAATGCCCGACAGCTGTAAGATTACGGCACACAGCATTTATGTTGTCCATTTGCAGCGATTTGCTTAACCACAAGATTGGCAGGAACTGTCTTTTCTTTTGCATACAAGGCAATTTAACCAGACTGCTAAAGGCGAGTACTGTGCGTATAAAAGGCTGAGGACAACATACAGCTCCACTATCAGGCAATATATACATGAAGTGGGGAGGGGGTGGAATACAAAACTAAGAGCATGAACTATCATAAACACATAGTTTTCACCCAGGGCTCCTGTTGATGTCTTATTAAAATACGTTCAGCATGAGTGAGCATTTCCAACATCACCAGTTTAAATAAATAAATAAATAAATAAATAAAAGAAAACCCTGAGACGGACCTCACTGAATGAGAACAATACCCGCATCATTGTTAACCACCACTACTCATTACTTCATTCACAGGTTGCTTCACCTAGTTTTGGGATCCTCAAAAGTTATGTACATTTTGTCAACAAAGTTTCTCTAACCTTCAATAATACACAAATATTTTAAGAGCAACATCTATATATAAATTTATAAATGACATCATAAAACAATATCACATCTTACCAAATAAATAATTTAAAAGGTACAGAGTAATAAATAATCCGTAAAATAGGGGTTTCATTTAGAATCTGTGAATTTGAGATTGTCCAGTGTTGTTCACGAATATGAGAGATTGTCGCTTAAGATTGTCAAATTGAAGTAACTCTAAAAATTATTGTTTAAATGAGTTATTGCAGTGGTCAAAAGAGGTGTAGCACCTTGTCCCTCTGTTCACATTTACAAACAGTGTTTTTTTTCTAATGGCTAGTTTGGTTAAGCACTTTATTGAAAAGGCCATACTGGTGACAAACCAGCCTCCATCTTGCTGTTACTTGATCGTTCTCTCTGTTTACTGTCTCGTCTGTGTGGTGTGGCAGTTTTATTCTCTTCCCTCCTCTTCTTTGGATCCCCAGAGAAAAGAGAACCATCCTCGGTTTGTCTGCTTCCCAGGGCTGCTCGCTCTTCTTATGTCCTGGAAACACCAATACATACTTTTTTTTACACACAAATATAAACAATAAATACTGAAGAATAGTACACTAGTGTTTATAATAAAACCTACAAACGCTTGTAGTAGTGCCTTTTGTATTATGTGAACCTGTAATGAAGGATCACACAGGAAATGTCTAAAATGACCTAGATTAAAGTAGACTGAAGTTAATGTTTTTCCTTCTCCTACACCTTTAAAAAAGGGGCTCTTAAAGAGTTCTGTAGCAAAGGCAATGGTAATATATAGAACCATGACAACTTCAATGATTAAACGGTTCATTGCATTATTAAATGGTCCCCTTATGTGATAGAGAACCTGTTGTATAAGGTTATTTAAATAACTGTTTTAAAAATTGTTTTGTATCGCATTATAAAATCCACCACTGACACGCAGTCAAAGAACCTTTCTTCAGTACTATACAGCTCCGTTTTTACAAAGAGTGAAAACAGCTTCCATTTGCAATGCAAGTGTCGCCATCAGTGCTCCATCTTTTTATAAGGCAGTCACATTCAGATTGCAGTTCTAGTACTCCTCCTTATGACTTATACAGAACCTCACCCCTTTATCCAGCCAGGTGTCAAATTCATCACTCATCCTCCTCAGCTGCCGCCCATATTTCTTGGCTTTCCACAGTGCAGCAGGAGCCGACTGGGATCGACCTCGGAATGGAGCTCCATCCCCTGATCCACCGTCCTCTGCTGAAAGCCCGTCCTCGCTGTCCTGCCAGCGACTGACCGTGTACACCTGGGACTCGGAGTACAGCCGAACACGACCCCCAACCTCTGACAGTTCGTCTGGGGAAGCTAAGGGAACATATACCAGATATTTTAAATCTTAGGTTTAAAACAGCAGACACATCGCCTATATTAATATTCATTCATCCTACATATGTTTTTTTTTTTACATTTACATTTTTCTCTATGGGTTAATAATCTTCTCAGTATTTAAGCTAGTGTGTCTCCCAGTGAAGTTCCTGACTGTGACGGATGCTTTGAGAGAGTGGCTGATTTGTACCTGGTGATATGTTGCTTGGCATGCTGTGCTCACTGTCCAGCTGTGGAGAGTCACCATTCTTGCCAGTCTCTGACCAATTGGATTCATCTTGGTCATCCATGGTACTGATGTCATCTTCACTGTGCTTTTCCATTGTGCAAGCTGATGAGGGTGAAATATCACCATAATGTCATCCATGTTAATAGACAGAATGACTTAATAACAGACCAAAACAAGCAAAAGAAACAAAGCTGAAGTTATTCTCCAGCGTCTTATTCGAATTTTCCCGTTCCACCTTAAATGATCCAATTACTTCTCTATACCCGCCAGGCGCCAGAATGTTAAAGAAGCAACTTTTAAGGTGGAAACCAAAATTGGAATAAGAAGCTGGTGAACAGAAAGGCAACATCAGCCTCATGCAATAGTCGACTAGCAACACAGTCCATCATATTACACACGCATGTACATGTAGATGGTAAACCGGTATAAAATCTATTTCAATTAATGTCATATCACTTTATTATAAAAACAACTGTTTAATGAAGGTACACGAAGGAGAAGAAATAAAGATTTAGGAACGCTACCTGTGGTTCTAGATGAATTCCAGCACAATGGGTTGAAAAGCGTTCCTTTCTCTTCAGTCAGTGTTTTAATTACTTTCTTATATCCCTCCTCTTCGCAATTAAAACGAGCTCTCCTCAGTTTCTGCAGGTATTGATTGCTCATGGCATGCGACACACCCAAACAACAAAAGCCAACATGGCTAATTGACAAGTTTTAAATCTAACAAGCGTCTCCCGCCTTCTAACGTTGACATCGCCGATTCAAAATAAAGAACAAAATACAGCACTTTCCGCGACATTTAGTCAAAATGATTGTCTTCGCTTGAAAAGGAGACGCCACCGCTGCTTTATTTTCCCATAAGATTGTGCCTATCGCAACAACGTGGATGATCTCATATCACCCTCGATATCATTGTTGTTGCCCGTCGTCGTTTACAGCAGCGTTTCGCCTCCCGTCCAATCAGGTGCCAGCGTGCTTTCCGGATGAGCCAATCAAAACCCGCTGCTAGGGTGTTTTGAGCCGTTCTCTCGTGTAACGTCACTGTTGCGATAGGGCTTCACGAGCTCGTGCTGTCCCGTGACTTGTTTACTCGCAGCGCTCGCGGGACGCGGTGTGAGCGAACGGAATAGAAAATTACTGAAGAAAAACACTAAGAAATAGAAAATTATTGCCACAAATAAGCTGTTTTATCGAACTCTGAATGAAATGTCCCAGGAAGTGTCTGCCGTGGTACACGGTCCTGCGTTTTATATACACAAAGGACTGTTTACAAGTCTGATTTCAAAAGGATTGAGCTGTCCACAGCTTATTGTGCTTCCTGTGAGACGTATTTATTTAATGATATGTCCTTTCTGTTCATTAAAATGCCTGTAGATTCTAATGACTATAAATAACGAACAAATTGAGAACATTAGTCTGAGACGTGCTTGCCCAGGATTTTTTTCGACAAGGAGTATTTTAACGTTTTTCCTTTTTGACCAGTAGATGGAGACAAATGCCCATGTTTGGTTTTGGCTGTCTGTAATCGCCCATCTCTCATAAGTAGGACTAACAGTGAGACCGAAACATAGGTTTAAGTTTGAGCAGACTGAACAAAACAAGCTCAAAAAGAGAAAGTAATTATTGACTTTTTGAACTGATGAGCTGTAGTTAATTGCACTGGCGTTTTCTAGGCTAAATATATTTCATTTTTATTTCAAAGAACTGGCCTGGTTATTATATCAATACCTACTTCCCTTAAGGCCCTCCAAAGATGCCACCCGTCTTGGGTGAAGCCTTGTACATATTTTCCAATTATATACTTGCCAAGTAAGAAATAAAAAGATGCCAAAATTTCTAAAATTACAGGCGTGTCTGTCTTTTTTTTAAATATAATAATAACTTTCTTTGCCATTACAAGGCCATATTCCAGCAAAAGCTGTTTAGGATTTCAGACAGCCCAGTTGGCAAAAAGTTAGCAAAAATTTTCTGGCCCACTTGTGGGGCACATCCTGGGGTTTGTCCTGGTCCAGTATATGGCTGGGTTCTTGATGCTATCCAGCACCTGACCCCATTCAGGCCCGCATGCCTAATATCTGCCCGAAAGTGAACCAACAATCACGTAGGAAAGCCAGAATCGGCCTAAAACTGTTTGCTCTCTGGGAGGATTTTAAAAATGGTTCAACAGTAACCATGTAGTTTTGGGCCAAAAACATATCTCTGTAGTAATGTAACTTTCATAGATTTACATTATGTAAGTGAGATCTTTTGGGGAAAAATGTGTAATTTGGATTTAGAAAACTGTAATCTAAAATATGGTTTGAACCCTCTGTTCCTATGCATCTTGTTTGGCTTACTTATTTTCGGGACATCGCTCTTTTGGAATGTACAACAGCCAGGATAAATAAGGCCAAAATAAGAACAATTGTGTCCTGGTCAAATACTGAGAAAGAGCTGTTAAAAGTAATGAGAGCATAGTAACCTTTTCTAACTGATATGAGGGTGTAAACTTCAGTATACTGAGTTTAGTCATTTATCTATTTAGGTATTAATTTGTTTATGTCTTTTACTTTGGTGTGTATGTCTTTTCCTCTTGTATGGTTCTGCCACTGACCATCACTGCTGTCGTTGTCGGTGTTGCTACTTTGATGTCTAGCGATGATTGTTGTCTCCGTACTATGTTTGTTGTGGGAAGCTCTGTGGGCATGTCCTGGGCTTTTTGAACATAGTTCTCGTGTTTTTTTTTTGATGTGCATTGATAGAACATGTCTGTATATATTTTAGGCTCTCTTCCCGAATTTCCAACTGGATCCCTATACTCCTTCTCCCAGGCTGGTTTTACAGGTTCCAGGGTGAGATACAATGTGTTACATTCAGCAAATAAACAGTAATTGTGCCTTAAGATGTGCAGAAGTGTGTCCTCTGTATGTGTGTCCTTATTTTAACTTAGAAAATTAACAAAACGTAACTTGATCAAAGCAGCCAAACTTTTGCACATGACTGTATTTTAGTAACAAAAAGTAGAGTAATGTTATAAAATACATTTATAACCTGTTATAAAACCAGTTTGGAACCTACCTACCTTTTTTATTTGTATGTTGTTTTGTTTTTTTGGCCCTCAGTCCACCAAAAACAATGCATTTTGACCCCCTAATACAAGACATTTGGTAAAGAATTTCACAGAGATTAGACATTTGTGTATCACAGCAATATATTTTCTGCCATTGTTCTGAAACTGGACAATTTGTTTACAGAACAAACAAACGTAATGTACAAACTTTATGCATTTAATACTTTGTATCCCCACGTCTTTCCAAAGTCTATAGTTGAGGGTGTAAAGGAGTAGCTGTCAACAATCAGTAGCAGAAAGTACAGTTAACTTTACTGTTAGCTGTTGTTTTACCTGCTTCAAGAAAAATGTTGTATTGTGAATGATAGGGTTGTAGCCACATTAGCTTATACTTTACCTCATAATTAATTAAGGAATTAAGTTTCAATTCCCTGCGATGGACTGGCGACCTGTCCGGGGTGTGTCCTGCCTTCCACCCGATGGCGGCTGGGATGGGCTCCAGCACCCCACCGCGACCCAGAAGGATAAGCGGTTAAGATGATGTATGTATGTATAAGTTTCAATTCCATAGTCATATACTACTACTATAGTATAAATGTGTAATAAATACACATTTACCAAAGGGTAAACCAGTCATTTTGTAACTTGAGGCCTACGCTTAACAAAGAAAAAAGAGCAATGCAGGTTGTGCTCTTTTCCTTGTTGTATGCTGCTGCTTGAAGTTTTATTAATGTAGACTTTCAAGTGTTGTAGAGAATGTGTTCTATTCATATTTTATAAAGGCTTTTTGAATAAACC
Organism: Colossoma macropomum; assembly: GCF_904425465.1. Classification (NCBI taxonomy): domain Eukaryota; kingdom Metazoa; phylum Chordata; class Actinopteri; order Characiformes; family Serrasalmidae; genus Colossoma; species Colossoma macropomum. The sequence goes on from NW_023494800.1 coordinate 19,755,790, forward strand.
ACCTTAATAAAAAGAGGTACCAGTTATATTTTCTGAAAATTAAACAAGTCTTGGCTGTTCCACAATGTGCAATGCTTAGGAAAGCCTTTAGGGGGCCTAGAGGAAGCCCTAAAGATACCTCCAGGATTCTCGCTTCTTTGAGGTGCCTAAAACACCTCCAGCTAGCAGCATTATGGGTACCATTACTGAGATTCATATTGCACCCCTGTGCAGTCTGCTCTGGCAGGAACCTTTGTGTACTATTAGAAGAATATATCTGGAAGCATCTTGGCGAATTTCTTCATGCAGAACTTTTCAGAATCCTTTAGGCCCTTAAGTCCTTCAGTTTGTGAAATTCAGCCTTTAGTTCAAACCAGGTGTTCAATAGAGTTTAAGTGGGGATGCACAATCATACTGGAATCTGCAGATAGGTGCTCAAAGAAAATGTACTGAGACCAGGTATTTTGATTCGACCAATATATCAAACTAATAGTTTGATTAGATGATTATTTATTATTTATCTCCAGAAGAGCAGTGTTCAGAATGGTGGGCTACAGTTCTACATGTCTGCATTTTATTCATTTTGGCCTTTGTAACCCTAAATGTTACATTTGTCTGTAATGCTAATCTAAGTAGATCCTTTCCCAACAGCACATAACAGCTGTCCCTGCAGCTGAAATTTGGAGATACATTTTTCCACATCTCTAAAGTTCCGTCTTAGAATTTGGTTGCATTTTCTGCTTTTAATGATCCAAGTAATCCCAAACACCTTCAGTAATGTTGAAATCTGGAATCTGGGGTGGGCAATCCATTGGTCTGAGAACACCAGCAGCTTCTTTGTTTGATTTGCCAGGTCTCATCTTTTTTGTCTATTTCCTTTTCTCAGTAATGGCTTCTTAACAGCTACATATCCTTTCAGACTCATAGCGGGTGGACAAAAACACCTGTGGATTCAGATGCGAGGCAAGAGTGGAGCTTGATTTTGCTGAAAGCTGAAGATGAAAGCTTTAAGTGCTGTTTATCTGATGGAGACAGTTTTGGTGGTTGAGAAGGTCTTGCATGGTTGTTAATCTCCTCACAAATATCTCCTGAAAAATGAATAACCTGTACTTAATGGCCATTTCAACGGGAGATTAAATGATTGAAAGGTGGTCTCTGAAATCAGAATCAGTTATTTAGCCAGCATTCAGAATGCAACTCAAATCTACAGCTCTTATTATTTGTCCATCAAATTTTAGCCCCCATTTTATAGCTTCATTAAAGTTACCAATGGCTCGCATGTCTAAATACTTTTGGGCTTATTGCATTTGAGCCCTCTTACAGATTTAAGGAATATTTGATAATTTCTGACACAGCAGTTCAGTTACATTTCACTGTTTGCATATTTGTACCGATTACCAGCAGTATGTAGTTCAACAGCCATTTGTTTCTTATGACATAACAGTTCTTTGGCTTTCTACAGTGCTGTCATTAAGTGATTGTACATACCTTTAGTTGTTTTAGTTCTGTATTCAGTACAGCACATTGAATTTGAAATGAAACAATGACTATAAGCTTAAAATGTGAAATGCCAGCTTTACCTTGAAGATTTTTATCTCAATATTAGATAAACTCTAAAGGATTACAAGCCATGTTATATATATATATATATAATATATATATATATATATATATATATATATATATATATAGCTTAAAAAGGTCTAGAGTTTATCCTAGATGTGGCATTTGAATTTCCATCTGAAGTATGTTGCTGTTGTCTTTCAACACAAGGCCAGAGTCTTTCTACAGACTAAAGGACTAAAGATGCACCAGTGCCAGTCAAGCTGACAATCATGAAGCTAAAAAAATCTGATGCAAATTCAGATTAATTGTACACTGTTAAGAAGAATGAACGCTTAGTGAAAGACCACTGTGAATTGTAAATTTTCTGAAATGCCTGATGGTCAGAAAAAATGTTTGTCAGTCAAAGCCAGTCAAAGTCAAACCACCTCACCTGTTAAACATGGTGGCGGGGGCATGTATAGCTGCCTGTAGAACAGTCTCATTTGCCTTCATTGATGATGCGACTGCCGACAGCAGCAGCAGGATGAAATCTGAAATGAACAGATGCATCTTAAAGGGAATTTTTTTTAGGGGAAAGTTTTTGGGATACTACTTTTCCTTATAACGCCCTGCATGTACCTCCTCAGCATCATTGGCATTTTTTTTTTTATCAGTCCTATCATAAAACAATGTCTCAGTTATAAAGCAATGAGTTCTGCCTTTTTAAACATATCTACTACAACTCATCAGCTTATTAGTAAGCCCAGTCCAGATTGAAACACTCCTTATAACTTGAGTGAATGGGCAGAGCTAAACTGCTGTAGGGTGAAATAAGAAGATCTGTAATTGTGATGGTTTTCATGACATTCACAAAGCCACTGATTTCAAAATGGACTGTTTTTGCAGCTGAGTTTCCATTAATGGATGTATGTATAAACAGAATTCTGCGTTTAGAATCTTTATTCATATTGCAGCGTTGGTTCAGAAGAGAACGTGGAAACATGCGCATACAGGCAAATGGTCTTTTATTTTGAACAGGCACTTTAACAGGCAGCAAGAAATGCCCAGACCCTCAAGGGTCAGGTGTCCTGGCGACTCACACAGTCTGAACAAATACTCTAGGGCTCTGGCCTTTCCACCATCAGGGCTGGCACAAGTGCTGCTGAGTGCCCGCTTCTTGGCAGCGAGTGCCCACCGTCCTCTCTCAGTGCTGTGTCTTTGGCGCAGTGGCTCCTTGACCTACCCTGCTTGGGGTGCACTGTCCTACACTGCCCCTGGTAGGCAGCTGAACACCAGGTCCATGAACATCTTCTCCATCGGTGGGCCAGAGCAAAGAGACTGAGCATTGCATCCTCCTCCTGATTGTTGCGGAAGTTCTCATAGCTCACAGCATCAGGTCTGGTGCTACTGGAGGTGCCAACAGCAGCAGCAGCCCTCCTCTCAGCTGTCTTCCACTTTCTCCATCATCATCCCTAGTGGGATCCATCCTGCAGTGCTGGCACTGTGTGTTCAGCTCCTCCTGCATTGGCAGCTTCATCCATGCAAACCCAATGTGCCCTCGACTGCCCCAGAGATCCACCTGACACTGCGTGTTCAGCATCTATTGAGCCAGCGGCTTCCTCCACAGGGAATGAATGCCATGCTGCCACCCTGTCTTGGCTACACCGTTAGCTGCTGCAACCAGCTTCACTTGTCCTGTCTCCAAGATCAGCGTTTCCTTCCCGAGGTTGAGCAGGGCGCTGGCCACCGTGAGGAAATCCAAATTGAGAATGCATGCATCCTGTATAGGCACAAGACAATCCTCACACATTCGGCTCTGGCTCCCCACCGTGATTAGGAGTTGCCTTCTCCCTGTCACGTCAGCTTGGCCACTGGTGATAGACTTGAGTTGGACAGTCATCACTTACCAGTTGGCAGGTGTGCCACTTTCAGTGTGAGGGAGCATGCCTGCACAATGTAATGGGGGTAGTGAGCCTTTTCCGGTCTATGCTGCACCTGACCCAAAGCCTGCAGCAGGAGCCAATCTTATTGGCTGTCTTCCATTTCCCCTCTGGCTTAGGTTTGTGGCATTGACTGGCATAGTATCCCCTCTTCCTGTACTACCCACACACTAGTTGCTCTGCTGCCACTCACTCAGGGGCCATTTTGCATGCTGCCTCCTCCTCAGGCTTCTCTGCTGCGAAGCACTGTGATGCTGAGCGACCTTTTACAGCTGTGCAGACTACAGCTCCCAGGCACATTCACTGTTGAAGCGCGGTAAGCGGCTGATCACTGTATCCCTCTCATCAGGCTCCATCTGAGCTCTGCTGCCAAGCCTCATCGTGCTGTTTCTTTCGCCGTCTTCCCTGTCAGGGAGAAGAGGACAGGCGTAGTACTTGGTTCCCCCTTCCTCCGGGCTATGTCCTCTTCGCCATCCACCTCTGAGTTTGTTGATGCATTGCTTCATTTCTTCCAGCTCAACAGCCACATCAAACTCCTGACGCCAATGTAATGTCGGCTAAGAAGAAGATGTGGAAAACATTGTGCATCTGGCCAAATGCTCTTTTGAACAGGCACTTCAACAGGCAGCAAGAAATGCTCAGCCCAGCATTAACCCAACATGTGACATGGGGAGGGGGTAACATGGAAGGACACAACATGCGAGGAGGTCAGATGCTCACTTCCTCGAATACAATTACTTTTATAAACACAACTACCACAACAACTAAACCACACAACAACAGCAACAGCAGCAGTACCATTTTAACCAGGGTACTTCATGCTCCGAGAGCCACTCTGCATGGCCACACTCCCTAAGCTCCTCACGGCAGCGCAGGGCCTGTGGCGGATGTCAAAATACACTACATCAAATTCTTTCATTCCCAAAAAAGATGTGAGCCATTTAATACAGATTAGCATTACAGGAAAAAACACTGACAGTGAATTAAGGACTTAATAAACCGAGGACAAATGACGTCATAGCCAGAAAATAGTTTGTGTGCATGGGTTGGACTAAAATACCTTAACGATAAAGATATCGTGAGCATTTAGGTATAACATAGACCTACGTCAGAATCTCCGTATGTCGTCAAAACCGTTATGTTTTGCCCGTTTTCTAATCCCAAATTACTCAAACACGTCCAGTTAAGATTCCCGCAACTGGGGTTCAATCCTAATGTGGTTCACTTTCAGTGAGACCACCCCCTCCCCTCCCTCTGCAGTCCGCGCTGCTGAACAAAAATAATGTCGTTTTCTTTCTCCTCGGCTCTGTTACCTTCCAAAGACTGTCAGACTGAGAGAAAGAGAGGAGGAAAGGGAGAGCTCCCATTTACATATCTTTCTTCTCCCTCTTATTTCTCCAGGCGAGTGATTAGCGACGTCTGATTCGTAAACGAATCGTTCTTCTGAGTCGGTTCAGACCCGGTCGAACCGATACACAAGTCCGACTTAATCGAACTTGTGGCGTCTACGCGATTTTTTACGTTAGTAAAGAGTTAAATATTTAATAATAATTATTACCACTGAATACACTAAACAACCTGTTAATTCACTTACATTTTCTTTTTTTAGACTGTAGCTGCCTCTTTCTGTCTTCTTTGTGACTCCACCAGTCAGCACACACTTTAAAATGGTTTCTAAAAAGGGTTCTTTAGTAAAGACAATGATTCTATATAATTCTTTGCATGGTAAAATGGTTCTTCGGATTGATGGAAGATGTTTTAGATATGATTCTATACAGATCTTTTTTTAAAAATGGTTCTACACAGCACCAAAATGGGTTCTTCTATTGCTACAAGCTTCACATCATAATAGCAGAACCCTTTTTGGTGCTATATAGAACCATTTTCAAAAAGGTTCTATATACAACACATTATCCATCAATCCGCATTCACCACGCAAAGAACCATTTCAGCATGAAATGGTTCTATATAGACGAAGCATCTTTTTAAAGTAGCTACATCAGACTCTGAATCGGCTCTATATTTAATACGGAGGAGATCAATTAGACTTGACAATCAGTCTGAATCACTGAATCGTTCAAAGGGGCAGCTCGGAGGAATCGGTTCGGTAAAGCGAATCATTACTACTAGCGCTGCGCCTCGTTAGCGGTTCCTCTCTCATTCAGTCAGCTCTCATTCAGCCGTTGTTCCTTACCATGCTCTCCCTCAGAGCCGTCGTCTTCTCGCTGGTGTCCACCTCTGTGTGGAAAGCTCGGTTTTCTCCCGCGTTACTCTGTTTAAAAAGCAACTGTTCGCCAAGGAGCCGTTTTTAGTTTTCGTGGCAGTTTTTGTCTCTTTGGAATCGACTGCAGTTGGTGTCTCCAGACATCTACATCTGTCATTCCTCAGTGACCAAATACCTTTTCTGTTACATTTTCTTTAGAATTAAAAGGGAAATTCTGTGTTAATTGTGGTTAAACTCTCCACTAGCTTTTATTACTGAACGACGGTTTTTGAATGCGCCGTTTAAATCTTGACTGTAAGGCGGTTTTACCGTCATGTCTTAATCTGTGAAGTCTTAAGCTCTGACTGAGTTTGGCGGATAAGGCTTCGTTTTATATTTCGCAAGTACTGTTAAAGCAGATGAGCGACGTTCAGGAGATCCTGCAGACCAGAGATGCTCTGCTGAGTGGTGAGTAATGCAGAAGAGCCACTAGAAATTCCCCCACGGAGCATCTACACAGCTGCACAGGAGCATCTTCAGCCTGTAAGTACAATCAAATGATCAGAGCTGCTTTGAATTAGTTGTTGTGAACCTGTGAGCACATTCTTGGCTGGAGAATGTGGACCGAGTGGAACAGTTGAGTGCATGCAGCCCCTCCATACCAGTGGTGTCTGTTTACTGACAATGATGGTACAAGTTTGAAAGAACATTAATAAATGTTAGTTTTAGTTGTATGACTGCATCTTCCTGTCCCAATTTCTTTGATCTGTGTGGAGAATGCATTACTGCATGCTTCTCATAGGAACGCATGGACCACTGCTAAACAATGAAGGCTCTAATGCACATTCCTTTACTTACAAGTATACCATTTGTGTTTGCAGGAGAAAAGTTAAACCCAGTCTAGAGTTACAGAGATGAATCCCTGATATCTAGAAGAATTCTCTGTTCTTTCGCTCTCTCTCCAGGTGGCTCAGAAGCAGGTATGTTCATACTCATACAGTCGGCCATAAAACGATTCACACTTTGACGTGACTGAACATCGTTGCATATCTTTAACCGGCCGATTCCTGCAAAAGTAGCTGGCGAGTCTTTGATGTATGTTTCATAATGAGCCTTCAGCTACTGCAATATGTATGTTTCCCACTCTCCAAGCCTGTGCCACTTTCAGATTGGCTCCAAGCACTTATAAGGCACCGTTCTCATGGAAACGCTCTCGTACTCCCACTATAGAAACAGCCCACCTGTTTCATATAAACATATTCAGATGATGATAATGATACGCCAGCATTCTGGTGTCTGTAGGGAAACCCTCTCCCTCCAGATACCTTGAAAAGACATTTTTAAGCTCTAAAAAAAAAGATTATTAAACAGTTTATGGCTTGGATGTACATAGTCCTGCCACAGTTATTCCATAATGACCTGATCGCAATTATTTTGGCTGATCGCAAATATTTAAGCTGACTGCAGTTATTTTGCAGTTATATATCAACATCACAACAAACAGAACTGGTTGTGTTTTCATCAGTCGGGTCTTAGCAAATATATGTAAATAAAAGCATATATCATGGGTCTTATGAAAACACTGTAACTTCTAAATGGTGCTAAATGGGAAATGGTGAGTAATATTTATTTATTTGGGCTGTTTCTGTTGCCAGTTGGGAGCTACCAAATACTGACAACTAGAGACCATAATTTTGTCGCTTTAGTCTTTAACAGGTGCATACAAAGAACATAAATAGACATTTCAGTTGTTAGTCGCAAGTCTTTATATGGCAATTATTTGTCGGCTAGAATTTCATGATTGCGGCAGGGCTACTTATATGATTAAAAAACAGTTCAACAATTCAGCCGGTATAGAACCTTTACATCGTGTGGATATGGTTATTCACACTCACATCTCTCATTTATAATGTTGGTTATCTGGTTCTTTAGGGAATCAAATGTTGTTCTTCTAGGGCGTTATTCCAAAAAGAACCTTGTCTTGCACCATTATGTTTAAGAGCGTATGTCAAGAAACTACACTCCTATAATAAAAGTGACAGAAAGGGTTCTTTGCATTATGCCAATTTATCCCATAGAAGAAGCATTTTTGGTTTCCTAAATAAACTTTCAAAAGATGATTCTTTAGAAAACCATTATAATAAATGACATGTGTGAGTCTTAAGAGACTTTTTTTAAAGTTTAAAGAACATCCACATAATGCAAAGGGTTATAGGAAGAACCCTTAAATTGATACTTGATACTTGAATTGAACTTGACATTATGTGAAGGAACCATCATACAAAGAACCCTTTTTTAAAGACTGGCACCTTTTTAGTATCAGAGTGTAGTGACAGTGAACCCCCCGCCCCCAAATTTCATTTACTCCATAACTCCATTTTATGTTTTAGAAATTTGGATTGGCGCGACTGCTTTTATGCCGTTTATCCATTCGCACTACGCAGTAAAAATGTGAAGATGTGCTAAAAGAGTTGTTAGATGAAATAATCCCTTGAGATTCCACACCGATTCCTGTGTCCTCTGTTGCCACCTATAAAGCTGGAGTGATTTGTGATTTACCTCATGATAAGAGTAATGGAAAGAAACAGGTTGTTGCCTTGAACCGTGATCTGCTATTGAGTGTACTTTTCAGCTTTGCTCTTTGTGTTGATAATGCCAAAGAGTGGTTTAACAGGATTAGTGCTGTGTCCTATTGAGGGAGCTGGGATCCTCATACTCCCTCCAACTATGTTCTTAACTGCTCTGAAGTGGTGATAGAAAGAGAAAAATTCAGACAGGCTCTCTGAGCAGGCAGGAGAAATCACTGTTAGGACCAGGATATTCACTGTTAGATTCAAACACCCCATTAGGAGTGCAACAATATGCAAATTTTACGATACAAAACATTTTACTGTTTTTGTGTCACAAACAATACATTTTCAATACAGAATTAGAAAAGAATGTTAACATAGCTTTCACATTTCTTTATTTATCTATTTATTTATTTTTTGGTCATTCCAATTTTTTTTCTAAACAGACGACAGTGCTTCCTGAAGGAATTATTGGCACAAGTCATTTTCTTAGAGTACTATAAATAAAAAGTAATATAAACAAAAGTGCAAGGTGCGTGTGTTATTAGTGCTGATAATGATAAATGTGAACATGTGGACTGTAAGGCTACATCTCAGAATTAAATGAACTGAGTTAATTTATAGTTAGATCATGTGTTTCTATGTAAAGTCTAGTTCTTACCTTCTGGCTGAAATGAATGTGTGAGGGGATTTTCTAACATGGCTCACTCCCAGCTAACTGCAGAATAAAGGTGGTCCCACAACTGAATAAGGGTGGTCTCTACAACCGAATAGGGGTGGACTCTGCAACCGGTTAGCTATTAGAAGCTATGAGCATCCCTGTCGGAGTTATTTTTTTGACTGTTTAGACATGGCACTAGCTGGCTGGCTATCTTCAGCTTCATCCACGGTATGGTGAGCAAACCATTTTTTCCAGTTCCAAGATGTGCAGCAGAGTTTTTAATGTTCATTGTCATCACTTTTAGGATCTCCACACTTTTAGGTTCTTCACACTCAAACATCACGTCATTTGCTAAAATTGTTCTTTTAAGAGCCATCACCCGAAAGGCTCTGTGGTTCTTCTATTGCATTGCAACAAAGAACCCTTTCTTGGACACATATTTTTGAGAGTGCAGCCAGTGTTTAAAAACACAATGTTTAACAACCACTATTAATAACAAAGATGCCACAAAGCGTTCTATGAGTGATACTATAGAATAACCACTTTTGGTTAAAACCATGTTTGAACTGAGCTTTGTCAGTATGGAGAACCTTTTAAAGGCTGAGAGAACCTTCACAAAATATTAAAGTTCTGAACTGATTTAAGGGTTCTTCTTAAAACCTTTACATTTTGTGGAGATTTTTTCAACTTTAAAAAGCTTCTTTGCACTCCCAGATATCATTTGCAAAAATTATACTTCAAAGAACCATCCACTGAAAGGTTCTTTAGGGAGTCAAAGGTGGTGGGCACTACCACCAAAGAACTCCTTTTCGCCTCTTTTATTTTTAAGAATGCGGGCAGTGTTGTCGTAGAGGTTAATGTGGTCTCCTGTCGTTGAGGATCTTGGTTTCACTGGCTTTATGTCTTCTCTAATGCTGAGAACCATTACTCACTGCTTAAGCTAATCTTAATGTTGCTGGCGGACTGAGAATAATCCCACTCTTGCTGAGGGCAGAATTCAAGAACTGGTTTGTTTCCACTTTGCTCCATTCATTATGTGGCGTGACGGAAGCTTCCCTCCATAAGATGCAAATTTTGGCAGAGTGGGCCAACATCCGTTAGCCCATTGTGCGGAATGTGTCTTAATCGTGGATCAGTTCCAGCGAGTTTTAAAGCCTGAGAATGTATTCAGACGAGCTCCGGGTTTAGCCGAGGGCATCTGCGTGAGTTCTGGAATTATTTGTGTCCGAGTAAATGGGTTTGCACTGACACATATTTTTTTCTTCTTTCTTTGCTCTGCTTCCTTGCAGGGCTGAGGCGTCGGTGTGGTTTTATGTTTATGTCAGAAGCAGAGGTCCTGCTTTCCCCGTATGCCTGGCTTTCTGTTGCCGTGCGTGTGGGTGTATGTGTGTTGTCTCTTTGGTATCACTCGGCTCTGATGCAGTGTGTGTGTCTGAGGCCTAATGGCACATGGCTGGCTGCTCCTCTATCAGCTCTGTCAGCATTATTAGCACAGAGGTAGGGGCTCGACACCCAAACTATCGTATTTCATCTCTGCACCCCATCCAAAGACGTGTCTGCCCATTTAGATGGCCAGCCCCATAAAACTTAGTCAAGTGAGCCAATGGCCCCAATTAAAGTGTCTTTTGCTCGGTCAGTTTGTGCTCAAATAAGGTGATAATTCAAGCACTGCTTGAAAAAGTGCTTTATTTATACAATATAAATTGAAACTTAAAGATATAAAAAAATAAATTTTTTTTGCTTTTCAATTTGCAACTATAATTTCTTCCTAATCTCCAAAAAACTAGTGTTGCACTGATACTAGTGGCTAGCCATGACTGTTAGAGCTAGGCCTTTAATTAGTGCCATAAAGGTTAAGTAAGACATTCCATGTTTTACTTAAAGCTTGTGACAGACATATGAGCATTTTTTACCTTCTAGCAGTTTAGCACTAGGGGCCTGATACAGAGCTAATCGGTCAAAATATGATTAGTTGATTCCTCTGTCACTTTGTAATTATGCTGTTGGTTACTAAAATTCTTTAGGCCTTCTCTTCAGCTCTTGAAGTCCTAACCAATAAGATAGCTGGCTTAGCTATATCTACCTAGATACCATAGAGGAAAAACAATTCCTGATTGGCTGATTTTCTGCTGGGCGTTTCAAGACTTTAACTCTTTTGTTTCCATTTAAACTAAACACTGCAACAATAGTATTACTGTATTATAATACTTATATATTATTATTATATTTATAATTATAATTGCAGAGCTTAAATGCAAGCATGATTGTATTGAATAAAAAAGAAAACAATGATTTGTAATTTACTGACATGCATTTTTTTTAGTTCCCAGAAATCATTAGGCCATTTCTGACCTAGAAGGCCTTGAGGGTTTCCGTCTGATTGAAACAGTGTTGGGCCCAATACTGGCGCTTAAATACAGTATCTGTATTAGCAGTAGAGAAGACTGATACCATGAAGCAATTACTGACATGGATGCTCACTACTGAGTACCATTGCACATGCGCAAGTAGGTGGAGCTTTAAAGATAAACTCAGTCAAGTTAGATTAGCACAGTAACATTGCGTAGCTCTGAAACTATTCATGTGTCACGTTATCCAAACAGTAAATGTCATTCATTTTAGCTTAGTGTTTTATGTGTGACACAGAACACTGCTTTTATTATAAATATCTAGACTTACACGCCCCTAGATAGGATTTTGGATTGGTATCGGTACTCAATATTGGTAGATACTTGAGGATCAGGTATTGGTATTGGAAAACATGGTATCGGTACATCCCTAGCAATTACTGGAGTTTGCGCCTACACAGTCAAAATTTCAGTGGCCGCTTCTGTGCAGTCGGAGGATTCAAAATTGATTGCACATCATCAGTCCTATGTGACCAATGAAGAACTGTCATTCTCTCCTAGTAGATTAACATCAAGTGTAATATACATCTCAGAAGTGGTGCAGTGTAGCATGGGTCAATATAACAATACAATCAATCAACAGTGCTGTGGATAAGCTGTCTTGTTTTCATGATGTGTGTTATAGTCTTCAAGGAATTTTTAATTTCAGGTTTAATATCTGCATGTTGTTTTGCTGGTAGTGCTTGTGACGCATTGACTGAAGCTGCTGGGGCGTTGTAATCTCTCAGCAGAGCAAGTGAACGTTCCTCTGGGTTCCTCCTAATTATTTGCACTTTGTAGATGCTTTATGAGTCTCTCTCATGCACTCCCTCTCTCTGTGCCCTCTCTTTTCCCCCTTCTCTCTCTCACCCCCTCATTCTTTTTATAGCTGTGGGTTAGAAGGCAGACCTTGTTCCTTTTATATCTACTTTTTTTGTGTGCATAATTGTCTTTTTCTTTGCCGTGTTTGTACATTCACCAATGAATACTAAAGCTGGCTAATTAGAAAGTTGTATTAATAAAATATTGTTTTGCTTATTGTTGTGGGAGCCTCTAGAACCAAACAGTCATTGGCCTTTACTCCAAACACAGTGCACTTATTGCATATCATCTGTCAAAGTCGGATTCTCCCTGGCCAGTGCGGACAGGACAGAAAAAAACTCTTTGCATGAACTAATGTGTTTGAAATACTGTCTTGAAAATGAAGGTACCAGAAGGGTTCTTTAAAGCGACGCCACAGAAGAACCTCCAAAGAATCTTTCAGTGGATGGTTCTTTGAAAAAACATTCTTGAAAAATGTGAGTGTGAAGAACCTTTTTAAGGTTTGAAGAACCTCCACATAATGTTTCGGAGTGATAGGCGACCAGTTATTTCCTACGGCAGTAGGCAAATTGTAGCTGTGATTTAATAACATGGCAACAGGCCGACAAGCAACTAATTGAGTTGAAATTTTTCTTACTTTATGAAAATCATTTATGATGCATTGAAGTGACAATCTAAATGATTGGCTCCCACAAATTCCTCGGACCAATTGTAGACACTACTCTTTATTCTACTCTCTGAATGTTTTGTTCCCGCTGCCTTTTTGTTTCTTTTCCCAATAGTATCACACAAAAAACTGAAGAAAAACCTAAAACTGAAAAATATAATTTCACGATACAATTTTCATAATACATGATATATCACAATAAGTTTTTAAAAAGGCAGTAGTGCCACATTTAAAAAATAATATCATGAACTATAAATACAAATTATTTTTATTGATATTTCACTCACTAAACTACCTTAAATCAAGTTAAGCAGGCCTGCTAATGCTGTCTTTGTAATGAAACATGCAGTTTGGTCATTGTTCTTTAAGTACCTATGATCCACGTTATCTATAGAAAAGCATACTGTGACATGTTGTGGTGTAATTTGTCACATCAACTATAAATATTGTTACATTGCCCAGCACTACTTATAACCACAGTTTATATTTGAAATAAAAGATTTTCTTGTCAGAAGCTGGGACAGTCTACATGCCCACCAAAAGCCACTTCAAACACGCAAGAAACAAACTTGTCTCCTACAAGAGACTAACTAGGGGCAACATTAATAACTTGTCACCTACTAATGTGATTGTGCTATTAGAGGTGGCTGATATGGCAAAAATATAACATTATGACACTTCTCGACACTTGCATGATACATAATCAGTTAGAACAGACCAAAAATTCCAAGTTGTGCCACTTTTAAAATAAACTATAAAACCGATGAGTAGAGGAGGTCGATGTGAGAATATTTTATCATTAATTTGATACATTGTGATATCGTGAGAATATGCTTTTCTGAGCATATCATAGATATCATCTGTACAGAATGCTGACCAGCTGTATGTTTTGTGACAAAGAGAGCCTTATTAGTGTTGTTCAGTTGGATTTAGGGCAGTACAGTGTGTGCAATGTGATGTCAAAATAACTGTACTCAGTTGATGCCAGTTTTTAATGTGGCACTACTGGTGCATTTTGTCTGTGTGTCAGAATATAGTGAGACACTTCATGCACACTGAAAATGTCTTTAAGTATCATGATACCCTCCCCCAACTATGAGTGCAGTGTTTTTATTCACCATTTCACATACTGCGCTGCCCTAATTCCAATTATAATGGGCTAATTATGCTTTCTATTTAATGAAAAATGCAGTGTTTGTTAGGTGCTGTTGATATGCACAATATGCTCAGAAAATCATATTGTTATATAATTTATCACAATAACAATAATGAGAAATATTGTCATTAAATATATATGTATTTATGTAATATTATATATCCATACTTAGAACTACACATTCAAACCTGGAACTGTTAAGGTTGTAAATTTCTAAGGTATGTTGTTCAAAGATGAAGAAGCAGAAGAAGGTCAGGGGTCTACACACTGAAGGGATATCTGACATTCTTGCCGCTATCCGTGGTCCTGAATCTACATATGACCTGGGGAGGCTACAGACACTCCTAATGCATGCTAATTTCCTTCTGCTGCATTTCTCCAACAGTTCATTAAGGGTCCAAACGCTGCTTTTGTCTCATATTTTATTTTTTCCACTGAGGTCCACTTATAAAGTGTGTGATATTTTATGTATGAAAATGAGTCATACTTCATTTTTACATGACTGTTTTCCCACCTCTCTTCATTCCATACAATTAAACAGGCTGTTTTTTGTTATTCTGCCTTTATGACTGATATATGTAAATGAGCTCTGTTCTGATTGGCTGCTCTGTATTGTGCCTCATTCAAAAAGCAGTCTGAGCTTAAACTCTTCTTATTACTTTGGTGGGAATGGGCAGAGCTAACCTGCTGTAGACTAAATAAGTGAATATATGAAGAGTTTCATTCCAAAATGCTGTATATCCATTTTATCAATTTTGAATATAGCAAGCCCTGTGATGGACTGGCGACCTGTCCAAAGTGTTTCCTGACTTCCACCCAGTGACCACAGGGATAGGCTCCAGGGCCTCCCGTGACCTAGAAGAATAAAAAGCGGCTTAGAAAATGGAATTTGTGCCATCACAAATATTATACATTTAAAATAGGCTGTTTTTTTACAGCTTAGATTTTGTTTGTGGACTGTATGGACTGAGAAGTAAACAGCACGTTTTGAAGCTTTAGCATAAAAGGACATCTTACATGATGTTGTAAACGTTAAGCAGAGAAATCAGATTTCCAGAAAGGAAAACTTATTTTATATTTTTTATGTATTTTGAACTGATATTTTAAATAGAAATCTGAAGCACCCAGCAAATGAAATACTTTGAGGCTTGCTATGTTTGTGTTTTCTGTCAACACCACAAAACTAAATATGGTATAGACAATATATCCACCCAGCATAGAAATTAAATGTGTTTTTGTTCTGGATCTGTGTTCTGTTGCAGGCATGCACTATAGACAGTGACTGTGTGTACTATGTGATGCTAGTCTGCAGGGTGTGGTGTGGCTACGCATGGTCAGTCTGAGCAATGATTTGGTAGCTCTAGGAAGAGGCCGGATGGTCAGTGCACTGACTGTAGATCAGTGTTTGTAGGACGCTGAGCTGAATGGGCAGTGGGAGGAGACCTGTACTGGACCACTGATTTCTCCTCCTCACCTTAATAAGTGCAAATGGAGTTGGAAGTGTTCATGCTCCAATTCCGTGCAGAGCATACGTAAGGAAGAGACGTCTTTCACTGCTGTCTTTTCTTCTCTCTCTGTCTCTCTCTCCCGCTGTTTCTCTGTCTGTCTCTGTCTGACTCTCTCTCTCAGTCTGTAGAGGCATGCTTGAGGTTAACAGATCCAATATGTGTGTCCTGCACTGCTCCTTACTCCCGCTGAATGTAAATTAGGATGGGCTACGTGTGCTCAAGGCTTTCTACACCTCTCTATAACTCTCTCTCTCTCTCTCTCTCTCTCTCTCTCTCTCTCTCTCTCTCTCTCTCTCTGAGGCTCTGCAGCACAGCTCTGTGAGTGTTTTCACACATGGCTGGCCAGTCTCAGTGGGTCTGCTCAATAAAAAGCCACAACTCCTAAAAACTTTCTCTTAACTCTAAAAACTTTGCACCACACAAATAAAGGCACTCCACTGTTTTATCTCATAAAAGTGTCCCCGACAACAAACTGTATTTCTTACTGCCGATGTCTGAGTCATACGTTTCATTTGGACATTTATGCAGGGGTTTAGTGTTTTGTTGATCAGGAGATACTGTTGGGTGGTTGAAAGTCCGTTTTGAATGAACTGTCTATGCTCCACCCTCAAAATGTATTCTTTCATAATATAGAAACATTGATAAAAATCCCATTTGGCCTAATGAGATATTATAGCACACAACTCAGTTTTGTCAAAATATGGTCATTTAAAGTCAAATTATGGAAATGTATTCATTTTAAATTATATTTATTCTGTATTAGTGTAAAAGGCCACACTGTTTGGATTAGGTTTGTGTTTTTGTTGTGTAATCAAGATAGCGTTACCATGGAGGCAAATTCCAACACAGTCAAGACTGGTAGTGTAGCAGTTTAGACTTGAAAATCAGTGTTATGCAGTAAAGTCATTATGTTAAATGAGGTTTTTGCTAAGGTTAGATAAAACTTGCCTAACCTGGCAAACAGTCTCTACAACATGAATAGTTCAATTGCAGCATGTTCTTATTCTCAGATATGGTTATGCGTGTTAACCTAACCTGTTGTCAACTTCGAATTATTCAAAACAGGCAAGAAGGATGATTTCACACATCGTTACCTCAGTAAAGATCCAACAGATTTGACAGCACTGTAAACTGTGGGGGGCATGAAATCTCTAACAGTCATATCGACTCCTGCTCGGCTAACCATGTGTGTGCACCCTGCCTGTGCTAACATGAAAATATAGATTTAAACAGATTCGAGAATAGTGTTGTAGTCAAGACTGCTAGAGCTGAGTCCGAGCCAAAAGAGTCACCAGGACACATACAGTCCGAGCCAAGACGGAGACCAAGACTTTTAGAAGTCGAGTCAAGACTGAGACCAGGAGAGGGCAAGACCAAAATAAGACTGAGACCAGATTAAGAATTTTTTCAGAAAAAAAATAGATAGAAAGAACAAAACCCAAGAAATACAGCAGTGAATGTGTAACTCTGGGTTTCTTGTGCAGGGGAATGAAAATAAGTAACTACCACTCTGTGCTGTTTGTTCAGGGTTTTGAGAGTCTAACCATATCAAATAGACGTTTAAACCTGTTGAACTGAGTCAAAACACCATTTGTAGCGTTTGTCTCTTTAGTCTGACATCCAGCACTCAGTAGCTGTCACATCAGCCATCTCATTAAGTGAGTCAGAAAAAGACAACCTGATCACTTAAGTCTGTGGAAGCTTTTGGGGTTCGTTTGTGCAGGCCGCAAGTTGCAAAAGTTTGGGAATCTCTGATGCAGAGAAAAGACTGGTTTGTTCTGTTTGTTTAGCTTTTTTTTAATAATTCAGTTTATAGTTATCTCAGACAGAGGCATTGCACTCAACAACAATCTCTGCATCCAGCTTACCTCAAAACCGAGACAAGTCCAACAAAATGTTCCAGATTGTGTACAATGTTTTTACAAAAGCTGCTGTACTGTGCAAAAGACCACTATTCATTAATCTAATTTCCAGTCAAATCACTATACGTTATATGCTTTTCAGCAGATAATGCAGATAATCCACTAGCATATAGAGGAGGGAAGTACAAGTGAAAAAACAGGAATGTCTAAAACTGGAGCTGAAAAAATGATAAAAAGATATAGAGAAAATGAGACCACACAATAAACAGTACTTCTCATCTTTGAGAGAGTTGTTAATGCGTCTGTGTAAATTTCCTGTTTTTGTCCTGATGCTAAAAAATGAAAACTTGTCTAACTAACATACTTAAGGGCTGTTTGACTGAAAATTATGTTAATAAAGTATGGAGTCTGACTTTTGCACAGTTCTGTACATGTTTCATTTTTAAAAAATAAAAGGGTAATAACACTTCCTAGGTTTAGGGTTAGGTCTAGAAAAGTCTTGTTACAAAACTGTTTTTCTTTTTCTACATTATGTGAGCATGGCAGCGATCCTTTACAATGTACTGGTCCATTTATACAAAACATTTTGTATAAATGGACCAATAAAATATTCCCAAATGACTTGGAACAGAATTATCTTACATTAACATACATTAAAAGTTAAGGGCATTTTTCTACGAAGCCTTATTAGGACAGCGATGATATGGGACATAAAGATGATGTCGTGTCCTGACATTGTATGAAAAACAACTTGTGTTTGAAGGCTTAATAATGATGACAGGGTCGCCTAAAAGTCCTCTTGGTCAGGCAGCTACTTTCATACATGCACACGCATAGTGCTGAACAGAAAATACCAGTGTGGGCGCCTGGGGCAAATGTCACCATGCTGGAAGGAGCTGGGTTGAATGATAAAAAGAGAAACAGGTGTTATTTTTGGCTGGCAAATGCCACATGCAGCCCAATGAGGCTGAGCAGCAGGAGACCTTTCCCAATGTGCTCAGTGAGCCCTGCCTTTAGGTGACCAAATGGCAGAGGCGTTTTGATTATAATGGGAACAAAACTGCTCGCCACTAGAAAACAGTGGCTCTGAGGCCCGCTGTTGAGTTAGTTCAGTTTCGTTCAGCTCAGTTCTGAAAGGCCTGGCTGATGAGGACATTGACTGGATGGTGCTGATATGATGAGGGTGATTATGAAACAGAAGAATGTGGCAGAAATCTGCCTGTTGAGGAAACCCACTTAACATTCATGGTTATTCTGTGTTTCGGGACAATGTTTCGAACAGAGGCAGATGTGTCATTAAAGCCTGCCTGAGCCGAACATTCACTACACGGTTCAGTAAGCACTGTTCTTGTGTCTCCCAGCTCCACCTTGGCAGTAATGTGCCTTCCTCATTAAACAGCCTTTATGATTGATTTTCCAAGTGTGTTGTATTTTACAGACATTGTGAATGGAGGAGCAAGTTGCCTCCCAGTCCTGAACAAGAAATGTAAGAAACTTGGCCATGGGGCAACATACGTGGCATGAGCTATGTTTATAGTACTACACAACCCTGAGGTAAAATTCATTGCTCATATGTAGCTCTTTGATGGCTCAGAAAGCTTAGAGGTGATTCTCTTAAAATTCCTGGTAATGCTTTTTTTTACAGTCCCCTAGGTTTTAGGTATTAACCAGGAAAATTACAGAAATATCTGTCTTTTAATGGGTTATTCTCCTGTATAATTTAAACAGATTTTTCTGTTTTTTACAAATTTCGAAGCATGTGTTGCATGATAGGTAGTTTACATGTCACCCCACTGCTAACAGCTGCAGCAGAGAGTGAAGATTAGAGGAGAAAACTGCTCCTTCATCATACACTGTCAGAAAAAAAGGAATTATGCAGGTGCATTTTTCATTCATCAAGGTACAAACAGTGTAAGTGTACCTCAAAGGTTGGAGCAATGGTTTTAAGGTCCAACAGTGTACATTAAATATGTTCTTCCCTGGAAAAAGAAACATATTTGTAACTTTTAAAAATGTGATGTTTTAAAACAGAACAATATAGAACGCTGTAGACGAGACAGGGTGTGTGGAGTCAGTAGAGCTTAAAAAAAATCAAAGTTCAATGGATTATAGTACAACTATGTTGCCTAACTAAAGGTAAAGAAGATGTACCCTTGAGGGTAACACCCCAGTGACAAGAAGGAAACCAACCTCAGTGACCTTTTTTCTGAGAATGTAAGAGTATCTAGTATCTTTTTCAGCATAGTAATACATTCAGATGTGTTCCTAATAACATTGTAACGGTATGATAAGTTTAGGTATAGTACTTGCTTAGACATGTGGCCACAGTATTCAACATTATCTGAAAAATCAAAGTAGCTCGTAAGTTGGCGAACACACTAGCATAAGATTATCTGTATATTTTTTAGATTCTTTTTCTGTGACTTTTTAAAGCAATGTTAACAACCTTTCTCAGTCTCGGTATATGCTGCAGTTTCCTAGAAATGTTAGTTTTGCCCATAAACTAGACATGAAAGCAGTTCAAGTGTATGAAAGGCAGCTAGTTAAGTTGCTAATGTTAATTAAAATGGCTAGTTAGCCTCACTGATAAACTATTAAGTATTTGTTTAAAATGAGTAGAATGCTTTATAAAACAGCAACTGTACAGAGGCAGATACATAAATATGAAAATACCACTGAGGGCAGGGTTACCCAGAATTCTTTGAGGTTTTATTTCTCCTAATTATCTCTTATTTTCTAATTTTCATCTGTTGTTTTTAAAAATGTTTCTTTTGTGTGTGTGTGTGCTATAACATGTTTTTTCCATGGTAAAACAGAGGTTTGGATACACTTAACACGTTTTTGCTTTGTTCACCTTGATAGTGTTTTGTGTTCAAGTTTACCAGTACAGCTTTTCTTGCTGTGATAAGCGTAAACAGGGGCTGATAAGTTTAGCAGTTGCTAATTAGGTGTCAGCAAGCAATTTTGTAAAGTTTTGCTCTATTGTCAGGATATCACCTGTTTGAATGCTGGTGAGGCCACAGCCCAACAAAAGTTACTGATAGTTGGTATCAATGATTTTTTAGTTGATACTGCTGAACCTGTGGGTTGTCAGTAATGGCTGATGAATTGGTTGAAGTGAAGGAATTGTCTTGTATATACACAGAATATGTGTATATACACAAAATAAAAAATATGTACGTGTAATTTTCAACTGAAGGAGTGACGGAATAGTCTGTTAATTTTACGAAAAATGTACCAGTAATTTTTAATGTCCTTTTTCTTTTTTTTCTTTTTTTTCACAGTGTATGCACAAACTCCAAAGTACTAGGTAATAATTTTGGGTAACATTATGGCAAGTTCCAAGATTTTCTTTAAGGTTACTTTCTTTAAAGTTTATCAAAATTACAATAGTATGCCAACCAGGTTCTAAGTACCATCTATATTACACTGAAAAGACTAACAGGCTCTAGATATTAAGCCGTGAAGAGTACATTGTAAAAATATCTCATAAATATTTACAGTAACAAGATGGTCAGTGCAAACAATTTCATGCTCAGTTTCACTTGTCACGTGTTTAAGCAGGGAAGTAAACTTACCTGATTAATACCTAGTACTTAAAGAGCTGTAGATAAAAGCATTACAGAATTCCTTAGGAGAAATAACAGTAGACCAAAATGAGACACGAGATACATGAGAAATGAAGAAGAGATGAGAGTTTAGTTACAGATGAAGATTGAGTGTTAATATTTTGGCACATCCGAGCACAGTGTGTGACTTTTTTGAGGTCTCTACTAAAACTCACAAAGTGACCCGTACCTGGACTCTTTAGCTCAGGACAAATATCTGAGCAGCAGGAGAGACTTAAACAAAGGTCTCCTTTATGTTTCCATCTGATCTTATTGTTGTCTGGGAGAAACTACAGAGATATTAAAGGGGAATTCCACTCATTTCTCAAAACATTTTGCATAATTCTGTCAATAAGTTGTAAACAAAGTCATTCAGGCTTTCCAGAGAAACTGTTCACAGTGATAGTGATAGGGAACCAAATGTCAGAAAAAAGCCTCTTAAAGCTACCTCACAGAAAATGACTACATGAAACAGTTGTAAATATGCTGCCTGACGTCTGAGAACTGGGCCTGCTTAGAATTTTTATACATACCATAAAGCTTGGTGGGATGTTAATTACTCAGTTGTGTCATACAGTACCTTTGTGTAAGCATGTGTACTCCTTATGTTCTATACTCATTATTTTCCTTATATTTTCAAAAGTCTTTTTAATAAATATAGCACCACTGATTTGCTGTTTTGGTGGGGGATTTTATGCATTTTAACATGTTTCTAAACTTCATTTACTAATTATGATGTAAACTGTGCATCGTGAAAATGTGAAGCATGTTATATTTTTGCCATAACGCCCAGCCTTAAATATACTACTAAATTACTTAATACATTAAGGTCCACCAAGCATACAATGGACCAATACAACATGGTCCACCAGTCAACTTCACAGCCATAGCTTTTTAGCATGCTTGGCAGCGCTTATTATACATTTAAAGCACGGAGTCTCCCTCTGCAGGTTTCAGGCCCATCTACTTCCTTTTCTTTGTCACAGCAGCGGCCAGTAGAATGATGAATACATTATGGAGACCGACGGATGTTTTGGCCTGTGACAGAGTCCTCCATTTAAATAAAACACATGGGCCAGCACAAAAGATCTATTGCAGCTCAGACGGTCTGCTGTTGTTTGCAATTATTTAGGACATGTGGAATGCTAATATGTAGCATGTTGTATGAATATTAATGCATTAGGCGCAGACATGCGGGGAGGGCATTGAGAGAGAGCTAGGGGCATGACATAGCGCTGAATATGCAGGAATACGGGGGTGGAAAAGCCTTCATGTTTGTGCGGCACACAGGAGACTGCTGACCCATTTAAATGGCAGATCCTACATGTGTGGTGCCTAGCAATGGGGTGAGGTGCCAGGCGAAGAGCTGGCTTGTGTTGAGAGAGAGAGAATAGAGAGCCGTTGATGTTGATGATGATGAGATGCATTTGCCTTGAGCATTTAGACAGGCACTGCACTGGATCATACCAAATCATTAACAACATACCAAAATAGCACAATATCAAAAATGATTTAAACCTTAACATATGAAACAGTATATTGAAATTTGAAATGGTAACCCCAGTGTGCCCTATGCTGTCTTACAAGGGTCTCTCATTTTTTGTGGAAACCATGAAATGTGAAGAAACTGAAACAGTAACTTACAGTTTATGCTTTTAAGACTCTGCAGATATTTTAATTGTGTTTTTGTGACATATTGATGTTAGTGATTTTGACAATGAGACATGATACGTGAGGTTTTATATGCGCAGTTAAGTTCCTCTTCAAAACAGAGCCATAAATTGGAATTCCAACAATCAAAATTTGTGCGTAGTTAAATTGTGCAGATATTAACAAAGTCATGTAAGGTGATTTGATGTGAAATACACCTTTCACGAGAAACTCACTGCGTCAAAATTGTTCACAATGGTGATGATAGGAACCAGACATTTGAGAAGCTCCCCCAACAGAAAGATATTACATGAAATGGTTTTAAATATGCTGCCTGGTATCTGAGACATTATTTTATGATTTTATGATTTTTATGATAGTTTTGGGCGGCACGGTGGCGCAGTGGGTAGCGCTGTCGCCTCACAGCAAGAAGGGCCTGGCTTCGATTCCCGGCTGGGTGACCAGGGTCGTTTCTGTGTGGAGTTTGCATGTTCTCCCCGTGTCTGCGTGGGTTTCCTCCGGGTACTCCGGTTTCCTCCCACAGTCCAAAAACATGCAGTCAGGCTAATTGGACGTGCTAAATTGCCCCTAGGTGTGAGTGTGTGTGTGGATGTATATGTCTGTCTGTCTGCCCTGTGATGGACTGGCGACCTGTCCAGGGTGTATCCTGCCTTCCGCCCGATGACAGCTGGGATAGGCTCCAGCACCCCACCGCGACCCAGAAGGATAAGCGGTTTAGATGATGGATGGATGGATGATAGTTTTGATATTTTATAATTGATATTTTATTTTTAAAATCTACATTTAAAATAATAAAACTTTTTTTTCGTATTTACCAACTATTTTATCATTATTGACATTGGGTATAAAGGTTCAGAAGATGTGCAGATTCACTGGTCATTTAGGATAATAAACTAAAATGGTTCTATTTGTGCTGTAGAGATTGCAACCCCTCATTCTACCACCACCACTGTACATAAGTCTGAGTTGGTAAGTTTCTCTACAGTGAACCATTTCACATCAAAGAACTATAAATGGCTTTGAACCTCGACGATTGAATTATGCAGAACTTTTGAAAAATCAGTGAAATTTCTCTTTAACTAGTCTGTAACGGCCTCCAGTCCAAATTTCTTCTTTTTATCCAATGGAGTTGTTTTAATGTGAGCTATAATCCTACTGATTCACCCAGGACAACAGAATTGATGCTATACTGTTTAGATGAAATTATACAATTACATAATTAATTACATAGGTATAAAATGAATTACATTTGCATTCAGTCTGTATTGACAGGTTTGAATCTGCACTTTCTCCACTGTGTTTGTCTCCTCACAACAATGTCTGTTCAGCAAATTCAAATCATAATAGAATATCTGTTCTGCTCTACTTACAAACACAAAAGTGGTAGAGATTGAAAGTTTACAGTATGGATTCAACATGGTCTATTACTTAGTGTCATCAGATGTGGGGAGGTTTTCTCAGTTATGCATCAGCGCACTGACATTGAGTGCTATGGTAGCTGGTCTCATTTGAGACCAGAGACTAAATTTGGAGAGATTGTTGGCCAAGTCCATGTTCAAGTAACATTGAGTGGAAGACCAAAGTCCAACATAATAGAAAAACCCTCTATGGATAAGTGATAGATTTCTCTTTAATGCTAATCCAGATGGATTTACTTACAATTTTCACATTTTATAATTGTGTATCTGCATCAGTATTGACAGATACAGCTGTGTGCAAAAGTTTAGGCACCCTGACCAAATTATGTTTTGTTGTTTTTCTAAGTGAAAGTAAGTTACACGAGTTACACAAGTAAGTTATTGTCTACAAAGAACACACTTCTGCACATTTTAATGCACAATCACTTTTTATTTGCTGAGTTTTAACATACTAAACAAGAACACAAATTGTGGCCTATGCAAAAGACACATTATACGTATTTCTTTTGTATTTTTTCCAATATATTAAACTCAGCAAATTAATATAAATCAGCAGAATATATCATTTGTACAGGGGGTGTTCTAACTTTCACATATTACTATGCACATGAAGAATCAGATATGGGCATCAGCACAGATATATGACATGTTTTACAGTGTAGTTTGTAGCTTGGTTTCACTGTTTCGTAAGATCACTATTTTGCACATGCTACTGTGACAGAATCCAAACCTGAAAATACATGCATCATTACACCCCTGTGGTTGGATTTGCACTCTGTGAAAACTGTATGCTTAAGTGTCTAAAACGAATGAAACGGGCTCTGTGTACTTTACTGACTGTTATTAATTCAGAATGATTATCATATATGCTGTATATTCTGCCTTTATGTTAAAGTATTTGAACATGCATGTGTTATGCCTCCAGTAGAACTGCATCCTCCTTCATCTCTTTCCTCTCGTCTATGGCTTCAAAGCCTAGAGCCTCACTGAGATATACTCTCATCCTCCATCCCCCCCACATTCTCTTTCTCCCCCTCTCTCTCTAAATCCTCCTTTTCAATTCTCTCTCCTTCTCATCCTTCTGTGCATAGTGTAGATAAAGAGCAACAATTCTGAATCAGCTGGAGAATGTGAGAAAGTAAAGATTACACCGGAACTCAGTCTGTTGCTGTTGGAGCCATTCCTCAGATTTGCCCAGATTTCTCACAGTCATTCAGTACACTGGTGGTGAGTGGGACCAGACATTGCCTAAAACAAAGGGGAGAAAATGTAATCAGACAATATTGTGAAGCAGATTTCAGACAATGGAAGCGACCTCTTAAGAGTGGATTATTTTAGCCCTCATGAGAATGGAAATGGCCAAGTCATCGCTCTAATTTTGGCACAGTGTTAAATTTGACACAGATCCATATAATGATCAGTTCTCATTGCCTTGACAAAATTCTAGTTATGTGACACATTATTAGGACTGAAACAGTACATCACAGTGCAGAAATGTGCATCATGGATGGATTATTTCAGCTGCACTCTATTAATACTGCCATCTAATGCAGTTTCAGTGTTTCAACACCAAAAGTCGCTGCCAACTTAACCCATGCTAGTAATCAACTTAACCCACACCAAGTCAACCAAGTCAACCCACACAAGCAATGAACTCAACCTATTCTAGTATTGATCTTAAGCCACACCAGCAATCAATTTAACTTGCCCTAGCAATGAACCCAACCCCCACTTATAATAACTTAACCCCTTGAAGAAGTGTTTAGTAAAACTTTAGACCTTTTGGACTGGTGGGTCTTGGCCATTTAAAGGGTTAACCCACACCATCGATCAGTTTAACCCGCATTAGCAATGAACTGAACCTCCACTAGCAATGAACTTAACCCACACCAGCAAGCAATTCAACATGCATTAGGAATGAACTCAAGCTCCACTAGCAATAAACTTAGCCCACACTGGCAAGCAATTTAACCAGCATTAGCAATTTTCTCCTGTACTGGTAATGAGACACACCAGCAATCAGCTTAACCCACACCAGCAATCAATTTGACCTACACCAGCAATCTACTCAACCTACGTTAGCACTTAACCCACAGCAGCAATTAACCTGTATCAGTAATCAACTTAACTCATACCACCAAACTTAAACTGCACTAGCAATAAACTCAACCAACTCTAGCAATACAATTAACCCACACCAACAATGAACTCAAACCACACCAGCAAAGAACTAAAACCACACCAGCAAAGAACTTAACCCACACCAGCATTCAACCCACACTTGCAATGAACTCAACCAACGCCAGCAGTAAACTTAACCCACACCAGCAATCAGTTAAACCCAGACAAGCAATCAACTAAACCCACATGAACAGTCACCTTAATCCACACCACAAATAAACTTAACCCACATTAGTGTTTTCAGTGCCATATATAAACACTACCACACTTTAAAAAATATTTTGACAGATGAAATCATCTTATATCTAGTCAGTATATCTACTTCTCAAACTCAGGTTTCTGTAAGTATATTATAAAATTATACCTGTTTCAAGATGCTGTTTAGTAATTTTATCCAGTTAAAGTGTATTTTTCTATTGACAGATAATTGCTTGTTTGGTGAAATTATGCTTAAAGAAAGCAACATTATCTGGCAATGGAATAAGACAGCTTCACTTGTTAAAATTTCACTGGACTTAAAGCAGGTAAAACATGTTCAGAATATCAGGAAAATATCAAATAGGGAACCCAGTCTTGACAGTCTGAATTGTGAGTTGAGTGCATCATTACACCCCTACATGTTATATAATTCAGTTAAATAATATCACACTGTGTTTGAGAACAGTCAAATCTATTGATGTTGCGTGATTCAGTTTATTGGCCTCTGCGCTGTTGAGGGCACTCCTAAGAGTTACTGTTGCTTTATGAAATAACCTGTCAACTTATTCTGTTGTTTTCTCTTGGAGTCTCCATCTCTGTTTCATTTCGCTGCTGCCAGATCAGCGGGCACACATGGGACGCAGCGTTTTTTTCCCATTAGCTGCTCCCAGCTCAGCAAATGAGCACTTTCCTAATGATGAAATATGATGCTGGCCACATTAAAACGCTGTTCCAAAAGCCTGGCTCCATTCCACCACAATTACAGAGGGATACTGACGAGGGGCCGTCGCTGAGCTGCTTCAGGGAGATGAAAAAGTGCCTGTGAGAAAGAGGGGGGTGTAGGAATGAAAGCGTTTTTTTTTTAATCTTAACAGGGAGATGCAACTAGTAATGATGAAGAACAAGCGTCTATCCTATTGCCAAATGGTTGGCTGACCTGCTGCTTGTCTCAGTTCATCTCTTAATTGACAAGGTTCTGCTCTCTCATGCTGGGCAGTGTGTATGTGTGTGTGTGTGTGTGTGTGGATATCCCTGCAGCACTCTAACCTGTAACCCCTCTGCAGGCCTGCACTGGATCTAAGGGATTATCATTGTTATGTCTGCTAAGGCACAGGTGTTATGGACTGAGGTCTGTTTAGTATTTCAGCATAGGGAAAGGCAAAATGTGGCCAGCTTGTTTTACACCAGCAAAAAGTTCTTTGCAAAGGTTTGCAATCACTATTTTCAGTAATACAGAACCAATTTGGTTACAGGTAGTGTTGTTCCCAATTGGGAACAAGCAGGGCTTACAGTACTAGTTCTGTATTATTAGTTGTAGTACTAGTTAATTTTCCACCTGCTTGAACATCAGCTGGAACCACCATAATAACAGTGATTAACACTTTCATTGTCCTTTTGGTCTTTTATTTGACTGTTTGCAACTGTAAGTCTAATTTGGTTAATTAGCTGCCTTGCTTGTGAATTAGCTTTACTTATTGGCTAATACAAAACAAACTGCTGCATTGTTCTGTGTGCACACATTCAGATAAATGTCTACATGTACACAGACTCATGTGTAGTCAGGCAAAGTTTAAATGTATCTCTGACGTGTAAAAATATGATTAAAAACATTAACATTAACAGCATTGGTGTTAACTAGTTTGTCATCATAGTGAACTCTAGTAACATTAACATCCAGATTAGCTCATATCTGAAAAGTGGTGAGATCTTGAGGTAGATAAGACAACATGAAATTAGACATAAAAGGTTAAAGAGTATAGAGTAGTATATCATTTAATAACTTCTTGTTTTTCCCAGAATGCTTGAAATATTTAATAAAGCATTTAAAAATGCTGTTTGGTTCACAAAATGTCAATGTACTTTGTGTACATTTTTACTGTTTAAGTACCAAAGTGATTTAAAACTTTCAAATGGCTGTTTGTACACTATATACACCAACTCAGATCCTCCAATCTACTTTGAAAAGCTAGACTTATGTTTCAAATCACACTTCTTGCCAACCCTGTAACATTCATTTGTTGAGGCACCATTTTTCCTCACCCTATTCAACCCTATTCCTGCTATGTTGAAATTCATTGTTGTTCAGAAGGTTAACAAATAAAAAAGATGCTAAACCTCCATAGCTGTATTGTTTGGAGTGCTTTTTCTGTGTGAATTTGGAAGCTATGTAGACTGACTGATTGTTCAGCTGGCCTTGGTGACTCAGCTAGAGCAAAAGGAAATGCCATTTAATTTGTCTTTAACCCTGCACCCTCATTGCAGCACTGTTAAACTTAGCCTGTGCTTGTGTGTATGCGGAGCGGGTGGGCGAGGCAGAGCTCAATTAAGATGGAGGGAGCGACACACAAATATTGACTGGCGTGGAATAAAGCGGAAGGAGGGAGGGAGGCGGTATAAATATCAACTGCATCGCTGTTTCTCGAGAACGTCCTCACACAACCCTCAAACGGTGAAGCATACTCACATCTCGCTGTCTTTCCTGAGATGCTTCGAGCCGTTGTAAGCCAGAGGCTGTCATAGTGCAGTGATGAGTGTCTTAGTGAAGTCGGGTGACCTTTGCTTTATTGCATGTTCGTATCTGTAAAATGAGAAAATGGAGACATGGAAGGCTAGAGAGGAGTGTGGAGAGAGGGATAGAGGGGATTGATAGTGCTGGCGGGGGGGGTTACAAGAGCTGAGGCTAGAAAAAAGTGAAACAGATTGCAGATGCAATGAACGAGAATGGTTTCTGTGCATAGTGTTTTGAAGACAATTCAAGCTCTAGCTCTGGAGAGCTACTGTTTGGCTTGGTTTTTGCTCATACAGTTGATTTAATAGGGGTGTAAATGACTTTGCAATGATTCAGTTAGGCACTGCTTACACTTGGCATTAAACAGGCCCTAACTGTAAAAAAAGGAAACATCCAGCTCCGGATATTGCCGAGATAAAGCAAACAGCACCACTGCTGCTGTCTTCTTATCAAACAATCATGCATTACTGCCACAATAAAAAATATCCCTTAAACAAAATAAACATGTTTATAAATGTTGACTTGCTTGCTCATCTCTGATGATAAAAATCCAGT
Organism: Colossoma macropomum; assembly: GCF_904425465.1. Classification (NCBI taxonomy): domain Eukaryota; kingdom Metazoa; phylum Chordata; class Actinopteri; order Characiformes; family Serrasalmidae; genus Colossoma; species Colossoma macropomum. The sequence goes on from NW_023494800.1 coordinate 19,785,230, forward strand.
TCACTTCCAGTTTTGTAAATCAATCATATTTCCTTTGAAAAATATATAATATTTTATATTATATAGTGTTAATGTACTATATATAGGAAATATAGCACTATTGAAGAAAAAAATTGCATAGTACAAAATCTGAAACAGGTAGTTAAGCATGCAGCGCGATTGAATCTGTGTCTGCAGGGTTGGGGAAAGTATAGGGGGCTGCTGAGGGGGCTAGATTTCAGCAACTACTAAAAATATACAATTAGTAAACATTTTTACTTTAAAAAAATCTAATTATTAAAACTAATAAAAGAATATCCCATGTTTTGAATACATTTTTTTAACCATTTTTTTTTAACCATTTAACACTCTTAAAGTATTGAGCCTCAGTGTGTAGCTTGGCGGTGGGCAACATAACGTAATGAGATCAGAGCAATGCCTGGATGCAGAAGCTACATTCAGTGTAAATGTGTCTTTTCCTGACTGGATAGTGATCTGATCACTGTGGTCGGCTCAGGCTGATTGGATATTCATGTCAAATGTAAAGGGTCTAAGATTATGATTCTTAAGGAAACATTTAAGTGCATTAAGAAAACTCCTATGAAAATTTAACCATGACCTGATTATTTTATGGTTAAAAGGTCAGATATTCAAAGTGTGCTTGAGTGTATTTCTAAACCAGGGGGCACAGCTCCAGTCCTGGAGAGCTGGTGTCCAACACAGTTTGGTAGCTACTCTACTCGAACACACTCACTAAACCTGGCAGTTAAAGGATGAGTTGAATCAGGTGTGTTTGAGCAGGTGAATCACCAAACTGTGCTGGACACAGAGCCTCCAGGACCAGAGTTGTGCCCCCTGCTGTTAACTTTCAATTAATACTGCATTTGTGTTTGAGAGTAGAAGAGTAAATATTTCATTCTGATTTGAATTTGATGAATAGACACTGTTGTATGTACAATGTTGAAATTAAATTAAAAGTAAACTGAATATAAATGTAGTTACTTGCATAATTTACCATATAATTAAATATGTTCCTATGTAATTGCATTTAAATAGTGTCGCAAAATAAAAAGCACTTCTAGGAGTTAAAATGCACTGAATAAACTCTTTACAGACTAATGGAAAATAGACAATAAAAACAATACACCAAGAGTTTTATTTTGGCCAAAAGATGAGTGCCTATTTTATTAAATGAATAATCATTATCACTAAGTAATCAGTTCTAACATTGCACCTGTCAGATCAGCACAACACAATGCCTCAGTGTAACAGACCGTCATAATTATCTAGTGATTTGGTGTTCTTGTGCAGTGAGTACATGTGATTGTGCAGGGTTTAGGTTCACAGGCCTAGAAACCCAGATTTAGAGCATGTGGTGGTCTGAAATGCCCCTGTCAGTGCTGGGTTTCTCACACTGTGGTTCAGGGAGGGGCAGAGCTGACATTTTCATTTTACATATTTACTCTGTCCATTCAATTTCCTGCACTGCCTTACAAGCGAGCGTACACAGAGACCACTTCAGATTAGACTGCCCTCTCTTTCCATCACCATTTTACTCTCTCATATTCTTTAATCCTATCAGACCCAATGACATCTTCATTCTCTTTCTCTCTTCTTTCTCTGTCTCCATTCTAGTCCTAGCAGACACAGCAATAAAACACTCACGCACAGGTTTGTCTGTAGTTTTTATACCTTGCATGAAGTCATACATAAGTTCACTTATATAAATTGTCGCTGTCAGAACAAAAATCTGTATCTCCAAAATGGTAACTTTATAGGAGAAAGAAAAACATGCTTAACGTCTAATGAAAGTTAATGTAGCATGGTTTTTGTTTAAAGAATTTTAGACCATTTTTTTCTGTTCATCAAGTAACACAATGCATGTGAGTGTGTATGTACACACATATACATTTCCTGTGAAAAATGTAAATAAAAACTAAATTCAATGATGTGCAGATCATTTAATCCATATATTTCATTGAAAATAGTACAAAGACAACATATCAAATGTTGAAACTGAGAAATTTTATTGTTTTTTGAAAAATAAATGCCTATTTTAAATTTGATGCCAACAACACGTTCCCAAAAAGTTGCGACAGGGGTGACAAAAGACTGGTAAAATTGTGTAATGCTGAAAAAAACACCTGGTGGTTAATTGGCAACAGGTCAGTAACATAATTGGGTATAAAAGAAGTAAAGATAGGGAGGGGTTCACCACTCTGTGAAAGACCGCACAAGCAAATGGTGCAACAATTCAAAAATACCATCTCTCAACATAAAACAGCAAAGAACTTTAGCTTTTCATCATTTACAGTACATAATAACATTAAAAGATTCAGAGAATCTGGAGAAATATATGCTGCCATCCAGACAACGTCTTTTTCAGCATGACAATGCCAAACCACATTCTGCATCTATTACAACAGCATTGCTCCATATTAAAAGAGTCCAGGTGCTAAACTGACCTGCCTACAGTCCAGACCTGTCATCACTGAAAACATTTGGAGGGTTATGAAATGAAAAATATGACAAAGGAGACCCTGAACTGTTGAGCAGCTGAAATCCTACATGTAACAAAAATGGGAAAACTTTTCACTTTCAAAACTACAGCAATTGGTCTCCTCAGTTCCCAAGCTTTTACAGAGTGTTGTTAAAAGAAGAGGTAATGAAACACAGTGATAAACATACCCCTTCCCAACTTTTTTGGGAATGCATTTTTGGCATCAAAATGGACATATATTTTTAAAAAAACAATAACATATTTCAGTTTCAGCATTTGATATGTCAATTTTTGAGTAAAAAAAAAAAATTAAGTATCATGCAAAAGTTTGGGCATCACAAGAGATTAGAGCTTTCAGATAGCTTTGACCAAGGTCTCAGACCTTAATTAGCTTGGTAGGGCTATGGCTTATTCCCAATCATCATTAGGGAAGGCCAGGTGATGCAAATTTCAAAGCTTTATAAATACTCTGACTCAGTACTGCCCAGCACTCTGAAAATTAAAATAATTGATGCCCACAAAGCAGGAGAAGGCTATAAGACGATAACAAAGTGTTTTCAAGTAGCCGCTTCCTCAGTCCATAATGTAATTAAGAAATAGCTGTTAACCGGAATGGAGGAGGTCAAGTTGAAGTTTGGAAGGCCAAGAAAATTCTCCTAGAGAACTGCTCGTAGGATTGTTAGAAAGGCAAATCAAAACCCCTGTCTGACTGCACAAGACTGTTAGGGAAAAGAATTTTGTTTGTATAACAGATGAGAAGTCATGGAGTTGAGTGAAAATCTCTCTTCATTCCAGTACTGGGAGAGTCCGATGAGAAGTCTCACTCTTCATCATCTAACAATGAGTTACATGGACAGACAGTTATCAGAACAGACAATATAAAGCTTGTGATTGTTTACAGAATAAAACCTTGCCAAATATAGATCTAGTTGCATGAAGAACATGTTCCCTTCAAGGGTGAACTTTATGTTCAGAGCAGAGGCCCTATTCATAGAAGAAGGTGATGACTTTATTTTGATAAACAAGCATCAACCACAGTGTTATGTTATTTCCTACCTTCTTACATTGGAAAAACCATCACCCTAAATGTCTCTTAAACAGGATTAGTTGTTTTGTTGTTATATATATATATATATATATATATATATATATATATATATATATATATATTTTGCAGCTTACATTGTTGCTGGGCAGAAGCATGTTGAGCTATATATATTCTGCAGTTTGCTTTTTTACTGAGCACAAAGTTCATGTTTATTTGATTATAGCTAAATATGTATATTAAACAATTATAGTTGAGCTTATAATAAGGATATTTTTTTTCTACAAGACCTATAGGAAGCTTTAGCAGACTCGAGAGTGGTGGTGCACTGTTCTACTGTGTGGTGACACCTTTCATGGAAGAGTCATCAGAAGAAAACCTTTCCCGCATCCTCATAACAAAATTCAGCATCAGAAGTTTGCAAAGGAACATCTAAACAAGCCTGATGCATTTTGGACACAAGTCCTGTGCACTGATGAAGTTAAAATCAAACTTTTTGGCCATAATGAGCAAAGCCATGTTAGGAGGAAAAATGGTGCAGAATCTTATAAAAAGAACACCTTTCCATCTGTTAAGCACAGGCATGGATTGATCATACAAATGGCACATAGAATTAACATTCTTGTCATCCTTTTGTCATATAATTGTGTCATATAATTGAAATAAACAGAAATGTGAAATGTGAAAAAAGTAAGTAAGTGCTAATGATTAAAACTCTGTTATATCTTGGAGGAACCTGTCTTATATAAACCTCAGATATATGGTTTGCTCTTTGCTACTGAATTGTGTGGTGTCATCATGCCCAGATCAAAGGAGCTCCTGAGGCCTTCAGAGAGGAGGTTGTAGATGCTTATGAGTCTAGGAAAGAGGTTTGAGAAGCATTTCTGAAGTATTAGAAATCAATCCTTCCACTATCTGAAAGATCAGGGAACGGTTCAAAAGGAAGAAATGGAGGGTTGGAATGGCCTAATCAAAGCCCAGATCTGAATCTCATTGAAAAGCTGTGGGAGAATTTGAAACAGGCTGTACATGCAGGAAGCCCCTCAAGCATTGCACAATTGAAATAATTCTGCATGAAGGAGTGGGAAAAATTTGTGTGGTTCACTTGCATGTGTGAGCATGAAGCTCTAACTTCATGGAGATCCAGTCAAATCACACACACCCTATTTCTATAGAGTTGTAAGCTTTAAATGAATAATTCACTAAAATGTGATGATCCTGTTGGTTTGGTAGCTGCTAAAGGTATAACTTAGTACTAATGATCTGTGGAGGAATCTCTTCCCATTACCAACACTGACAAAAACTGGATTCAGATTTGGTCGCAATAAATGGATTTGCTGTTTGTACTGGCACATTTCAAACCTCCTGAAAAACTGTTAAATCACAAATGAGAGAAAAAGAGATGAAATTTCCATCTTAAGCCACTACAAGACTGAGCCATGTGAGAGGCAGTGTGGATTTTGCGCTGGGTACCATTCTTATCATCTGATAATTTAAGGTGCTCCACACATGGAAAGCAGTGCAGTTTGTTGTGCTCTGAGGTGACGTGATGTGGATACCTGGCATGAACTCAGCTAAACCAGCTGAATATCAACTTAAAAAAAGAAATGATTTAGGATTCAAATTATTCAGTCTAGCTCTAATTATAATACACAACCCTAAACTTAACCTCAAAAATCAAACACAAATGGTTTTACCCTTTTAACTTGAAAAAGTAACTTTTGAAAAAAGTTATTTTGCAAAGTCAGAAACATTTTGTTATAAATGTCGAAAGTGTTTTAATTTTCATAAAAAGTGAAACATTTTTGTCCTGAAAATGTATGAAAAACTCACTTACCCGATGCACTCTCTCTCCCCTCTTTCTTTCTATCTTTCTTTCTCTCTCCCACTCTCACACACTCTTTTTTTCATTCTTTCTCACATGCTCTCTCGTTTTTTCTTTCTTCCTGTCTCTCTCTCTCTGTCTCTGTGTCTAGAAGAGATACACAAGGACACATGCATTCATAATTCAGAGGCTTTAAAAGCAGTAAGTGATTAAGGATTAAACAGGGAAGTTAAGATCATTCTGTGTGGATTTATAAAAAGCTGCAGTGGAAAGATTCGAGGTGGTTTATTTTAGACTCATGCGGGCTGCTTGTGGGAAAAAAGAGGTGAGAAATTATGTTCAGAATAGTTGTGCTCTGTATGTGCTGTAATTAGTGCCACTTGTTGAACCTGTGTGCTGCAGGCATCTTTACATAGACTGTACGTGTGTGAATTAAAGTGTGTGAGGAGGAATCTGAGAGAGGCTGAGAGGACCTTTTACTCTCTATTTTGTGTCTGAGTGTAAAGGATTTAAAGGGAGCTCACTGATCTCTGGGGAATGTGTGTGTGTGTGTGTCAGTGAGAGAGAGTAAATATGAGAGAACCCCTGCAGGCTTACCATTCTCAGTCTGATGTCTGATAATGGAGTATAAAAGGCAGCACAGCATGTAGATTAATACAGTAACAATAAAATTTTACATGTTTTGGTGTGTGTGTGTGTGTGTGTGTGTGTGTGTGTGTGTGCTTGTGTGAATAAACCTCATGATCTTAAAATTGAATAATTCCATTATAATTATTACAATTAACAATTTGTCTCTTTCCTTTATTGTATGCAACTATTAAAGTACACGCCTAATGAAGCCAAATTGGCAGATTTTTTTTTTCCTTTCTAGTTGTTGATACTTAGTAGATCCCAACTGACAATAGACACAGCTCAGCTCAAATAAACAAACATTACCATTATTCTCTTAAAGTGCTATTAACATTGAATAATATATAATAATAACAAACACCAAATAAACAAACATTACTCACCACCGCCCTCTAAAGGTGTCAGTAACAATCATCAAATTAACATACCTTACTCACTGCCGCCCTCTAAAGATGTTATTAACAAACATCAAATAAACAAACATTACTCATCTCTACTCTCTAAAAGTGTTAACAAACATCAAATAAACAAACATTACTCATCTCTACTCTCTAAAAGTGTTTTAACAAACATCAAATAAACAAACATTACTGACCTCTACTCTCTAAGTGTTAACAAACATCAAATAAACAAACATTACTCACCTCTACTCTCTAAAAGTGTTTTAACAAACATCAAATAAACAAACATTACTGACCTCTACTCTCTAAAAGTGTTTTAACAAACATCAAATAAACAAACATTACTGACCTCTGCCCTCTAAATGTGTTATTAACAAACATCAAATAAACAAACGTTATTCACTGCTGCTCTCTAAAGTTGTTAACTAATATCAAATAAACAAGCATCACTCACCACTACCCTCTAAAGGTGTTATTAACAAACATTACTCACTGCTGACACTGTTATATTACTGGATACATACAATCTAAGTATGACAGATGCAAGAGATTTTATCCCAAAATTGCAATTTGCATTTATGTTACAAAATACAAAAAGCAAAAGGCTGCATTATTTGTTGACTGACAGCCAAATGTCTGTGGAGTTCCTTTACTCAGCAGCAGTTACATTGCAAGTGCTGATTTCAGTTGAAAGAAGATGTTATCACACTGAGTTTTATATTGTTTAGCACTCATAATGAAAGTGTTAGAAGTAGGGCAGGAAGTAAGCGCTGTGTCTGTGACTAGACAGATATATATAGATGTGTGTGTAGTTTTCAGTGGTCTGCAGTCAGTCACTAACTGAGGTAAGTCTCTACAGAGGAAGTAAATATCATAAACAGAGAGCTCAGTAGAACTTTTAGCTCCAAGATTTACACACACGCGCACACCCACAGGTGGTCAGTTGTGTTTGGCCACAGTGCTGGGACAACACACACAGTGCTCTTTACACGGTAATGAGATGTATTTGTGCTGAGTGTAGACTTCTTAGAGCAGACATGCTGAGCTAGTTTGATGTCCTACAAGCAAGATGCAAAATACAGGGGATCTTGGGGAGTCCCGCACGCACTAATTAACCTCATGGATCACCCGAATGTCTCAAAATCAAAATTCTGGGGGATCCCTGGAAGAATAAAAAACTTATTATGATGTTATGCTATCATAATTGGGGAAAAATAGAGGCACAAATACAAATTCAGCGTTCATTGATTAACTTCTTCTCCCACAATCGGCGAGCTTCTGTCTTAACTAACTAGAGATGTAGCACCGGTCTGCCTCAGGGTCGGATCACTCAAACCACATGTGGAGGTCAGGGACGGACCACATCAGACACAAATGTAAACGGAATGTGTTTTCATCATTTTCAAATGTGTCTACCAAGAGCTGACTAAGAGCAGATGAGAGAATGAACAAGGAAACGAAAGCTGGAGGATACGTAAGACTGGAGTTAGCCTTCTTGCAGTCTGGGCCAAAGAAAGTGCAGTTGGATCTCATCTGGTCATGCTGCTGATGCATTTTAGTGAAAAGTGTGAATGGATACCAGAGCATATCTAGATACAATCCAGAAATGAAACACATGTTAATGCAGCATGTAAACAGCCTCTCAGAAACATTTTTGACTACATTCAACACATTCATCTAGTATAAATGAAATGTGTTTTCTACATCCGCATACAATTACATTTACAGAAATTCATCTGCTGAACGCTGACTAACAGGTGAGAGGATAAACAAGGCAATGCAAGATGGAGCGCTTTCTTGCAATCTGGCCCCAGTGAAAGCATCCAAGCCAAGCGTGTCGATTCATATCTTAGTGTGAGAAGATGTAGGACTAAATGGAAAGAGGAGTAAATGGAAGTCAAATGGAAACAACGTATGCGTTGATGTACTTACATGAGAAAGTAAAATTGGATTTCATCTAGTCACACTGGAGATACATTTTAGTGAAAAGTGTAAATGAAATCTAAACATAAAACACATGTTAATGCCTGAATGCCTGTAGCAGTAATGCAACTGACTGATTGTTCATCTGTTTTGCACCTGGTGAGTTTCATTGCAGATCTAATCAGATCCACTTAAACCTCCCAGTCAGATGCTGAAAGTGTGGTAAATTAGGAGTTTGTAAATCATGAAGACTTTTCTAATTGGATATGTTAGAGTAAGATCAGAGGAGACCAGGGGGTTGTAACACTTTAAGTCTTAGCCTCTATAGCACAGTGATTGTTGTTGCTGTACCTTTCATACTTTAATAAATGATACTCATATTTGTGTTAGTAATAACAATAGCATACAAATCTACTACTTACTTACAAAATTATTAAGTTGGTGTCAAAGAGTTACATTGTTAAAACCAGGGGTGGAAATGGCCAGGTTTTACTGAAAGAACCGTGCAATGTGCCCTGTGCTCTTTTTTACATTGAATTATACATCAAATTATTATAATAAACCAATAAATGCTTGAATTTATTGAATTTCTTGCATTAAAAATAAAAGGAGATTTTAAAAGTTGAAAGCTTGGATGTTTGTCCTTAGAAACCTAAGTTTAGCACCATAGAAAAATGTCACAAAAGTTAATGGCACTTTAATTGAAACTACTGGTAACCAGCACCTTTTTTCAAACACTTGTCAAGGCTTCCACTATTGCAACCAAAATACTAAACTGCCTCTTTCATGATGTGATCCAGATTGCCAAAAACATCCAGCGTCCAGTTCAGTTAAACTGAAGTATCAGTCACAGCCTTACATTTGAGTCACACTTGCTAACATTAAGTTATTTTAAACTGAGCTCACTGACAGATATTGTGGTGTTTTGGCTGCCTTCACGTTCCAAACACGTGGCATGCAGACACTTGTTACCATGGAAACTGAATGGGTGGACCCTGCTGCAGCACCATGACTTTCCATTGGCTGAACGGGCTTCAGGCTAAACTTGATATACGTTCATCAGCCGCTTGACTTCATGCATATGACAGAGTAAAACATACACAGTTTCTGTAAGAAAATAATTACCAGGTTTTTGGAATTCCAACCCATTTCTACTCCTGGTTACAACCTGCCCCACTACACTGGCAGGATATAAGCATAATAAAATTCATGCACCCACAGTAATATGTATGAAAGAATTTTACAGGTACATTTGGCTTTATTTGTCTTAAATTCAAAACAGAAAAACAAGAACATTTAACCTCCATTAAGATGAGTGCTAACTGAATTATAATCCAGTTTTAAATTTTACATTTTAAATTGACATTGAATTTACATTGAAATGGCATTTAATTTTTTGATACATAGAAAACAGCAGCGCTGCTGTGTCTAATCCACTCGTACCAGCACAAAACACACCAACATCACGTCATCACGTGTTACTGCAGTGCCGAGAATGATCCACCATCCAAATAATACCTGCTCTGTGTGGTCCTGTGGGGGTCCTGGTCATTGAAGAACGGGGTAAAAGGGGGCTAACAGTATACAGAGTAACAGAAGGACTACAGTCTGTAACTGTAAAACTACAGAGTGCATCTATATTCTAAGTGGAGCTGATCAGATGGACATTGAGTGGATACATGAGGAGGTGTACTTAATTATGTGGTCAGAAAAAAAATAGACTGGTAAAACCATATGTCCATTCTAAAGCCCGAGTGATATATTCGTTGGCCAATAACACCTGCTGATGTAGACAACCTGTGGTTTTATCTGTATCAATAAAAATATTGCTGATAATATTAAAGCAAGTTTTCTCATCATACTAGAAACATATGAAAATGTATCCAAAACTAACTTTTAGCATGAGACTAACATAACATTTTTTTTTTTTATGAAGAGAAATAATGACACATACATTAGAGAAAAAAAGAGGTAATTAACAGAAATCAACACCACAAAGTTCTGCTGTTTATTTGAGTTTCAGATGTGGGACAATTGAAAATTGATAAAGCACTGAAACTTTATGAGACATAAAAATAAAGATATATTGGCCAATATTATTGTTTGTCAGAAGTTTTAGACAATATCAATATCAGCCACACATGCTTCATATCAGTCAGGCCTTAATCAATACAGATATGATCTGTTAGTTGTTGTGGCAAATTCACTTAAGTGGTTTTTGAAATGTCTGCTTGCTTTAGGCATCTGTTGGCCTGTACTGTATTTCACAGTGCGATGACAAAATGGCACTTTGATTTTACAAGATTGAATGTAAGTCGGTTTTCCATGAATAAAATATGTTACATCAACACAATTGCTGTCTTTCAGTTTACTTCTTTTCTCACAAGAATTTTGCTGATGTAGCACATTTTGTTCATGTGGAGATGATGTATACATTTGAATCAAGTAAATTCAGGGCAGTGAGTGTGCAGTGTATGTTTGAGCACATGTGCGAGAGGTGAGACTGAGCTTCAGAATCAAATCCTTAAGACAGAACAGTTACAGCATATAAGCCTAATCACACTTTTTTCTCATTACCTGACCTAAATCTCATCATTACCATCAGCCTTCACTCTGATTACATCTGCTAAATCTCCGTCATGGTCACAGATCTTTGGATATGATCCTGAATAATGCTGCTAATCCATAATCCTTCAAGTCTTATAGCCCGAATAAGGATTGCAAAGCAAAACCAAATCCAAAATAGACCTAGATCCATCAGTAATTAGACTGTGTCTCCAACCAGCAAACCAGCAGTTCTCTCCCATTCAGATCTGAGAAGGGTTTCCAGCATGGTGTTTTATGTTAAGTTGCCGTATGTATTTATCCTCCAGGCCAGAAACAGTAGCTCTTGCTGGGCTCCCTGTGGCTCATCCCCAGGTTGGCTCACATGGCCTCAGGGCCTGACAGCACTCTTTGTCTCTTGCTCTGCAGCTGGCCCAACTGCTGCGGCCAGTCTGCTCCAGCTCCGCCAATTAAAGCAGTCGGCTGCTTGGTGGAAGCCCTCGTAAGGTTTGGGTTATACTAAGGTCTGCTGTGGTCATCCTCCAGAGGTTACTGCTATGAAGAACAGAAATATACTCCCACAGATGAGCACTCTATAGGACAGTAGTTTACAAGTATATAACATCGTGTCAAAAATTCTTTTAGAAATTTTTATTAAGTCACATTTGTATCCAAATGATCAAAGATTCAGTTCATATATAAAATTATTGAACTATTATGGAATTATGGAAATGAACACACCTTTATGTATGGTGTCATAGAAAGCTTAAAGGTTGAAGCTTTAGCCTAGCTACAGAACACTTGCTAAGGTAGTCTACCGTTATTAGTAGCCTTAAAAGACAGTTGATAGTTCTAAGACAGCCTACCAAACAGAATGGAAAAGCACCGTAATGTTCTCTCAGTATTAGTGAAAAATTGTCTGTTGCGTTATTCAGATTCGGATATAAATTGATGATGTTGTGCATGTGTTCATATACAGTAGTGCTGTCTTTATGATCGCGTTGCCAGCCTGCAGGATCTTGCTTTTCAGATGTACTTTATTTTTTTGTCCTTATGATATCGTTCTGCCACCCAGACCAACTAAATGGCTGAGAGGATCTTCCAAAGCATCCATCATTTTACATTTTTTCAGAAGTGTCGAATATGGGTAAGTGCACTAGTAGAGTGAGTGGCAGCGGTCAGAAACCTTTTTTCCAACACTAGGGGACATCTGACTGGAGAATCACAGAGATGTGTATCTAAATGGGACTAAAATTATCAGACCACCGCTGTGTTCTGTGAAAAAGGACAGGTAATTCAGCCTGTAATTTTCTCAGGGGAGGAGAGAGGAAAACACTGACATGTATGTCTGTAGTCAAGACCACCTTTGTTGAGTCCAAGACAAGTCCAGAACCATGGGAAATACAATTGTAAATATACAATTTTATTAGGATTTTCAAATTAGCATATTAATTTGAAAAAAGCCTGGAATATGCTGCTATAGAAACATTTATAGGCGATGCAGTCATGCTTGGGAATACAAGAAGCATCCAGGTAAGGCTTAGTCTGTTTTGAGAAAAGATGGGATGAGGCTTGCAGTTTTGCCAAAAATGCGTCAGCAAAAATCCAACAGTTTAAAAATAACATTCCACAGCAAAAGATTGCAAGGACTTTAGGTATTTCACCCTTTACAGTGCATAATATCATTAAAAAATTCAAGAATTCAGAGAAGTCTCGTAAGAGAAAAGCCCAAAAACCACAACGGATTGAATGTGATTCGACTCCTCAGATGGCATTGCATTTAAGCTGACATGCTTCTGTGATGGAAATCACAGCAAAGGCTCAGGAATAATTTGAAAAAACTGTTGTAAAAACAGTGCATCCACATCCATGGGTTCTGACGAGTTAACTCTTCACATTGTTTATGGAAATAATGGACGTTGTGTTCTCTGGACCAAAGAAGAAAAGGACTGTCCAGGTTGTTACCAGCAAGTTCAAAGGCCAGCATTTGTAATGGTATGATGGTATTAGTGGTTAACCTGCACATCTGTGAAAGGATCACTCTGAACATATTTTGGAGCAGCATACGTGGCCTTCTAGACAACGTCTTTTTCAGGGACGCCCATGATTATTTCAAAATGACAATGCCAAGCTTAATTTTGCACGTTACAATAGCATGGCTACATAATCAGACAATGATGTGATAGACTGGCCTGTCTGCAGTCCAGAACTGTCTCTAATTTAATATGTGTGCCTTATTAAACTCAAAATATGACAACAAGGGCACTGTATAGTTTCGCAGCTGAAAACTTGTATAACTAAAAAATGGCAAAAAATTGTGCTTTTAAAACTTGATCAGTTTGCGTCTTCATTCCCTAAATGTTGGTTAAGTGGAATTGAAAGGAAAGATGATGTATCATAGTGGTCAATTGTTTAATTGTTTGTTTGTTTTGCTTTGTTTTTTGACTAGGGGGGAACTTTCCCTTTTATCTAAACCCAAATTGAGCCTTGATTTAAAAACTATTGATTACTGATAAAAGCCCTTTGCCCGGCAGACAAGGACAAGTTTAAGGTTGTGCCCGTTGTAAAAGTATCTTGAAGATTATAAGCCTAACCTGACGCGATGCTGGCTGGTGTGTTGTGTAGGACTTCACTGGGGATGCTGGCTCTGTCGGGGGAGATTAATAAAGGCTTGTCCGGATGGTGGGCAAGATATGCCCTGGCCATTGACGGGCACATTGGCATGGCGCTGTCGCCAGGGATGCTGGGAGCAGCCCTGGCATTGCTATAAATAGAGTTAGCATCATGTGTGGCAGTAGTGGGGGAGCGCAGTTCACGCTGGCTGAGGGCGCCGTGCCCAGGGACGGAAGGGAGGAGACGAGAAACAGTAATTCCATCAAAGCCACAGCATTGAGACGAGGAGTCACCGGAGCATTAAGAGAGAGGCTGATGAGGATGTCACATAGATGCGCGTCACATAACACACACGTTCAAAACACAGGCATGTGAACAGTGCTCAGTGTACTGAGAATGATGCAGGGCAATGGGAGCTTAACTGTTTGAACTCAGTTTATTATTAATTTATTAATCTTAAGACTTATTATTCATCAACTACTGTAATTTATTCTGTAAGTTCTATGAAACGGCTATGTACATTCTGTATTTATGGCAGTAAAAAACTGAAGTGGGGGTCCATATATGGGTCCTTAACCTTGTTTTAAATGGTGAAGCTTTCATGCAACTTTTGTTGCTTAAGACTTGCATTGTGTTACATAATGTAAAGCCTCCTGCAAGTCACTTGAAACTTGTTTAAAACTCAGCTGCAACTTTCTTAACTTTGTGAAACAAGTGTCATGAAACAGCCAATCAAAGCGTACTATGTGATCACATCATAGGATATCATTTAAACAAGCTGATTTTAGTTGAGTCATTATGAACAAGAAAATGAAAAAGAATGGTCTTTGAAATAATGTTGCTTATTTGCTGGTTGCCAGTTAACGTTAATATGACAACGATTTTAATGGCTGCTTGTGCCAAAATTAATCCTGCTTTGTTAGCCTGCTGTATTGCTATTCATTTTCTCCTAATTTTCTCATGAAATGAAATTAAAATATACAAAATAGGTTAAATATCACACTGCAGCATATAAAAAATACTAGCTGCTAATTTTGGTGATTTAGCATAATAAAACTTACATGCACTAGCTGCGTAAAAGTTTCACTATATTAATTCAGCCTCAGGTTTTAGGGTTAAGAAAGTGGGGAATTAAAGTGTTGGCCCACTAGCCTTTGTTAGAGTTTAGCCTGCTCATCCTGGGTGTTAGTAGGTCTGATTACTGGCTGGCTGAATAAGGGGGTAAACGTCAGGATCACTGAGCAACAGCCTGGCTTTCCTACACTGCAGGACATCCAGGGTGGAAGTTCAGAGAATACTCAGCAGCTTAAGGGGCCTGGAGATACCGATGCTTGTGAGTGTTGTGTACGTATGAGTCAAAGAGACAAATGCATTGGTCACCTCGGCATGACCCGGGCTCTTATGCAAACATGTCTGCTGAAATTCTTCAAAGAAGTATAAGGCACCACTGACTCTGTGCAGTGCTGCATCCCAGTGATGGTCACTGTTTCAGGTCACAGTCATGACAGACAGACTGGAAGAAAGATAGGACTTAGGAGACAGAAGAAAAAGTGAGAGTAGATAATGACAATACTTAAAGATATTTTCACAATACAAAATGCACTGTAAGAAAGAAACTGTTGAGAGAACTTAAACTATCAGAGCAACATTAAGATCGTCTTAACAGCTGCTTTTGTAGTCATTCTTATGAAGATTAATTTGTTTAACCAACTTAGATTTGTTTGTTCATCCAGTGTTAGGTTGCCAATAAAATATAGTATCATTTTTTTAAAGGAGAAGTTTAGCCAACATTACATTTAGGCTATTCTTACCTAGAATTACCTATATAATCACTGATTATATTCCATTGTTGCTGACTTTTAGAGTTTCCAAGCTTCTGCTATGTAGCAGTTGGATCTGCATTTTGGTTTAGGGGTTGGACAGTAAGGTTCAGCTTTTCTGAAATACTGAAGACCACAGAGCGCTCAAAAACATCTCAGAAGCCTGAGGATGCAGCCTTGAGCCTCCTAGACTGGAGGCACTGTCATACTTTATAGAGACAAGCTTGGGGATTGGAAAGGACTAAACTGGGTGAAAAGTAAAAATGTTACTCTCTTAAGTCCTGAGGGGATGTAAGGAAGGCAACAGCCCAAGAAGGGTTATAATGTAAAATTTATGAGATTTTTATGTAATATTGATATACTCTTCATCGTGACAAGTTATGTAATACTCCATACACAGTATGCACTGTTGGTTTGCAATCAGTTTTATGTAATCAGATTATAGAAATGAAGAATTTATCACCCAGCACTCATTTGAAAAATGTGTCACTTTATGCATCCTTGAAATGTGTTACTTCTACATGATTACAAGATGGATTTCTTGTTTTTGAAGTTTACACATACATAGCCCAGTAAAATTGTAAACTATAATTCTGCTAGATTCTGCAGTCTCTTTTTATGTGTACCATAAAACAGTTAATGTTCTGGGGAAAAGAGTGGCTCCATGAATCTCAAAATGATTTTAGCTACAAAGCTAGAAATAATCCAAACACAATTAGATAAGATTACACTTTCAGAGTCATCAAGAAGATTACATTATGTTAACCAAGGATAATTTAGTCACATTTCCATAATAGTTTGCCGAGCACTGACACTGTGCGTGTGTAGCTTGTTAAATGCCATGAGCTGCCTCTCTATGTGTGTACAGTCTGTCAGCGTTAATCGTGTCCTCTATACAACTGACCGACCTACCCACTCACACATAGACATGACACCCTGGCTCATGTATCTGTGAGCCGTTCCGTACTGTTGCGGTGACTCTTCCTGTAAGCACAGCGGCTTTTGTCTCCCAGGATGAATCTTGAAGATTGGAGCTTCGGGCGGTCTGATTACTGATGCAAGGATGAAGTGCTTAATTTGAATGTACTGTATGTATGAGTTCACCTCGTAGAGGAAGGTACAAATTTAATTTGTGCCTTCGGCAAGGAGAAGAATAGGAAGAGGATAACTGATGTGCCGTGTAGCCTGCAATACACAACAACATCAGTGCGGCCTTAAGCCTGGAAGTCTAGGCTTATGATTCAGTTATTTCAAAACGTATAATTCAGTAACTGATTTTTTTTTAGTAACTGCTTTAAAACTAATGTGGAAGCTATATAGGTATGAATGAGGAATTGAACTGTGGAAGCAAATATGCACAAATATAGAGTTTAGGGGTTTAAGGCATCTATTCTGGGCCCTGTTTTAATATTTTTTGGCAGTGTCTATTTACACTAAGTGAAAATACTACTAACCACACAGCCTGGTTATTTGTAGTAACTCCGTCTGGTAATTATGTGACAATAGCACACCAAGACGCCAATTTTTGCTGTAAGTTTCATACCTTCCGTTGGGGACACCAGCACTGGAAGAAGCTGTGTTCAAGGGAAAATTAGAGAACAAGGTTATTTAGTATTAACCACAACAAACGTGAACCTAATGTTCCTGTAACTCCACATAAATATTAATCAATAAGTCATGAAAATATCAAACTAACCGTAACAATTGTTAAAGGTGAAACATTTTATTGGACAATAGAATGATGCTGGTTAGAACAGGGTAGTGGATAACACCGCCGCCCTTCATGTTTAAGAATAGGGTTTGATTTCCCATTTGGGCAAAAAGTGAGTTTGCACACTGTTTTCTGTAATTTTGAGTTTTTTTGGCATTGTAGTTTGGCAGTTTAAACTTTTAAAATTTTTAATTAACCCCTTAAATGGCCAGGTTTTATTACACTCTTCTACAACCTAACAATAGCTCAGCCAGTTTGCACTGAAGTCCCTGTAGTTACTGAATAATAAACCTTAGTATGTACTAAGCCTTGGATTTTTAAGAGAGTATGTTTATGTTCTTTTTATGTTTCTAAATGATTATGTACTGTCCATTATTATTGTCTTAAATAATAAAAAAATGTATTTAAAAAAATGTATTTAAATAAAATGTATTTAATTTCAATCAAAATAAAAATGTACTTTTTATAGGCATATGGACAAACTAGATTTTTTATTAAAATGCACATATCGCTGTTGTCGGAAGATAACCTCGTATCTCCAAAATGGTAACTTTACAGGGGACGTAAAAAATCAACTTTACTTTTAATGTAAGTCAATGGAACCAGATTGTTTTCCAAGTAATTTTGGGTCATTTCTTTTAGTCCATTCATGATGAATTTACATACAATGAAAAGGGCAACAGATATTTTCAAATTCTATCAAAAACTGAAAAATGAGGTTTTCTTCTTGCAACAGTGATATGCAAATACAAGCAAGTATGGATGTAAGCAATAGCAGAAACAAATCAAACAAGGACAATAACCCTGAGAGAGACAGCAAAAGAGAGTGGTTAGTAAGAATGACCTCAAGTACAGCTTGGAACAAAAGCAGAATAATTTTATATACATCTTTGCTGAAATATAGGCTAATAGTGCTGAATCAGTGGCAAGAAATAGTATAAAATAGCATATAATTATGTATGTTTAAATAGTATGATGTTACTTTGAACACTAATTATAAATAGTAAAATCACGCTATTTACTCTACATGTATATAGTAACATCATTATTTGCACTTAGTTTGCAAATAGTATCTGCTTTTTTTAATAAGCTCTCACCAACTTTAACTCAACGCTTCGAAGTGCACCACATACTTTACACAAGTGGCTACTCATAGTACATGGGGTGGTGGGTGATATAGATATTCAGCTAGATCGCATTTGCTACCATCTGTAGTTTTCTACCCTAAATCCACTGTGAACACAGAGAATTGAATGTTATTGGTTTGACATATTAAGCATTTGAAAGTGTTTTACGGCTACGGCTTATAAACAGCTTCGTCTGACTTTTTTTCAGGCTTGAAAAGGGAAATAAGTCAGGTCGCAATGATTTCTGGTAAAGTTCTATTAACACTTATATGTTAACCATTGTCCCCCCAAAGGGTTATTCCAACGAAGTTCACTTGACCTAATAAAGAATATAATGAGAGGAAATGCCAAGACCAAGTGCATAAGGACATGTTAACACAGGCATCTGGTCCTGCAGGGCGAGAGTCCAGCACAGTTTGGTCATTTCTCTACTCCTACACACGTATTAAAACTGATAAGTCTGAAGTCATCAAACTGTGTTGACTCTGGCCCACAAGAACCAAAATTCATTGTCTGATTTCTGGTGTAAAGGGTTTCATTTAAAGTGTGCCGCTTTCTGTTTTTGTTCATTTTCATAGGTGTTCCATAGTGGACCCAACTGCCACGTTTTTTAAGAACTCTTTCAGTGGATTCCATCATCGACACAGCAAAACCATGCTTCACATACGTCTCAGATTTCCCCCTTACTCCTTTGCTCCCTGCCTGTCCACAGTCCTCCTCTTTCTCTTGGGTCTTACAGAGCCATTGCAGGCCAGCTCTGATATGTACCAGAGCACTCCAGGGAATTGTTCTGGCAAGTCCAGCTGCTCTGAGGGCGTGGTGCTCCCTGTGTGGAATCCCCAGAATCCATCGGTGGGTGACAAGGTGGCCCGTGCCATCGTCTACTTTGTTGCTCTGATCTACATGTTCTTGGGGATGTCCATCATCGCTGACCGCTTCATGTCTTCCATCGAGGTCATCACCTCGCAAGAGAAGGAAATCACCATCAAGAAACCCAATGGCGAAACCACCACGGCCACCGTGCGAATCTGGAACGAGACGGTTTCCAACCTGACTCTCATGGCTTTGGGTTCTTCAGCTCCAGAGATCTTACTGTCAGTGATTGAGGTCTGTGGGCACAATTTTGAGGCTGGGGACCTCGGTCCCAGCACCATTGTGGGCAGTGCTGCTTTCAACATGTTCATCATCATCGCCATCTGCGTCTATGTGGTGCCTGATGGCGAGGTTCGAAAAATCAAACACTTGAGAGTCTTTTTTGTGACAGCAGCATGGAGTATCTTCGCCTACATCTGGCTCTACCTGATCTTGTCCGTTTTTTCTCCTGGTGTGGTGGAGGTTTGGGAGGCTGTGTTGACCTTCCTCTTTTTTCCTATCTGCGTTGTCCAGGCCTGGGTCGCAGACCGCCGTCTGCTGTTCTACAAGTACGTTCACAAGCGCTACCGGGCCGACAAGAACCGTGGCATCATCATTGAGACTGAGGGTGATGGAATGTTTACCAAGATGGACATGGAGATGGATGGGCAGGGGGCCAATTCCCACCACAAGGAGGTGCTGGATGGCATGCTGGCAGGCGTGGAAGAGGGAGGGGGCGGAGGAGCTGGTGGAGGAGGGGGAGAAGAAGAAGAGGCACGGAGGGAGATGGCACGTACCCTGAAGGAGTTGAAGCAGAGGCATCCGGAGAAGGACATGGAGCAGCTGATTGAGATGGCTAACTACCAGGTTTTGGTTCAGCAGCAGAAGAGCAGGGCCTTCTACCGTATCCAGGCCACGCGTATGATGATCGGGGCAGGAAACATCCTGAAGAAGCATGCCGCAGATCAGGCCAGGAAGGTGGTGAGCTGCCATGAAGCCAACGCACAAGAAGAAGACCCCCACACCATCTACCTTGAGTTTGAGCCCTCACACTACCAGTGCTTCGAAAACTGTGGTTCCCTCAAATTGGCTGTGGCCAGACATGGCGGAGACAGTGGCTGCACAGTGAAGGTAAACATTTTTACAATCTGCTGTGCGTTTGTCACTTAATGGCTATTAAGATAATATTAGCCCTTAAATGCTCAGAGGCATCCTGGTGGTAAGAATGGGCTCTCAAAGCTATTAGTGCATCACTCGATTTTAATGGAAAATTATGGAGATGAATTATATTATACAGCACTACTTACTTAGCATCATGTGTAATTCTCTTAAGTGAATTATCTTTCAAGCGTTTAACTTATTACGTGCACCACAGGAAATGAGTCTAAATATTATGAAAAGACAAGAAAATTGGAATTAATGTTGTGAAAATTAGATTAAAAGATCTGATATTTGGTGAACAGTTTACTCAGAGGTGAATGTTGTTTTTAATCATATTCATACTGGCTAATATACAGTTTGTAAGGATTTCAAACAATATACGCAATGTAAAGATCCTTTTTCATAAACAAAAACAGTTTCAAAACTGTCTTAGGACATTGTTTTAAGTTAACAGAGAGATCACTGTACACAGATAACACAGAGATCACTAAATATAGAACGGCAGCAATGTAACTAATTTTATCTGTGGGTGTAGTATTATTACTGCCAGTACAGAAGGCTCTTATGTGCACATTATTGCCTGTCATTACCTAGCCATTAACTGCCTACTGAGAGAGAGGATCATGAAGAAACAAACCAACAGAAACCACAGCTTGCTAAATTTCTCTGCCATTTTTTTTCATTGTCAGTTATCATTGTTACTAAAAGATACAACGTGTGTGAAGCATACTGGCCACAATAAATGATCTGAGACCGTAATTTCTGTATGATTAGACATTTTTCTGCCAAGACTTATTTATGACGATTTGTTTTGCATATCACTGCTGTCCTTGCTTAACTTCTAGCTAATATGATGCAATTTTATTTGTCATATTGGACCGACTCCATTGGTGCACTAAGCATGAAAATTACACAGTGTAAAGAACAGCTCCTGTGTTCAAAGTGCAGATACATGATTTTGATATAACAAGAACAATATGATTTTGAGGAGATGTCAGTGGGCGTATGTGGCCCATAATACACTGCATGTGAAAAGCATGCATTGCCTAGCTGAACAATGGTTACTGAAGACACACACAAAAATCAATTGGCCAAAATAACATTGTGTCCAAAGTTACATGGACAATAATTTCAATTCAGACAAATGATTATCATCTGCAAAATTATCACAATAAACAACATTACTATGATCCAAATTCAGTTACAAAAGTACTATTTGAGCATTAAAGGACCTTATAGCATGCTTCTTCACTGATGGTAATATAATTACCCTATAAATACCAACTGGGGAGCTTCTAATAGTTCCCTGTGTTCATTTTATGAGAAAGCAAAATTTTCAGTCTATCGCATTGGAGTTCTTCTTCTGGACACCTCATCCAACCAGAGAGTAGATCTCATGTGTTACAGATTCTGTGCTTCATTTGCAAGTGCCCTATTATTTTATATATATATAGTATATATATTATATAGAGATATAATGTTTTTAAGTAGTGTTCAAAGTATGTATGTAGTTAATGAATTGGTGATATTCAATTTGTGTAGGCTGTAATTGTGTAATCTTTTCTGTTGTATACCTATTTGAATTTAGAATGATAGTATGAAGGAAATTGTTTAATACAGGTGAAGCAAAAAAATATGTGGCACTTGAAAGAGAATGGAAGAATGATAATTTGCATAATATCGGCACTTATTTAAATGATCACAATGTTCGATAATATCATTTATCAGCCCAAGACTAGTCCAAAGTTTACCTTGTTACTTTTGTACTGGAGCTCTGAGGATCATATGATAAAAAGTAATGGAAGTCACCCCAATCACCCAAAAGCCTCTGTTGTGGAACCAAAAACTAGCCTGCCAGTTACTGTTATTTCACTGAAGTCTCTGAGTGCTCTTGGTCTGTAGCATTACATCACAGCTCTATCCTCTCTTCCCCTAGGTGGACTACCGCACTGAGGACGGCACAGCTAACGCCGGCTCAGATTACGAGTTTGCTGAGGGCACACTGGTCTTCAAACCAGGTGAGACCATAAAGGAGCTGACGGTTGGTGTGATTGATGACGACATCTTTGAAGAAGATGAACACTTCTACGTTCATCTTAGCAACCCGCGTGTTGTCCACCGGGCCGAGGTCTCCGTCCTGGATCCCAACGCTGTTGCCCCTGGCAACAGCCTCTTAGGCTCCGTCCCTGTCCAGCCCAAAGCCGCGCTGGGCTCTGCCCACACTGCCACGGTGACCATCTACGATGATGACCATGCAGGTATCTTCACGTTCGAGAGCGCATCCACGCGTGTGAGTGAGAGTGTGGGCGTCATGCAGGTGAAGGTGCACAGAACGTCTGGAGCGAGGGGCAAGGTGGCAGTGCCTTACCACACCACGGAGGGGACTGCCAAGGCTGGAGAGGACTACGAGGAAGTGGCCGGCAAACTGGAATTCCTCAACGACGAAACTATGTAAGTGTATGTTTATTAGGTTTTTTGGTTGATTTATTAGATGACATATTACAGTGTTTGGAATGTTAACTGTTGGACCTGCTGTTGTTAAACTAGTGGTTTTCCATTTACCCCAGATGTGGTCGGTCAGCAAAGACATGTTTGGTGTTCAGATTTTCTCTTTTTTAAAGCGCTCAAACCACATCCAGGTCTTTAGTAAGTTCACACAGACTTGTCAAAGTCGTTTGGGACACAGTATAACTTACAGTGAACTATAAAAATGAACAAAACTTCACTGGGTAGCAACTGTGGTCAGCCATTTCATTCAACAGATGTCAAAATTTGACTGCCCTTCACATGTATACATATACGCAGGCATACGGATGCTACCCAGTATGTTTGTGAATTCTGTTCTAAAGTGTTAAAGTGTTAAGATTTTCTAACTGAAGATATATTTTTAACTATATAAACAACAGAAATCATGACTCTAATCTAGTATTCAAATGCTTGCATGATGTATATAAAAGTGAACGGGAGCCGAATTCTGTGGCGGAGGCGAAAATCAGCACCGCACTATTGTCAACAATAGTAAGTCATAGTAAGTCTGAGACATGATAAAGGAGGAGAAGACATTTCACTGGTAGTTTATGGGGAAAGTCGTGCTCTTCAATTAAAAGAAACGTTAATATGGCATTCAGTTTCAGGTTTAAAGGTCTCTGTATTCAAAGAGACAGGAGCCTGGTCTAGTATGACTGACAATTGCCAAGAAAGACCTGGAAATGATTTGAGAGACATTTGAGAGCAAATATTTACTAAAAAGATTTGGGTGACTATTGACTTCTGGTGCTTGTTAGCACCATTAGCCTAATAGCTCCAGTTCTAAACTAAAGAAGCAAAATTTGAACACCAGTCATAGTCTTAGCTGACCAGCTACATCTGGAGTAAGTGTGAAATTATGGAAATTTGTTTTTTCAATGTAGCATTCCTTTAAAGCTATACAAATGCATGATCTGATGCATTGGTCTTTAGATGGTGATAATATAATTCATTAAATTGAGCTCAGTAAAGTGATATTGAATTATTTCCTAAAGAATTGGAATTGAATGGAAGCGTGAGGTCAAAGCTTTATGCCCCTAAGGATTATTTATAAACACAAAAGCTGGAGCAAACTTTCTATGATTGAAGGTAATCCATTTAGTCTGGCTTGAAATCTGTATCAGGGGGAAGATTTTTAGAATTCTTTTGCAGCTCCACCTAAGCATTATCTCAATAATCCATCTTTTGACCTTTTCTGGTCCCTGAGATGGAAAATGATAGTGAATGGGATTTGTGTGAAAGACACATAAGAATGATGGCAGATTCAGTTCCATAGGGCTTTGCCTGAGAGAGAGCTAAGCAGAATGAGTGAAGGATGAGGACTGGAGTAGAGCCAAGATAGAGAGAGAGAGAGAGAGAGAGCAAAGCAGAGATAAAGATACTGAGTCTTTTCTCGTAGCTGAGAATCAGTATGCTGGCAAACCTGTGCATTAAGCTCAGCAGTTGCTGCAGGCTGATGCGCCACTGTAAAAGAGAATATTCTAGAATGTGAGGTTGCCAGTTAATGGCTTAAATGGTTCTGAAATTGTGCTTATAACTTAAACACCACAGAGGTCATGCTTTATATTACCCCCTTAACATTCACAGATCCATGTAGATACTGAATAATAAACCATCCGTGAATGTTAACTGCCCCTGATATCCATGTAACCAACACTGCAGGTGCCCAGGTAAGTACAGAATAACCAATGTGCTAGATTTACACTATATGTCACTAGATTGTACAAGTACAAAGACTGCTTGCTTTTATACAGATTTTAAGTGTTTGGGAGCTTTCTGTTATTGTGCAGAGGCTAAAACACTATGTGTTAAGAGAATATGCTGGTTTCAGGACCACCTACAGCAGAGTGGTATGAATTCAACATCATAATATTTTCCCATATCATCAGATTACGGAAGGAGATAATATGTAAGCTTGTATTAATAAGGTTAATGCACCTGTGCTTCCTGAGTACTGATATTCTACGCATAAAGAATGCCGTACAAACCTGCGTTGACACCAGCAGTGGCGTGATGCTACAAAGAAGCTGGTGACAGGAGGCAGCATGGAGTCAGCGACGTGACAAAATTGAGCAAAGCAGAGCCAGGTTAAGGGGAGTCTGGCCACCTCCTGTTTCTCCCTTTATGACAAAACCGGATGGCAAAATACTCGAGTGCTCCTGCAAGCAAACAAACATGTTTTTTGCCATTTGTTTGGGACCTTTCTTTAATTTTGGAAAGTAGAATGATGAATTACATTAAAAAATCAAAGAAAACTCACCCATATGTTTCTTTTTTTGTACAGCAATCTGGTTTTGGGCAGTAGGATGTTAGCATTACTATTACTGAGAACTGATTGGTTGGCATTACTACTATTGACTGCTGATTGGTTGGTGAACTGATCAGCTCGTTGACTGAGTGAAGCGGTTCACACTCACTGATATCATGAATGTACATGAAGCACAGTTAGAAAGTCCTATAACTACAGTTCAAAAGCACCTAAAAAAATAACAGCAGTGTTGGAACACTTTATGCTGTTCTGTTTTTTAGAAACATAGCACATTTTTCTATATACATTTTTTCTATATAAAGCGTTTGCGGACTGTGATTTTGCACAAAAGCTCCACAGCAACCCATTCATTTTGGACTTGTTAAGGAGTGTCCTTAACATTTGACAAACCAAGAAAACATTATTGAGTGGCAGTTCTCATCACTAGAGATTCTCTGTAGCAAAGTTTATTCAAATTAGTAGTCAAGCAGTTACCAGTAAGAATTAAGCAGGGTGATACGTGCTTTATCTCCACCACTGTGAAACATTATGCCCCTGTTTTAGTTCCTAGATATTTGTTCCTAGAGATGGAGGAACAGCTGCAGTTCCTTCTCCACAAAAAGAAGGCAGCAATCGCAAAGACGAAACACTGTTTTCTTCTCATACTGACTGCAGAAACAGTGATGCATTGTGCAAGGATTAAATTCATAGACAAGCAATTTACTTATAGGATTTTTATTGTTAGCGGGAGCACATTTGATTTGTGATAAGAACCAAGAGGGACAGTATCCGATTTGTGGTCAGTTTGACTTTGTATACGCTCTGTAGCCACTAGCCAGTGAAGTACACTGTGCTGTCATGGTTTTTGCTTGGCATTCGTAATGCATTACAGCAGTGCGATTACTTTTCTATGAAATATTTTTTTTCCGTGAAACAGTTTAAATTCTTGTAGTCACATTATAATTTTAAGACTTTTGCAAAGAATTTGTGCAATGCATATACACATATTTCATCTCTATGTATTATATGTGCCTGTGCTTGTACGTAGTTTGCATGCTTGTCCACTACCTGGGTCAGCTGAATGCACGACATACATTGCAAATATGACCAAAGCAGAGCAAGCATGGGCAAAAACTTTCCACTGCTGTAAGCTCAACGAGCGGTGAACTGATGGATAAAGATCGCTGTACTGAAGAGCCCCAGCTTCACCTAAACAGGCCAGACAACATTTTTACATTTACATAAACAAAGTTTTTCTTACGAGGCAGCTGTTTTTGAAACATTTCTACTGGCTTAAAAAGAACCGTCCATTCGTAATCTTAATAAAGCCTGACTGGCTTTGTATTGCTCAGAGTAAAGGCAGGGAGAGTGACCTTTTAAATAATGTTTACTGTGAATGGTCATTAGTTTCTAAATAAAGTACTGAAAGCACTATTGGATTTTCCCATATACTTTCCAGCTGATACAAATGTGTTTGGCTTTTATCATGGAAAACTGAGTTTTCCTCATCCTTTTGAATGAAAAGTTTGATATAATATGTAAACGTTGTTAAAATTTCAAAATATATCATTTGTACATGCAGTCTATGTATGGAATTTAAGTTGCCCATATTTAATTTGTATTGCATTGTTTTTGTTATGTCACACATACATACATATGTTACATACATCCTGTTCTGCCTTCAGCAGTTTAGCCCTGCCCATTCACTTTGAAGTTATAAGCGAAGTTTCATCCTGGACTGCTTTATGAATTAGGCACAATATAGGGCAGCCAATCAGAACAGATCTCGTTTTCATATATAGGTCTTAAATGCACAGTAACAAAAACTGCCTGTTGAATTCTATTAATAGAGTGTAGAAAATTATCATGTAAAAATTAAGCACTGGTAAATAAAGCCACACATATGAAGGGAGCTCAAGGGAAAAAACAAAGTAGTGTAGAAATAAAGCAATGCAGAAGTAATGAGTTGTGATGGCTTTTTCCAGGAAGTATTCAGTAAAATAATCCCATTACAGTTTGAGAAAAGTAATTAGTCATGTGTAATGGATTACTTTGTTTGAGTGACTACCTCAACATTCACTAAGGACTCGTCTACACCTCTGTTCATCATTCTGGACACGTTGCTTCTTTTTTCACAACTTTATGCTAATTAGTTTAAAGTAGAAAATTATCATCATAACAGAATCGTTTAAACATGTACCAACACTGTAAACATTAACCAATCGATCACCCAGCTTTAGAACCACCTAGACTAGAGATTATAGATGGTGCATCATTTTAGAAGAATGGACATGTGAGAGAGAGGACTCGTGCATTGTGGCAGTCAACAGAATGATGACGAGATAGATGGACAGGTGAATGAAAGGATGGGTGGGTTCAGTAGAAGTGATGGAGCAGTGAAATGAAGAGGAGCGAGGGATGGAGTGCAGGTCCAGCGTGTGGGCTGAGCAGAATTAAACACCGTTGTGATGATAAAGCGAAAGGGATGATTTGGAGAGAGGAGAGAAGAGGTGAGAGGCAGGTGTGCGGGCGGAGGAAAGGTAGAGCGAGTGAGAGAGAGAGAGTGATTTGTTTGAGCAGTTAGCCCTCAATGTTCACAGCGTTGGTTGAGTGAAGAGGGTGAGAAGAAAGTGGGGTTGTGTGGGAGTGTGTGTGTGTTTGAGCCATGATGGAAACACTGTTAATCATGCATTGTGTGTGTTGTGTAGTGTTCACCATCACATCAGGTGTGTGTTCATCTCATCAGTGTGTGTCTGTGTGTGTGCGTATCTGTGTGTTTCTGTATGTGAGACGGGGGCATGGTGGTAGAGTGTGTGTGTGGGAGGTTTGAGTGGATAAGCCTGTAAGTGTGTGAGAGTGCTCAGTTGATTGTACTGTTATGTGTGTACTGATACTGTACAGCTTTCAAACATGTTTGCAGATGTAATGTGAAATATGTTGAATATTGTATCCACATGCATACATCAGTGCAGTGCAGGTCAGTATTCTTTGACCCCCAGAGAAATGGATGCATCCTTGGCACTCAGTATAAAATAATAAAATTAACCACTTGAACTTGAGCCACAATCACAGAATAAAGCTTTATTAAATTAGATTCCAGGATATGTAAAATCAGGGCTAGTTTATTTTCGAAAAAAAACAAAAAAAACAAATTAGGTAGCACATTATTTGGTCCACTGTAGATGCTTTATAAAAGCTCAGTCTTTCTGTAAGTAACATTCAACTAAATAATTATGGATCAGTGGATCTTCAAGTTGAGTGTTATTTTGATGGTCCACTCTAGATGCTTTGTAAATGCACAGTCTGTTTTTAAGTAACATTCAAGTAAATATCCATTAAATGCAACTGAACTTCAAGTTCAGTGTGAAAAAGTTTATTAAATCTATCCCTAAACCCTAAACCTAACCTCAAGGCAGAACCTACATCCACTCCTAACCCTAACCCTAATGTTGTTGATAATCAACTGAACATCACCAGAATGTTTGTTAATGATTTAAGTATCTATAGAGCATCTATAGGGGACCATCCAAATAAAGTGTGACCACAAATTAAGTTTATAAATGTCTTTCTCCATCTGCTACAAATTTTTCCTTTTGTTGTGCTGATTTTGCCAGGTTGGGCTCCATGAGCCTCTGTACATGCATGTTTAAGCCTATTGTGTCAACGTTTTAAAAGCATCCACTTTTTTGCTACTACGGCATTTCTATAAAATCCTAGTCTACTTTCATAGATCTGTTATGTGATGGGAATCAGGCACAGGTACTCGACCAGGGTACAAATAGTTCTGGGTTCTGATTGGTAACTGCGCTGTGCTGTACCATATTGTGAGATGGAAAAATGCCTTTACAGCAGTGTTTCTTAATCCTATTCCTGGCGACCCACTGCACTGCACAGTTTCAAGTATTCCTTGACTCAGCACAGCTGATCCAGCTCATCAACTGATTATCGAGCCCTTTATGAGCTGGATCAGCTGTGTTGGGCCAGGGAAGCAAGGAAGGAATAAACTACACAGTACTGTGTGCTGCCAGCAGCAGGATTAAGGAACGCTGCTCTATAGTGCTTATTGCAGTGAAATGAGCACTGTATGTAACCTGCATCTGGTAACCTCTGGTAAATAATTATGGGCTTTCTGATATTTCAGACCAACTTACTGATTCACAAACAGTAAAATTCCATAGGCTATGTCCGTGTGAACATGCACTTATCGGTACAAACACATCTGACAGATCGAACTGGTTTCCAAGCCTTATTATTTGATTATTAAGTGCCGTCAAGATAGTTCCGACTCCAAGCAACCATAAGGAAAGTGTTTCTCTAGAATAAACTGTCTTTTGTTTGGGTCTTTCCAAGCCTAACTATAATAAACCTACATATGATGGTCAAAGGAATGAATTAAGGTCAGTCTCAATAATGAAATTGTAGCTGATGATTCATTTCCATATAAATAATTAATGTTTTAAATGTCTTTTTGTTCATTGTATGTGATTGTTAAAGTACGAGTGGCCAAATTGGCTGATTAGCTCATTTGCTTCCTAGTTGTTGGTACTTATTAGCTATCAACTAATCACAGACATGGCTTGAGTTCTATAAACATGTTACAGCACTAGCCAGAATTTAGAATTGTTATTGTTTTTGTAAGACCTATGACGTGTCTTAGACAATGCACTTTTTGCTCTATTGTATTTGCATCTATGTCCCTCAAATCAACAGGACAATGTGCACCCAATTCACTATTTATTTGTTGTGACTTAAATGTTATTGTAAAAGAGAAATAATTGCAGTCAGCTTAACCTGTTAACTTTGCCATATTTTTGTCTTAAACAGCATACCACATGTTTTGGGCTACAGTCATTTGAAAGGTGACACTCTCCAGTTTTTTTCCCAACCATCACAATAATTGTATGAGTTACTGACACAAAGTAACAGAAGCTAGAATGGAGGAGTTCATTTCTGCCTGACTCATACATCTCTGAACTAATCTCTGACTTTTGCTGTGTTATCAAGACCACATGTTTTGGATTATGATGTGTATACCAACATGGCTTTGAAGAAAAGTACCCACAGATTTACTAGCGTTTGCTCATTCAGTGCTTATGTTGCAAATGATAAGACCTTTACTGCTGAGAATAATGGATCATAAAAGGGTTTCTGGGAATCCTGAGATTTTAAGCTTTCTAATGGTATATATCATCACAGTGTAGCTAGACGATTTGATGTATAAAAAAACAGAAGCGTGCTGATGTCAGTACAGTCATCTAGATAAAGTTAAATAATTGCAGTCAGACTAATATGTAATAATTGTGACAGATCTACATGGATTTAACCTAATTTTAACCGGTGTAGGAATTTGTTGGGGTTGGAATGCAAGAATGGAATTAAATCATTAGTTCTCCCACCTGTTGCACTTTAATTTACATCTGTCCTCAACATCCAAATGAAAGCCAGAACTGAAATTAAAAAGTAACTTGCCTACAGAAGCGTATACTCCTCCTTATCTTAAGTGTTGTAAATAAGCTTAGGTGAAATCCTTTAGCTTCCAAAGAATGCACCAAGCTAATTACTCTCCAGCTGTGTTTCGCTGTGATCCGCTCAGCTCAGAAGAAGAAGAACTGCCTCTGTAGGCCTGCGTCTCTGGGGCTGCCATCTCCAGGGAAAGATTCAGGCTTGTGCTTCACAGGACCTTCAGATGGTAACAGAGTGGCACATATCAGGAGGTGCTTATAAAAGAATAAATATCCCATAATTATCCATATCCTCCAGCACTGGAACACTGTCAGATTCGTCATCAGAGCTTAGTCTGTTAACTGTAAACGTGTGCTGTGATTTCAATAATGCTGCTTAGCCTCGAGGATTAGGCCACAGTGTCAGATATATGTGTTACAAAAGTAGTGTGGATATGTATTACTTTACTTTTACATTGTTCTTGTTTGTTACTCACTTGGAGTGAAACACATGGTGTGTTACAATATAAAGAAAAACAATGCGTGTTTATTTATTACCATTTAGCTTTTACCTGGTTCCCATATTTTGGGGTGTTAGGGGTGAAAACTAAGCGTTTCTTATGAGTGTGAAAGTCACTTTATTTATGCATTTTCATGCATAAGTGATGTAATCACTGTGTCTTCAATAACCCATATTCCACACCAAAGCATCCCAATATAACAGTATATAATGTACAGTTTTCAATAATTGTGCATTATATATTACAATAGAAAAGGTAGTAAAACAGTAGTAAAACAGGATAGAAAGCAAAGAAGAACCAGGACAAAAAAATTAAACAATTGAAAAAGTCCTTAAGTTCTATGTTGGATCACGTGGAACCCATAAAATCCCTTGCCTATTTCAAATATGTTAAGTTCTGGACAGGGCTTGGCAATATGACCATGTTTATCTCTATTGTGATAAATAACGTAACAATGCTCTTCTGAGCAAGTTTTCGAGCTTGCAAATGTACTAGCAAAAGTGTGCTTGTGGGATCCTGTTTTTTCAGTGTATCAAATGAGACAAATGTACCATAAATGAATTATAATGAATAATATTCCTCTTGCATGGTTTAAATACAGAATCCCACTTGAGTCTTTTAGGATTCTCATACGTGGAATGAATTATTCCAAATAAGGAATAAAAATGTAAGCCTACATGTTTAGCTTTTTGGACAGATACCTTGTATTTCCAGGTAGATAAACCATTGGGATTTTAAAAGGGAAGTGGCGTATCGTAAGCCTGTGACAGCTGATAATATTTGATAATTATGATAATAATTTTCTATCTAGATAATTCACCAAACATTGTATTGTGTCTAGGATGGTGGAAATAGATTATTTCTGATTTGTTACACAAAAGAAGTCGTCTTTGGCATATAATGATACCTGTAGTAATGCCAGAGCTTCCATACGAGTGTTTCTCTGAGTTTGAATTAGTCATGATTACATTCTCATGATCCAAACTGGTCCAAAAAATGCAGACTGGTCTTTAATCACATCGCATCAAGGCTTCACTGCTGTTTTTTTAATATAGTGCAGAGCATATTGTAATATGTAGCAATTTCATTGCAATATGGCATTTTGTCCATATCAACAATTCATGACAAATGGACCAATAGACCTGGCCCAAATTATTAAAATCTCATTTCATTACATCTTTCTCATATAAGGGTAACATTTTAGTGATACAAGGTTTTGTTAGGACAGCGATGATATAAGATGATACAGTCTTCTTATAAAAGAGCTCTTGTTGATCTCTGAAAATGATTCATTTTGGAAGAAATGAAAGTCTTAAAGTTACTGAAAGTTACAAGCAGCAGGTTAAAGCGCTGGCTGCATTTAGGGGTCAGTACAATCTGGAAAACAAAAGGCTAGTTTCCCTGGGCTCTGGTCTGAGAACATTATGTTAATATATACACTAACTCATATTAGTTTGACTATTAGATGGCAATGAATGAAAATAAAGAGAAAGGAAGTAGAATGCAAATACTTGAACATAACCTGAAATTTTAAAATTGTAATTTAATTACAATTCCTTTTATTTTACGCTCTTTGTCGAAAAACATTTTCACATGCTGCTGTTCATGAGTGCCCCCCTCCTCACCTCCTCTACCCCTGGGGGTCCATGTCAGTGATTTCTGCTGACCAGACAGCTGAACCACCTCTGCCAAACAGCACAACAGAAGCTTAACTCACTTATTCCCCTGGCAGCTGAATTCAAGAGAGCTGACACCAGACAGCAGGAGCTCGGGGAGTTCTCTGTCTGTGTGTGTGTGTGTGTGTGTTGTGTGTGTGTGTGTGTGTGTGTGTGTGTGTGTGTGTGTGTGTGTGTGTGTGTGTCTGCATATAGAAAAATCCAGCATTTCAGATAGTTAATGAGCATAGCTCAGGAATTTGTGGCTCTGTGGGTTTGATTTCAAGTATATTTACAATTATACAGAGATGTGTTGCATATCATAAATCCACTGGGCTCCAAGCCCTCAGATTACCAGATAATACTCACTCTCTCCCCTGACACTCCATAATAAGGCTGCACAAAGTATCATGTGTTCATCATATCACTGCAGAAGGTCGCAGTATGCCAAGGGTCGGCAACTCAAATGTTAAGAAGAGCCATTTTATCCTTTCAACAAAAATCAAACCACCTTGGGAGCCACAACATTTTATGTCCGTTTTACCATCTCAGCTGTAAATATGTCTCAGTATGTGCTAATGTAATAGTATAGGCAAAAAATGTAATATAAACAATAACGCAGACTTACTTTACTCTGCTTTAAGCTTTAGCCCAGATCTAGCCATTTTTCTCGCATCTCTGGCAGGAAATCTTTCCTCTAAAGTAGAACAGCTTCTTGTAAAATGTCTCTCAACGTTTGATTTTTTACAAGGCTGAAGTCAGCTTCTCATTCACAAGCTTCTTGTGGAACGATTCTTAAATCGTGGAACAGGAAAATTCGAAATGAGAAGCTGGCAAACAAGAAGCTGACTTCAGCCTCGCGACTTTTTGGTGTTTGACAGTTTCTCATTGCAGATTAAACATATCAGGAAACCAGCCGAGTGCTTATAATAGCAAATATGTCCATTTGTTTCCAAATCATTGATGTTTATCTCAAATCTTTCTCTCTGTCTTTTTGTTAACTACTAGCTATGTGAGACTGTTGTCATTGCTAGGGTGACCAGCAGTCTGCGCACCAACCTTCAGGGTTAAAGGGTGAATTAGCAGTTATACATTTACTCCAGCATTTAAAACAGTTTAGTGTTAAAACTGTGTTTGAACGACCAGCAGAGCTTTATTTTACTGCAAAGGACGATTATTTTATTTTTACCTAAAAATCTGATTCCGCTATAGAGCCGCAACATGGCTGCAAAAGAGACGCACGTTTCTGACCCCTGCAATATGCAAATGAGCTTCTAACAAATTTCCATTTTTTAATGGGTGCTATGAAAGTTCTGAACCTCCTCAAACTTTCCAGATGAGCTTTTGTTGGTGCTTTAACAAATCATGCAATTTGTGTGAATTAATAAACAAACGAATTTTAATCAATTATCACATCAGAGGTTCACCAGTCTGTTATATTTTCTGTCCTTGCTCTGCCCACAAATGTGTTCTTTTATAATAACTGTTGTGAGGTTGGACAAGCTTTACAAAATGTCGGTAAAAGTTCCATTTAGCCTAATGAGAAATTGTAGTGTACAAGACATAATATGGATATTTAGAGTGCGTAACAAATTTCAAATGGTATTTGTTTTGTATCTGAGTGTGAAAGATCACCCTGCTAGCTGTAGTTGTTAGCTTGGCTAATGTTAGCACGGTGACAGATTTGTTGTTTCTGACCTGGCTAGTTTCAAGTTCTCTACAACAACACAGTCCAGCTTGGTAATGTACAAATTCATTTCCAAATCAATTGAGACTGTATGTGAAAATGCACATAAAAACAGTGATTTGTAAATTCACTTTAAATGAAAATAGCACAAGGACAATATCTTTACTGTTTTATCTTATCAACAAAAAAAAGAAATCCAAAAATATTGGGACAGGAGCCATTTTAGACTAGCAATGATGTTACATGTTCAGAAAGCCTTTTAAAAAAGATGATGGAATCATGCCTGGGGATAGAAGAAGCAACCAGGAAAGGACTCATCCTTTGTGAGCAAGGATGGGTTAAGGCTTTGCATTTTGCCAAAAAACACATTAGTGAATAATCCAACAGTTTATGAAAAACGTTTAGATATTTCACACTTTATAGTGCATAATATTATCAAAAGCTACCAGTTTGCCATTGCTATTTTTGAATATTATAACAAGTTTTGAACTGTATTCCTCTGCATGATGCTAAATGTTTGTGGAACATCTGCCACCTAAAAAATTAAGCCACAACTCTACATTAATATCAGCTGTTTTTTGTCCTTCTCCGCAGTTAACCAGATATCCATTCATGAACACTTACAAATACTCGGATACCCTGCCCTGAGAGACTATGCAACATGTAGCAATATAATCGCAATATTGCTGTATACTGTGCAGCCCTACCCACAGTGTCTCACAGTGTGTTAGTGTGTGTGTGTGTGTGAATCTGGGTACGTGGGTTATAAATGTATTTTTGTTCTCTCTGTATGCGTGTGCGTCTGGGGGTGTGTGTGACTTCAGCGTTCCTGATCGCTGTTTCTTGTCCTCCAGTGTTCTCCTATAGAGAATCCAGGCTGGAGACAATGAGATGAAAGGGAAGGGAAGTAGGGAAAGGGGCCGCTTATGTAAGCGCGGATGTGAGTGCAGGCAGAAGACGTGGCTGGCAAGTGCTCAGAAGAGGCGCTGTGTGAGTAAGGCCCCGAGTGGATCGATACATGCGGCATTCCGCACAGTTCTGCACTTTTCCGTGGCTTTCTGCGCTTTCGCCCGGGCGTGACGGATCGATGGCGACCCAGCATTCTCACACACGCAATCTACAAGCAGCAAGGCCAGAGGGTTCGGAGTGTGTGGGACTGCGCTCAGTGAGCTAATTTAAACCTGCATGCTAAAACATGAAGGAACTCTCATCGAGTGAAGCACAGCCACTGCAGAAACAGAGCAAGATGATCCTCAAGAGGGAAATTAGGCAAGATGTTTACCAGGGATGTCTGAATGATCAGTATCAGAGCTGGTGTTTTGTATCTACTTGAGGATCGCTATTAGATATTTTCAGCCGACTCAAATTTCAGTCCTTTCTTGAAAGGAAATTTTAAACTTAACCATTGCTACATCAATTGTAAACATGCTAGCTCGTGTCAGTGGTGCTGCTGTAGTCCCTATGAATCTTTCTTGTTTAAAGACCTTTTGATGCTTCTTGAAAGTAGAAGGAAGCTTCAAGAAAGTACACCCGTTTTCTTGGGGCAGGGGCGGTTGGGGTGTTTTTGAATCTGTTTTGAGCTGTTTGAAACACTTTTTTTTCATTAACTGGTGAATGCAGAAGGAAGGCATACAGCTAGCATTAATGCTAGGAAGCCAAATATCTTATTGCAGCCATATAATTGTGGTATCTGTCTTGAAATCACCCTTAATTAAGAGGATGGATTACTCAAATGACAGAAATGACTCAAATGAGGATGATAACATGCTAAAAGCTCCAGTAAGCAAGGTAGCAACCTGGCTATTTATTTTATATCATATCTTACATTAGTTTGGCTCCTTTTCTCTGGCTGAAAGGCCAAAATAACTTGTCTCTAATGTCCATTTCGTGCTGAAAAATTAAAATGTAAAATTAGAATGACAGCCTATCACAATTATTTCAGAATCGCAATTATTTGAGATGATTACAACTACTTGAAATGATCGCAATTATTAAAGCTGAATGCAATCATAGATTTCATTCGAATATTAAGCTGTGATGAGCAAAATGAGAATCGAGTGTTTTTTGGTTGAGGCAAATAAATGAAAAACACCATTAGAACCTTTAGGATTAAAACCTGATGGTTTTGATTTCTAAAGGGAATTGACTTATTGGTTAAAATTAGAGATCACTTGTTTATTAGGAAACCATGAAATGCATCTGGAATCAGTCCCAGAACACCTCTTAAACCATCAGAGTCATTTACACTGTGATATCAACCCGTCAGAAAAACACACAATACCACATACACTATTGGGCACCACCAACTAGCAGAAAGTTTTAATGGTTTCTGTGATTTCAGCAGGGATGGGACTTAATGTAAGTGGTGAAAGTTCTAACTTGGTGCTGATCTTTAGATGTAAGTGCAAGTTATGTTTGTTTATCTTGCTTGACTCCACACATGATTCTGTGTAATTGAGAAATGTGTAAGAGTGTATGCACAGTGTGGTGTATGAGTTCAAAGGTACTACCAGTGTTAGCTATTAAGTAAACATTTCCAGGAAGCAAGATGGCTATTAAGTCAATTTGGCCACTTTTAGCTTGTACTTTAAAAGATGTATACAATACACAAGATAAAACAATAATATTATTAATGGCAATTATTTATATGACAGTAAGAAGGGTCTGGGTTCGATTCCCCGGCTGGGCGACCAGGGTCCTTTCTTTGTGGAGTTTGCATGTTCTCCCCGTGTCTGCATGGGTTTCCTCCCACAGTCCAAAGACATGCAGTCAGGCCAGTTGGACATGCTAAATTGCCCCTAGGTGTGAGTGTGGGTGTGAATGTATATGTCTGTCTGTCTGCCCTGTGATGGACTGGTGACTTGTCCAGGGTGTATCCTGCCTTCCACCCAATGACTGCTGGGATAGGCTCCAGCTCCCCCCGCGACCCAGAAGGGTAAGCAGGTGTGTGTGTGTGTGTGTGTGTGTGTGTGTGTGTCTGTTAGCCTACAGATCAGTGGCTAGTCTAACCGTCAGGACTGGGAGATACTGCAGGGATCCTCAATGACTGTATGATGTATTTGTGTAACGCATGCTGGGTATTGCAGTGAGAGAATACTGAAGAGTTAAAACATGAAGACAATACAAAATTGTGAGTTCTGTCAAACTAATTAAGGCTGAGAGGTACGCACAGATAAAAAATTGAAACAGTGTATTGCTGTTTAAAACATTATCAGGCCTCTTTCTCAGTTGCTGCCTTTTGTGGAAACACTTGACAGTGATCAAAACTAGTCATATGAGTGCATCTTGTCAGAGTAAGGCCAGAAACAGACTCAATGCACGTACGCAAATTAATACAGCAACACTTGGCCACAGTGGTGTCTCTGCCACAGAAAGCCTGGTGGGGCACAATAAACTGAAAGGGCAGCAGCTGACTCATCAGTGAAACTACACACACAAACATGATCCAAACACAAATGCACTCCATCAATGAAATCACAAATTCACAAATTAACGTATCGTGGTGCAGGAGTTGGGGGAAGTGGAGACAGGAATATGAATGATATGATAACGACATTAGATCTCACAAAACCTTATCATACAGCATTGCATGAGTTATCGAGCAGTATACGATCACTGTGGTCTGCAACTACATATCCAAAGGAACATATCAGAGCAGGGAAACACTGGAATTCAAGTGATAGCATAGCAAGTGCATGAAAAGAGCAGGCAAGGAAAGCAGAAGAGAGTTTTTTAACTTGCAGTTAGCCATGTTTTTCTCTTGAACCTCTCTAGATTGAAGGAGCAGTTTTTGTCCTTTCTAAACGGAATGATGTTGAAATCCTCTGGCTGGTGTGGTCCCAAACGTTTAATCTCTAATTTCTGCTCTAATGGCAGGATACCAAATTTAACTTTTATTACATTTTTGACTTCACTCATTATATTGCTTTGCTATTAGGAGTGGCTATCGCAACTGATGAGGAACAATGGCTAGCTGCGTAGCAACGCTCATACCATAAGCAACATTTACTAAACGTCTGATTGTATGGAAATGTATTAATTTTTATTGGCTGCTCTCATAATGTGGAGATGCCCCTGCTTGGCCAATACATTGCAAACTCACAATTGTTCCATACAAACTCAACGCAAAGGCAATTTCATACGTTACCGTGGCAGTTAAAACACTCAAGGACAAATCAGAACGAGATCAAAGTCATTGTAGGAAAGTCCACTCAACATGTGGCAATCGAGTGATTTGTCCAACTGCTTGTCTTCTGTGACAGTTGACTGTGAGAAAGCATGCTGGCAGTATGAGACAGTATGGCCAGGCTTGTCTGTTGCTATAGTGCCCTTTGCTGTAACGCTCAGAATGCAGCTCTTGCTTGCATTGCGTTATGAATTGTGTCGTGACACATTTTAGAATGCAATAATGTACGAAACCGTGTCTCCGTAGCTCAAAGCGTCTGCGTTCGTGTACTTGCATGAAGCATGTTTCTGGCCTAAAGTGAGCGGAGGGGGAGGGGCTTATGGGTCATTACCATGCTCAAATGACTGGCCTTTTTCTCTGAACTCATTTTTCATTTATGTGAGCCAAACCAACCTCTGTAGTATGTAATTAGAGCCCTGTAGAATTAAGACATTTTCAACACATGAAATATCAAAAATTGATCAAACCTTGAGCTCAGAATTGAAAACCGTATCAAACCTGGAAATATGTGTATCGTTACACCCCTAATCCCCACACTTCACCTCCTCACTGCCATTCTGTCCCTCAGTTAGCTTTGCCTGCAGGCTGATCTGGGTGCAGCAGAGCTCTAAGCTTTACGCTGAGAGCAAGACCATGAGGCTGAACTGATGGAGGAGCTATATTTGGGAGGGAACAGTAGGCTAGGCATGCAAATGCGAGCTAGAGCTGGGATCTTGTTTTTGGCAAAGCCTAATCTAGGGAGTATGCTGAAGATTGGCTTTTACGATTTCCCATTTGCAAACATAGCTGCGGATAAAGAAAAATACATTGGTGCGAAACACACACATCCATACTCATGCGGCCACTGACAAGTGATATTGCCAGGGGAACAGATGTGTCAAACATGGACCCTCTTCTGTCAGCCCAGATGAAGACAAAACACCTTTTTTCCCTTAAGAAGGGAATTAGAGATTGAATGGGGAAATCTTTCCTGTGGATAGTGACAGCGCTGATTAGCATTCTGCTTTCTGTTGTACTGTTGAAAAGAAGGCACTGCTCCCACACACACACACGCTCTTTTAGCCCTACTCCTCCCTGGACACACGCACACACACACACACACACACACACACACACACACACACACACATAAGAACATGAAGGCCCTGCCAAGACAGCTACGCTTGAGCCTCTCAACTAATGCTGCTGCCATAAACTGCAGCTTCTGATTTGCTCAGATTGGAAACACTGTCTGATCTACTAATTCACCATCGGATTAGGGAAGCCTCTCAAAATGATATTCTGTTTAATCCTTTAAAGCCCTGTTCTTCTCACCCTTTTCTAAATTTGGCTTTGCTGGGTTAATTGAGCCTGCCTGACTGACCACCAAAGGAGTGAAATATAGGACTGTGCAGAAGTCAGAGATCACCCTTTGTTTATTTAATTTCCAGTCAAAACAGCCATTTATTCAATAACAGGCAGTTATTCAGTTTTCAGGAGATATTTCTGAGGAAAGTAGATATAAGATAATCCACTTGCATAAGGAAAATTCATGCAAAATAAGTGGAAAAACTGGATTTTCCAATACTGGAGTTAAGAAATTCTTAAAAGATAAAAAAAAATCATGAAAGACCTGGCAGACCACCGAAACTGTCCCCATCAGATAAGCAGTACTTCGATCTTTAAGAGAGAGAAGAAAATCCAGCTCCACTCTTGCTTTATATCAGAAGCTGTTACAGAGAAAGGACAGACAAAAAGGGAAAAAAAAACAAAGAAAGAAGGTGCTGGTGTTCACAGAACAATGTACTGGCCACCCCAGAGTCCAGACCTCAGCGTCACTGAATGTGTTTAGATTACTTGTATCATGAAAAGCAGAAAATGCACTGAACACTGAACTTTGGCGATATGGAAAAATGCCATTGCAGATTTGACATACTGAAAGCAACTCTCCTGAAAAGAGGGGCGGCTGTAATAAAGGCAAAGAGTGGACACGCTAAATACTGAAAATATATTTTGTTGTTGAGGTCTCTGTGTAATTTCTGTTGAATACATTTTTTTTTGTGACATTAAAAAATGAGTAACCTGTACTCAAAGGCAGTTGTGACTGGATATTAAATAATTGTTAGATAAATTGTTCATTTTTCTCTATGAAACTCTGTCTTTGAACAAAATGACTTTATTTTATCACGGGAAGGGTCTTCTTAGACATGACGCAAAGCGGAGTAACGCAGTTACTCACGTGACTTATTGCTTTTATAAAACCACGGGTAAGATAAAATCTAATAAAATACACAATTTTTCAGAAAATAATTGAAGTTATTATTAATAATAATCAACATAAACAAGTATTCTGCCAAGAAATGTAGTTCCTTTTGAGTGCAGTATCGGTGCAAAGCAACCGTGGACCACTGAATGAGGAGAACGTTTGGACGTCCATCGCTGTATATTGAGGTCATTTCATGAACTTTTTAACTTTTTGTAGTATAATAATGAACATATGATAACACAGCACTATTTAAGGCAAAAACATTCGCTTTATAAGTACTTTTTGGTCACCATATTATCACCACAAGTCTTATTTAGCACCAATCCAGCAGCACCCTCTTCTTGTACTGGGGCTGAATCTCAAATGGCTCCCTGCTCCCCAGTAGTGCTAAATAGAGTTAAGAAATAGTCATTTGGGACATTCAGACCCTCAGTTTAAACCAAAACAGGTTCTTACATATACTCGGTGGTCCATGCGAGCAGCATTAGAGTCAAAGATTGTTCTATTAACAGCACAAGCGTTTTTTTCGTGAACGCGGTTCAGCTAATCAGATTATAGGACTGAAACTATCCGTTTTATAAAATACATTATGGCTGAAACAAATGCTTTACCACAAACAAAGAGTGAACAGCATCCACAACATCCAGATATCTCTGTCCAATCACACAGGATCACACTGTACATTTTTCTCCATCCCTTCTCTTTCAAAACATTCCCTTCCTCTCTCTCTCTGGTCTGGCCTGCAGAGGCATTGTTTTTCATCAATCCCTCCATCTCTTCAGGCACCTGCAGGGGTTTATGGCCCAGAGTCCGGAGCTGCAGAGCTGTTTAATTTCACACAGCCTGCACAAATAGAAAACAGGGAAAGAAAGAAATCAA
This sequence comes from Colossoma macropomum, assembly GCF_904425465.1. Classification (NCBI taxonomy): domain Eukaryota; kingdom Metazoa; phylum Chordata; class Actinopteri; order Characiformes; family Serrasalmidae; genus Colossoma; species Colossoma macropomum. The sequence continues at coordinate 19,826,749 of NW_023494800.1, forward strand.
TAAAAATGAAAAAGCAGGAGAGGAATGTGAATGAAGGTGGGGAACGGATGGCAAAACTAGCGCTTCACCATTTTCTATTTTTGGAGAAGAATAGAAAAGAACCGAAGTCATTTATATGCAAAGACCTTACAATATAGTGTTTGCTTGGTCAAGTAAGTAGTTCTATAGTACTGTGCAAAAGTCAGAGACCACTTTCATTTATGTACAAATGTTTCATTTTTCAGGAGAGTTTCTGAGGACACTGATTAGATAGTCTACTTTCATAGAGAATGGGAAAGTCAAAGGAAAATAAATGAAAAAGCATGAATTTTCAAAACTATAGTTGGGACTCCTAAAAGCCATGCAAGACCTGATAGACCACCAAAAATGTCCCCATCAGAAGCTGTTGGTGTTCTCAGACTGACCACCCCAGAGTCCAGACCTCAACATCATTGAATATATTTGGGATTACTGAGATTGTGAGAAGCAGAAAATGCAACCAGCTTCTGAGATTAAACTATGGAGGTGTGGAAAAATATACCTGCAGATTTCTTTGACACACTGAAAGCAAGTCTCCTGAAAAGAATGGAAGCTGTAATGAAGGCAAAGCGTGGACACACCAAATACTGAAAAATGTTATATTTAGTCTTGCATTTAATTTTCTGTTAAATGTGTTTTCTACTTTTCCCTGCTGCTTAAAAATAAATAACTTGTACTTAATGGATGTTTCGACAGAAGACAAATCAAGGTTGGCCTTGACTTTTTCACTGTACTGTATGTGTGTACAAATGTGTGTTTGTGTGTGTGTGTCTCACCCTAGTAAGGAGCAGGTTAGGCAGAGCAGTGGCTTACACTCACTCCCATTCCACCCGACTCCTGAAAGAGAGAGAGAATGAGAGTGAGCTGCTCTTGTACTAGCCATAAAGCTTGGAATATTTGTCTGAACCAAACAGAAGTCAGGTTGTTGGGTTCAGTCAGGTGCTAACGTCTTTTCTCAAATATTTACCAGACCCGAGTCAAGTTCAGATTTCACATGTATGTATGTATTTCTCTTAGTCCCTCACACCTTTAGAGCGCTGTGGTCTGAACTTACCCCAGCTGTTTTATCCCTTATCCTTACTTCTGACTTTACATGTTATCATGTTTAGATTTGAGGGATATTTCAAACCAATGTTTGATGATGTATTTATTGTGTTTTGGAAGAGCAGAATGTTTTGGCGACTCTGGATTTTATTCATTTTACTGCGTTTATAACCCTGCAGAAATAAATCTTATATTTCTCCATCATGTCATTCCACATAGATTTTTTTTTTATTTATTTATCAATGATCTGATGACAGCGGTCATTATCATATGTAACACCATTTCCACTAAGGTAATCAGGTTCTGTTATTAGAAATGTGGAGTTTTATTGGATCTCTGGTTGGTGGTCGTTGAGTTCAGACAGCTTTTTTCAGCTGTAATTGGTTCTGATTATAAACTTGTGGGTTGGGTCAGACTCTGCTATAGTGTTCTTCTGACTGAAATCTGAGGTCTGATAAAAGCTATAACTAGCAATTCTTTCCACTCTACTGCTCTGAAGGAACAAGACTCAGATGCTTCCCCAGAAATGCAGTGAACACCCATGTCATTTACATGCATCCAGCTCTCCCTGCCAGATGTACACAAGCCTTGTAAAAAACACGCCTCCAAAGAGGCATCAGATGTTTACTATTGAAGCTGTCATTTGAAATCAGTTTGGTTTGATGCTGCAGGTTGCTTCTGCTGCTGCTGTGTGTTAGATAGAACAAAGGCCTTTGATTAGTGTGAATGGCTCTTGTGACTGGAGTGATTGTGTTACAGAGAGAGACGGAGCATGCAGTGACCCCAGGAGACCTTCCAGCTGGAGAGGACACTGATGCCATCATGCTCTCTTACCAGTGCCTCCCTTTTTTATTTTTCTTTCTTGGAATCCATCTGCCATCCCATTCTTTCTCTTCCCATGTCTCCCCCCTCCCTCTGTTACTTGCTCTCCCCCTTGCTCTAAATTATGAATTAAGGCACAGCATCCTACGATCCTCTCCAGTGTGGCATTATTGCGATATGCTCGCCGCTGCATTGAAGACGACACCTAAACAATACAGCCTGGATTTACAGCTCTATTTTGGGCCTTTGTATGCATGACGCTAGTGTCGCAGGTTTCTCTCTTTCTTCCTCTCCTTCCTCCTCTCCCCCCTGTGTTCACATAAACGCATGGTCTACCTTGATTAGCCTATTTCTGCCATCTTCTTGTTTTCAGTTCTGGAGCAGTGCCTGAACTGTGGATGTGAATGCATGATTCATTTGGTAATGGTTCCTCTCCAAAAACAGGATTATCAAACAGACTCGAGCTAATGGTGCTGAATTAAACAGTATGCGTGATTGGTTGGGGATAATGTTGGGTGAATGTAGCAGTGCTTGGCATTTGCTCCTGTGCTTTAAGATAGCTGAGGAGTGGAACTGAGCATTTCACTCAGAAATAAACAGGTATTAAGGCAGTTTATGCTGTGGGACTGATGTAGATTTCCTGCTTTTCTCTACACACTCACATTCCCTATGTGCCTGTGTTTGAGTTCATGCATGTGCTTTACTGAGTGAATGTGGTGGTGTGTGGGTGTGTGTGGATGTGTGGGTGTTGCTACTTGCTATGGATGCACAATCAGAAGCTGTCAGAACAGAAATCAGCCAAATTTCACTGCTAAAGGAATGGTTAGGTGAAAAATCAAATTGCTACAATTTTTCATCCATCCCAGAGGACTACTGACTTTTTTTTTTATTTTGGCTGATCTCTGTTATGATTTATGACATAAATGATATCAGCCAGCTTAGTACACACACTACATTTACTTCTCTTTTATGGTATGCTCTTTAGGGGGATGTTTACCAGTTTTCCTCATTTACTTACATATACACATCATTTCTGACTGCAACACCTACATATGTTCATATCGTTCATATAAGAAAAGATCTGAAAATAAGGATAATTGATGCCTCCAAAGTAGCGAAAGTCTAGAAAAAGACATCAAAGCGTTTTAAGCTCGCAATTTTCAACGGATTGCAACAGATGTTATTAAAAATTGGCAGTTAAGGGGAACTGTGGAAGTCAAGGCAAGATGTGGAAGGTCAAGAAAACTCTCAGATGTTCTTGCCTTAACTTCCACAGTTTCCCTTAACCAACATTTTTGCTTGTATGCTGGCCAGAAAGGCAAAGCAAAACCCCCACCTGACAGCAAAGAAGCTGCAGGAAGGTTTACTGAACTGATGAAATAAAAATTAAACTCTTTGGCCATAATCGCCAAATTCTGTATAATGGTCCATATTTGACATGTTCTGGCTAATATTGATCAATATAGTTTAAAACATTAGGATTATCACAATTTCTCTATTAACATTGATTACTCAAATTCAAAAATTATTTGACTAAAATGTCTGTTCTCTATGAATTGGCTCAGTAATTGATTCGCAAATTTGAATGAAAAACAGATTATAAACAAAGATTCCTCACAGGGGAAATATTAACACTCAAATTGTTTTTGTATGCTTCACTGAAAGAGAGGAAACCTACACCAGCAGGATCTCACTAATGCATGCATGTTTGTATTTACAGATTTCATGTATATAAAGTAAAATTAATTGTTTGCTGTTTATACATTGCCTTTATATGTAGTACAAATGTAGATGAAGTAAAAGGTTCCCTAACCCCAGCAAACAATTCACTGTAAAACTGCAACATACAAAGTAAAGTATATGCCACTTGAGTGTCTGTTACACTTCAAATGTGTAAATCTCTATCTATCTATCTATCTATCTATCTATCTATCTTTAATTTAGCTCAAATCAAATTTGATTTGATGTACCTTAACTCTTTCTCTCTCTCTCTCTCTCTGTCTGTGTTTGTGGAGGGAATCATGATGTTGAACTGAGCTTGAAACGGATTTGTGCCTTTTGCCAGTCAGACCCATGCCTGCGTGTGCCCATGCTTGTGTGTGGACAGAAATAGACACCCATCTACCCACCCACAGATCATTAGAGAGAGAGAGGGAGGGAGAGAGAGAGAGAGAGACTGTATCTGTGTGTGTGTGTGTGTGTGTGTGTGTGTGTGCAGGGGTGGGTGGTCAGAGTGTAACACTCTCAATCTCTTTGCTTACGCACTCAGGCCTGTGGCACTGTGAGGCTACATTTGCTACGCTTCCTTCCTCTCTCTGTGACAGGCCTGTACACCAAATGCCACCGTACACACAAGCGCACAGACACAATGAAACCTGGTGGGAACCAACTAGGGGTAGCAATATCGTCATCACGATAAATTATGTCATGTTATGTTTTCTGAGTATAGTCGTATGCAAAAGTTTGAACAAGCCTTGTCAAATGAGATGTTTTGTTGATTTTCTAAATGAAGATAAGTTAGCACATCCTTTACAGGAAACAAATCTAAATATGGCATTTTTAGTGCAGTTGTGCAATGTTATGAGTTTAACATATTGGAAAAAGTAAGCATAAAATATCAAATTAACCATTACTTTTGCACAAGTCACATTTACTGTTTTATTTTATTTTTCCAATATGTTAAATTGAGACACAGTAATTCTGCATTAAAATGTGCAGAAGTGTGTTTTCTGTAGAAGATGTGTTAACTTACTTTCACTTTTCTACTACTTTCATTTCAAGTTTAACATTTATAATAGTACCTCATTTACGTCCATGACGTCAGTAAGTACAAACAGCCAATGTATCGACTCAGGTCACCAACCAATCAGCACTCAGTAGCAGTAATGCTAGCGTTGTAGTGCCCAAAACCCATTTGCTGTAGATAAAAAGGAAAGGTGAGTTTTCTTAGCTTTTTTTAGTGAAATACATCCTTCTACTTTGTATTAATTATAATTAATTATTTGTATTAATTATAAATTAATGAAAAGTTCTGGGCAAGTGATTAGAAACTATTTTAACTTTTCGTTTTTAGCTGTTTAGCTCCATTCACCCCTATTCATTGAGAAATTCTGCTGTTTTGCAGTCCTGTTTTTGATATAACAGGGGAAATAGGAAGTGGCCAAACTCATAAACCGCTTCTGGTAGTAACTGACTGGATGTCAGTTAGCAATAATACTAATAATAATAAGTACTTAAATTATTTATTTTTACTAATTGCTTCATTTTCCTCATGTTTTTCCTCAAGTTTAAAATCAATGTGAGATGAAAATAATAGCATTTTCTTCTGTGCTGTGAAGTACTTCTGAGTGAAAGACTATATTAACCATATTAGGGAGGGTCTCTGAGCCAGCTGAGTGATAGGTGGATGTGGTGGGTTTGGAACATGAAACATGATATTATTGATCAATGTTTTTCCCCACCCACTGGTGCACACTGATGTAATCAAAACTCAGACATTTTTGAACTGGACCAAAGACATTACATTTTGATCAAAGATTATGGGAGAAAACTATATTTTTTTAAACGGTATGGGATGATGAGTCATGCTTAATATGACCAGAAACCTTAACTAACAATAGAAAAAAAGTTGTTTTTAAACTGTTTTTTGCCAACATAGAATTTTTAAAAATCATATTTTTTGTATCTGTTTTGTCTGTTTTAACTTGTTGGATCCTCATACAGTGCTATATACTTGCCGACACACACACACACATACACCCCATACCCTAAATTCTCTCTAAATACATCCTGACACCTACATACCTGTTTGGCTCATGCAGACGGTTTTGGCTAGAGCACATTTGTAACACCTCTCGACGGCGCTGTGTTCCAAAGCATGGAACAGATCAGCCCTGTCACACACGTTTTCCTCCATCGCTGTGGGTTTTCCCCTGTGAGCGGCTCTGCACGTTGTGTGCTCGGTTGCGGCTCATGGCAGCTCGTAATGAGAGAACAGGGACCAGCGCTCCACTGCCTCCGCTACACATTATAACTTTCACCACAAAACATCTCCACACATACTTATACACTCTCAGCCACTCCAAAAATATTACTAATAAATATGAGGTCATGGGTAGCTGTGTAAGTGTTTATAGAAGAGATATAAAGGCGTGAATAGTAACGAGAGTCTCTTTAGAACACACATAAAAGCATAAATAGTTATGTGAGTTCATATAGAAGACGTGAATGCAAGAGACACATGTTTTTAGAGGACATTAAAGCATGAATAGCTAGTTCCAATAGAGTTCCAATAGAAGAAATATGAAGGCATGACATGAGAAGGCCATGCAACTGTTTGTAGAAGACATATAAAAGCTTGAATAACTATGAGTGCTCCAATAGAAAAATATAAAGGCATGACACCTGAAGGCCATGCAGTTGTTTTTAGGAGAAATGTAAAGCATGCATAGCTATGGGTGTTCATGTAAAAGACATGTAAAGGCTATGTGACTGTATGGGTAACACTTTATGAGTACATCAATTAACCGTACTTAAGAGAATTATAAGCATTAATAAATGATTATGTAATGTTGCAAGTAATTGTTAACTGATAACAGAAATACAAACTAATATTATTTTAGGTTTTTATTTGGTAGTTATTAATCATTACTAAATTACTTCTAATGCATTAGTCTCAATGTCATATATATATAATATTACATTAATAATTCTTTTTGAATATTTTACTTAAGCATTATTAATGATTATTTAATGTTGTTTTGTGACCCCGATTGTAAAGTTGTCTGCACATATCTCTCAAGAAGCTTAAGAAGAAGAAGATAACTTCACAGCAGTGTTTAATAAATATTACATAACCACTATATCATTGCTTTCGGAACAAAAACTCACATCTCTAAGTAAAAAAAGTAACTTTGAACTTTCAGTGTAAGTTACTGTAATAAGATTTTTTTCTAAGTCAATTTGGACCTTTCCTGTTGGCATTCTCGAATAATGTAAAAAAATGAAACGTAAATGGAGATGACAGCAAAATTTATACATACAGGTACATCTGAAATAAATTAGAATGTCATCAAAAAGTTCAATTCAAAAAGTGAGACTCATATATAGATTCATTACACACAGAGTGATCTATTTCAAGCGTTTATTTCTTTTAATGTTGATAATTATGGCCTACAGCCAATGAAAACCCAAAAGTCAGTATCTCAGAAAATTTGAATATTATATAAGAGCAATTTAAAAAATTATTTTTAATACATAAGTGTTGACCTACTGAAAAGTATGTACAGTATATGCACTCAATACTTGGTTGGGGCACCTTTTGCGCGAATTACTGCATCAATGCGGCATGGCATGGAGGCGATCAGCCTGTGGCACTGTTGAGGTGTTATGGAAGCCCAGGTTGCTTTGATAGCGGCCTTCAGCTCATCTGCATTGTTGAGTCTGGCGTCTCGCATCTTCCTCTTGACAGTACCCCATTCTCTATGGGGTTTAGGTCAGGTGAGTTTGCTGGCCAATCAAGCACAGTGATACTGTGGTTATTAAACAAGGTTTTGGTACTTTTGGCAGTGTGGGCAGGTGCCAAGTCCTGCTGGAAAATGAAATCCACATCTCCATAAAGGTTGTCAGCAGAGGGAAGCATGAAGTGCTCTAAAATGTCCTGGTAGATGGCTGTGCTGACTTTGGACTTGATATAACACAGTGGACCAACACCAGCAGATGACATGGCTCCCCAAACCATCACTGATTGTGGAAACTTCACACTAGACCTCAAGCAGCTTGGATTGTGTGCCTCTCCACTTTTCCTCCAGTCTCTGGGACCTTGATTTCCAAATGAAATGCACAATTTATTTTCATCTGAAAACAGGACTTTGGACCACTGAGCAACAGTCCAGTCCTTTTTCTCCTTGGCCCAGGTAAGACGCTTCTGACGTTGTCTCTGGGTCATGAGTGGCTTGACACAAGAAATGTGATAGTTGTAGCCCATGTCCTGGATACGTTTGTGTGTGGCAGCTCTTGAAGCACTGACTCCAGCAGCAGTCCGCTCCTTGTGAATCTCCCCCAAATTCTTGAATCGCCTTTTCTTGAAAATCCTTTCAAGGCTGCGGTTATCCCTGTTGCTTGTGCACTTTTTTCTACCACACTTTTTCCTTCCACTCAACTTTCTTGCTTGGATACAGCACTCTGTGAACAGCCAGCTTCTTTAGCAATGACCTTTAGTGGCTTACCCTGTCAACTGTCAAGTCAGCAGTCTTCCCCATGATTGTGTAGCCTACTGAACCAGACTGAGGGACCATTTAAAGGCTTAGGAAACCTTTGCAGGTGTTTTGTGTTAATTAGCTGATTAGAGTGTGACACCATGAGTCTACAATATTGAACTTTTTCACAATATTCAAATTTTCTGAGATACTGACTTTTGGGTTTTCATTGGCTGTAGGTCATAATCATCAACATTAAAAGAAATAAACGCTTGAAATAGATCACTGTGTGTAATGAATCTATATAATATATGAGTCTCACTTTTGGAATTGAATTACTGAAATAAATTAACTTTTTGATGATATTCTAATTTATTGAGATGCACCTGTATATACTCTTTGCCATTCTGAATTAATGAATCATTCATAAGTTAGATATTTAAGGCTTTATTTAATTAAGTTTGTATTTTACATTAATATTGTAGACTTCAATAAATGGTTCATTAATGCTTAGTTCTTGCTGTGCCAGTTTTTGGGTCACATTAATTAACACATTAATAAAATAACAAGCTCTAAAATGATGTGCTAGTTATCATTACTATCATTATTTAATTAGTTAATTAATTGAGACATTACTTAAGTATTTAGTAATGATTACAAGCTATGTAATAAAATCTAAAATAATGTTAGTTCTTATTTTTATCATTATTTTATAATTAGTTGTAACATGTAATCATTTAGCAATGCTTGTTACTCTCTTAAGTACCAGCTTAAGTACTCTTATTGTAAACTGTTACCACTGTATGTAGAAGACATATGGAAGCATGAATAGCCATGCGAGCTCCTATATGAAGGCCATATGAATGTTTATAGAAAACATACACTATTGCTGAAAGTATGTGGATACCCTTCCTAATTATTGGGTTTAGGTATTTCAGCCACCGCCGTTGCTAACAGGTGTATGAAATCAAGCATATGGCCATGCAGTCTCCATAGAGAAACACTGGCAGTAGAATGGGTCATGCTGAACAGCTCAGTCACCTTAAACATGGCGCTGTTATAGGATACCATCTTTGCCACAGGTCATTTTGTGAAATTTCTCTCTTGCTGCACACAAGCCTGAGATCCAATTGCACAAGGCCAAGCATCAGCTGGGGTGGTGAAAAGCATGCCGCCACTGGACTCTGAAGGAGCAGAAACGTTCTCTTGAGTGATGAATCACGCTTCACCATCTGGCAGTCTGATCAAAGAATCTGGGATTGGCAGATGTTGGGAGAATGTTACCTACCATAATGCATAGTTTGAACCACAGAGTTTGGTGGAGGAGGGATAATCATCTGGGGCTATTTTCAGGGTTTGGGCTGGACCCCTCAGTTCCAGTGTAGGGTAATGTTAATGCTGCAGCATACAAAGACATTTTAGACAATCCTCTGCTTCCAACTTCGTGGCAACTGTTTGGGGAAGGCCCTTTTCTGTTTCAGCATGACTGAGCACAAAAGAGGTCAATAAAGACATGGTTTGGTGTGGAGAACTCCAATGGCCTGCACAGAGCCCTGACCCCAACCCCACTAAACACATTTGGGATAAAGTGGAACACTAATTGCGAGCCAGGCCTTCTTGTTCAACATCACTACCTAACCTCACAAATGCTCTTTTGACTGAATGCACAAATTCCCACAAACACACTCCAAAATCTTGAAAAGCCTTGCCAGAAGAGTGGAGGCTGGTATAGCTGCAAGGAGGTGGGGCTTCTTTATATTAATGCCTATGTTTTTGCAGTGGGATGTCTAACAAGCTAATATGATGTGATGGTCAGGTGCCCACATACTTTTGCCTATATAGTGTATGAAAAAATGAATAGCTACAGGAGTTCCTATAAAAGAAACATGAAGGAATGAATAGCTGTCTAATGGTTTACAGAAGACTAATTAATGCATGAATAGCCATGTGACTTCTTATAGAAGAGGTATAAAAGAATGAGTCTGACTATTTATATGATGATTGAAAGAAAAACACTTTATGCTGTGAAGTTTCATTCAGACCACCCAGACAGCATTCAGACTCCTCTGAGACCTTGTGTGCTTACATAAGGCCTTTTTAAAATTCTCTTTATAGAGGATCTCATACAGTAGATTCAGGAGAGTAAGGCTAAGATATTTGCATACAATATTTGCATACAGTTCTATTGTGTAAGGTTTTTAAGAGAGAGGGAGACTGTAACTGCTCTATTCTACTGTGAGATAAGTGATTATTATCTGATACTGAATTATAAGGCCTTATAAAACTTGCAATTTCATCTAACTCATTTTGAGAGGTTATCAGATTTTTATGAGGATAAAAAGTGATTGTGTATTTCAGTTTCTGATCCCTCAGTAGAGAGAGTGGCCGTAGAGAACCACCGGTGTGTGTGAGCAGCTGGATGGACAGGCGACTGATAGTTGGATGGAAAGAAGCCCGACAATGCTATTAGTACTTGTGCCTTTACTATTAAGTCCCTGCTCTTTCAGGTTTTCTCTCTCTCTCTCTTTCCCTCCCGGCTGGCACTCGCCCACATGGTTTAAGTTAAAACAATTAGGGAATACAGAGGTGTATGATTCCAGTGCCAGGAAAGAGAGCGGCGTTGAAATTAACTACATTCTTCATCTTATCATACCTCACATCTTTCTTACAGCCCTTCTGTAATTATGAGTCTCTCTGTAACCGAGCTGATCCCCAAAGCCCCACACTCCGCTCTTCCTCTCCCTCTCACCCTCTCTGTCTCTGTGTCTCTCGCTCATTTCCCTTTCTTCTTCCCTCTTGCTATCTCTCTTACTTCTTAATAAGCAAGCGCTATTGTTGTGCCACAGATGTGGCTCACATCGCCAAACTTGCTTGATGAAAACTATTCATCGCTCTGCAGCAGCTACTGCTGTGAAAGGATACCTTTTTTTTTAAAAAAAGTTTAAAAACACTCTCCGTTGGTGCTGTCTGCCTCTCTGCCTTCATATCATCCCCTGCCGTTCTTCCTTCCTTTACACCAGCATGTGTTTTTCCAGCATGTTTATTCAAGTGGCTTGTGATTTGAAGAAACATTCCAGTGTATTTTTCCTTTAACTTACTGTAAATGGTAGAAAGCATTTGCATGTGCAAATATGGCCACCAGAGACTGCTGTGAACTTTTTACAGCACGCTGTGTTTGTCCTGGGCTTAATGGGGCATGACGGTTTGCAACCTTGGAACGGCAAACAGCCAGGGACAGATTCAGGTGGCGCGGGGTGAAGTGGTGACAAAGCTGGGCTCAGGCTTGGAGAGGGAGATGTGGAGGAAGATGAGGTCATTGATCTTAGCCACTGAAATTTGGCTGACATGTGCCCCAAGGGAACCCGCGATGTTCACGTCCTGCTTTTTTGTTGGTGATTCCTTCCTCGGCATAGAACGAAAGAAAAAGGTCTTTCAGATTGCAATATGATTCACTTTCCTCTACCGTTTTTCTCCAGCGCCAAGAAAACTTCCCCCAGAGACATTCTAGTGGCGTGTAGGTCTGCCTGCGCTTTTGTTTCTTTGCCCTCAGGCCTAGAAAACACCATGAGTGCCCCAGAGCTGCTAATGCTAAGCCCTGCCAGTCTTAAGAGTGCTTCGCTAGCACAAGCCTGCCACACAGTGGAACTCCTCCATTTATCTTCTCAGAAAAAAAAACAACTCATTCACGTTTAATGTATCTCCTGTGGCGGCCAGAGGTAGCAAGAATAGCTACGCTCGTCACTTCTGCTCATTAAAAACATGATGCTCAGCAGCCACACCGAAACCAAAACAAGGCAGGAGCGCGACGGTGGCATCAGGAAAGATTAGAGCCTACCGGGCCAGATGGAATCAATACTTGATGAATGAACAGAGACGCTCTAATCAGACCTACAAAGCAGTGGAGGAGAAAGAGCGAGGTGCAAGCAGAAGAAAGGAGGGAGAGCAAGAAAGAGAGCGGGAAGAAACAAAGGCCATCTTGGCTTTCATTTGCTCTAATCACTAGTCATCTGGGACTCGAGCAGCTTCTCATAATCAGCGGTGTGAACGGAGAGAGGAAAAGAGAGAAGCATGCTAATGCGGAGCACGTAGCAGCTTGATACAGTAGTAGCTATCCAGAGCTGGGGCTGATCCAGCACTGTTTTGCAGCACTGCTTCACACAATCTGCCCGTGACACTAAAGCCCTGAGAGGAAATAGAGCTAGATGGCGGGCTTCTGTTTGAGCCAGTCAAGAATTTATCAAAAGAATAGCTCTGCTAGGTCTGAGACCAACTGAGTCATTTCCTGAGCTTAATCAGTCGTCTGTAATCTCTCATTAGTGTCTGGCACTCGATCTGAGCACTTTGACAGCTCAGTTGAGTAATGACTTACTTATGATATATGTGCTAGATGGTGATTGCAGACATGCCTACTTTGTAGACTTTGTATATTAATTCACTTATTAGCAAAAGAGCAGCTCTCCTTCTAGCCAAATTCTCCATGTCTATTTAAAGCCTCCCTTGTGCATCTACACTCATTACACATCCTACATTAAAAATTGGTGGCTAAATGGTTCTTGGCAGTTTTAGGCAAAAAAAGGTTTACATTATGTGAAGGTTTTAGAAAGACCTTAAAAAGGTTCTTTACATTCACGTTTATAAAAATGGCTCTTTAAGCCTTTTTCACAGTAGCTATAAAATGCAATTTCTATCTGTTTTGGATGCATTTTCTTCAAAGCTGTTGTTAGAGTATATTTTGACAGAACTGAAACTGGAAGTAAACTGGATTTTCTTTGTAAGTAAGCATCATTATTTCTAAAACGTTTTATTGTATTTAAATACTATTTTTATTGTGTCAGTGGTACACCGTTTTTCATAAGATGGCCGTCTTTGTGGAGAGGGGAGTATTTTTACTGTAGAGGCTTCTCTCTCTGCTTCTTTTCCCTCTCATTGCTCACTAGGAACTCAACACATAGTCTCAACATTTCACACAAGCAGTGAGCCAACTGTATCCTAGTTATTCTGATTACAGAGTTAAATGGAAAAATATTTAATTAAATTATTTAAAAATGTCTGAGTTGATTTCCAATTTTGCTTGACGATCTGGAGGTCCCTGAGGACCCGTTTGAGAACCGCTGACTTTAAAAACTGAATTTTCTTTGTCTTTGCAAGTAAGTAAGTCAGTGTTTATAAAAGTGTTTTTATTTTGTTTAAACACAGTTGTTTCCTTTTATTGTGGCAGTTTTTATCTTATCATGACTGTCTTTATGGAGAGGTTTTCACAATAAGGGCTTCTCAGCCTTTCCTTTCCGTCCTAATTACTCACCAGCAGCTCAACACAGAGTCATAACATTTCACACACAGAGAGCCAACAGTAAATATGATGACAAGAGTTATGAAGGTAATATTTTGTTTGATTACATTAAATAAAAACACCAAATTCTCTGTAGGGAAAGAGACTGCAGAACCATCCACTGAAAAGTTCTTCAGGAAATCCAGAATAGTTTCTTCCATGGCATCGCTTCAAAGAACCGTTTTTGGCACCTTTATTTTTAAGAGCATTTTGGATCAGCATTTCTCTTTTTGTGCTCTGTACTTGTCCTCTTCTTTCTCATGCTCCATCACCTTAATGGATTTACTCTGTAGGGACAGTGCCAAGCTTTCCCCCATTAGCTTCTCTATTTGCATCTGAAATACTGTGGACTGGAGACGTCTTTCAGAGCACGCACATGAAAAGCTTCTCTGTAGAGACAGAAGAGAAGGAAGATGGAAGCGAGCAGCGTGTGAATGAAAGTGAATAGAGGCTTGGCTGTAGTTGAGTGTCACGCAAGTGTGCGTGTGTGTGTGTATATATGTGTGTGTGTGTGTGTGTGTGTGTGTGTGTGTGTGTGCATACGTGTGTGTATCTGTGTGTGTGTCTGTGAAGGGTTGGGAGCATATGAGCTGCAGCTGATGTGCGGCAGTGTGTGTGAGCAGAGGGTCGGCTGGTATGAGTCAAGCCTGAAGCTGCTAAACAGCCTGGCACTATTCAGGGCATACGGGCAGTTCGGCCAGATGGAATCTGCCAGCTTGTCTGTCTGTGACTGCCTGCTGCCCCCTACTCAGGCTATTATGAGTGTAAATCTCAACTCACAACAGTTTAATTCAATGACAGTTCTTTAGGAAGTGATTCAGTTCATTGTGAAATCTCAAACATCGTTTTGATTTGATTACGGTTCTTCAGTAAAAGATTTAGTACAGAATCAAATCTCAAGTTACACCATGAGTTGATTCAATTTGATGATTCAGAATTATCTTTAAATATAAAGTGAATACACTAGAAGATCTATTTACACAGTTGTTGCTTATAAGCAATGAAAGAATACTGCAAGTACTCTTTTTTGAATTTTGACATTTGAGAATAGTCAGAAAATGTTATTTTGGCTAAAATGAGTGCATACTTTGTTAAATATTATTATAATTTTATTATTACAGTTGAAAAAATGCCTCTTTCAGACTGACATTTTACATCCTTACTGTCTGTCTTTTAGTGATGTCTGACTCATGAACACTGAATCTTTGAACTGGTTCTTTTCACTAAATCAGTCAAACTGATTCACTGTCCAGCTGAACTGAAAGCATTCTGTGTTCTATGTAGCACAAAAACGTTCAACTATTGTTACAATGTCAAGCTTGCAACAATAGAAGAACCCTTTTTTGGTGCTATATAGAACCCTTTTCAAAAAATGTTATAAATAGAACCGTCTTCAACACATTCTCCATCAATCTGAAGAACCATTTTACCATGTAAAGAACCCATCAATCCTGCAAAGTGTTCTTTGATTGTTCATGGTTCTATGTAGCAAACCCTTGAAGAGCCATCTTTTTTAAGAGTGTAGACTTTTAACACAGTTTGATTAATAATCTCTCGGTTTGAGAGATTATTACACCTGTAAAAAACCACATAAGAACATTAAGAACAGTTTTGCTGAATTCACTTTGTGTGCGTAGACTGTATCCGCGCTGTTCTTTCTGTGGTGGGTTTGTGGTTGTGTTTTATGCATTCCAGCTCCGTTAGTGAATAAAGTAGCTACATCAGACTCACTGATAATAAACCTGATCTGACAGTGAATCTTTGAATCAGACTTGCATTTCATTGAAACAGTTTAGCAAACTAAAATAAAACAACAACTTCCTATCACTAGTATGAGTCTGTCTGTCTGTCTGTCTGTCTGTCTGTCTGTCTCCTTCGCCACAGGCATCTGTTACCTTTTGCAGCAGCCGCCACTCTCCTCTTTCCTGTTGCCAGTTTAGATTTTCTCTCCTTCTCTCCCTCACTGTATTTTTTATTCCCCTCAGCCATACCATATCTGCCTCTGCCTCCGTCTCCATCTATATGTGTCACTCCAGAATTTCCCACACTTGCAGTTTCTCTCCCTCCCACTCTCTCTCTCTCTCTCTCTCTCTCTCCCCTCACTCATGAATTTGTTATAAAGAGCAGATCTTTGTGCGTGTGTCTGAGAGAGAGAGGGAGCGAGGTCGGAGAGAGAGAGGGAGGGAGAGAGAGAGAGATGAACACACACACTACTTGGCACACACCTATGAAACTCTCACATACACACACACACACACACTATGTTCACTTACACGTACACATACACTCATACACACTGATTGCATGTATGTGTGTCTGAATGATTGTACACAGCCATATAGTGTCCTGCTGAGAGTTTGCCCTTATTTTCTAAAACTCTGCCTTCCTGTGATGTGACATCACTTCCGGGTGTGCTGAAAATTGTCGTGCACGCACCAATGACTGCAGCCTGTGTACAATCATTCAGATACACTTGTGCATACAAGCAGTGTGTGTGAGTGTATGTGTAAGTGAATATAAGCTGTGTGTAAATGTGTGTGTGTGTGTGTGTGTGTGTGTGTGTGTGTGTGTGTGCATGTGCGAGTGCTTCATAGGTGTGTGCAAGTAGTGTGTGTGTATGTGCAAGTCATGTATGTTTTTATGTGCAAATGTTTCAATGTATGTCACTCTAAATGCCCCCTGAAAGAGACTGATCAGGGGCTGATATTCACCCCACTTCCTTTGATATCTTCCCTTCTGTGTCACTCTCTCACTCCCTCTGTTCAGTTTGTTTAATATAATGCATGTTTTCCCATGAAGTATCCTTATATTATTTCATTTCTCTCTCTCTCTCTCTCTCTCTCTCTCTCTCTCTCTCTCTCACTCATTTCTTTTTCTTTCTTGCTCGCTGTCTCTCTCTCTCTTATTTTTCTCTCTCCTACTCTTTTTTCTACATCGCCTTCTCTCTTATTCTCACTCTGTCTCAACCGTGCTCAGTCTTTCTCTCTGTCAGTCTTTCTGTCTCTCTCACAATTTCCCTATATCTGTATCTCTCTCTCTCTCTCTCTCTCTCTCTCTCTCTGTGTCCCTCTCTCTCACACACTCTCTCTTTCTGTTTCTCACTCTTTTGTTCTCTGTTTGTAGATTTCTGTCTCTCTCTCTCTCTCTCTCTCTCTCTCTCTCTCTCTCCCTCACTCTCTTGCCTAAGGCCTTGACTTTCATCGGTGTGTGCTGGATTGCTACCTGTTGCCATGCCAACGCTATAATTTTTGTGTATGCAGTGTGCTGTAGAATGGAGTGAACCTCTGCTCATTCTCTCAGTGGGCCTGTATCTGCTCTCACCTGTGCTGAAGTACAGTGTGCTCCTAATGACTCAGGCCTTTTAATATTCACCCTACTCCTATCATCATCATCGTCATCATCATCTCCATAGCCCACTCTTTCTATATATAAACACAACCTTATCTGCTCGCCCTGCTGTGCAGGAACAATGCTGTCTTCCCTTTTTTCTCCTTGTTCTTATTCATGAGTTAATGCCCTGTGTGTGTTTGTGTGTGTGTGTGTGTGTGTGTGTGTGTGTGTATGTTAGGTCCCCTGGGTGTGAAGTGAATGGATTTGCGAATGTGTAGGTGTGCTTGTGTGTGTTCACAGCTCATTAGGATGCTGCGTTATTTTTGTTTGTCGTTCATGCATGCATGCCTACCAGTGGTGAACCATGACTATTTAAGCAAGGCCTGCAGTTCGAGACATAACTGTCAAAAACGAGGAAAAAAGGAACACCTCTATGATAATGCTAATTTCTGCTACCGTCCCTATGGGATTTTTGGACAATCTAGACTAAACATAGACATTCAAAGCTTGTAACAGACATTCCATGTTTTATCTGAAGCTTGTACCAGACATAATAACATATATTTTACCTTGTAGCAGTTTTACAGTGACCCTCTCACTAAAGTCCTGGCACAGAATAGAGCTGATACCATTTTCCATTACTGACTTCTGACTGAAATGCTTTGGTCAGACATACTCACAGTCAGTGATGTGTCTGGGATTTCCAGTAGGCCTAGAGTTACAGTTATTTCAGAATAAACTGGTCCAACCCATTGAAAATCAGAACGTGATTGGTTGATTCCACCATCAGTACCCAATTATTACTGGTTAATCTGATATGTTAAACCTTCAGTTCATCTCCTGAAGTCCTAACAAATGTCAGAGAGAACTGTATCTACCTAGATATTACTGAGGCAAAAATCGGATTGAATAATTTTCCATGGGGCGTGTTAAGATTTTATTCTTTTTTTTTTTATTGTTCTATTCTTTTTTGTTTACAACTGCAACACTTTCAGAGTTTAAATACAACAAAAATGAAGATTGTAGAAAATAAAAATGAATAAAAATCACAGAAATGTGTTATTTTATTTCACAGAAATCATCAGAAGTCTAGAAGGCCTGAGGGTTCCTCACTGATGACTACACACACACACACACATACCCACACACAGGGAGTCAAGCTGCTTTTAGGGGTTAGGTAGTGTTTGCCTCAGTGATTAATGGTGCCGGTTGTTACCTGAGGGCCACAGTGTGAGACTGAGGCACGTGTGTAATGAGATGGCACAAATCTGCCTGCCTCTTCCCAGGATTAATTGTTTCCTCCATCCACTCATCATCTCCATCTGCCTATGTGTGTGCATGTCTGCATATGTGTGTGTGTGTGTTACATGGTAGCACCCTAAGACTCCATCCCTCATCTCTCTCTCTCTCTTCTCATTCCAACTGACCTGTCCATTCCCCCGCCCATAAATGTGTTCCTTTTTAGCAAGAAGAACCAAAACTTAGCACTAACTTAGCACTAAACTAACTTGCTTTATAGAACATTGGCAAAAATCCCTAATACGATATAAGAAGCGCACAACCCAAACTTTGCAAAGCACAGTCAAAGTTTTGTAACGCACAGTTCAAACTTTGGAACATAAAATGAAAATTTTGTCACACACGAAGCAAACTTTGTAATGCACAGGCTAAACTTAGTAATTCACAATTCAAACTTAGTAATGCACAACTCATATTCTGCGATCCACAATTCCAACTTTGTAACACACAACTCAAACTTTGCAACACACAGTTCAAACTTTGTAACACACAGTTCAAACTTTGTAATTCCAAATTTGTAACACACAACTCAAACTTTGCAACACACAGTTCAAACTTTGTAACACACAGTTCAAACTTTGTAACACACAACTCAGACTTTTTAAAGCAACACTTAAACTTTGTAACGCACAGTTCAAACTTGGTAACACACAATTCACAACTCAAACAACAAATAAAACAAAATAGAACAAATAAATTATTCAACCTAGGCCTCTACAGTGTTTGTTTAGATTCACTACATAATGTTGGAGTTATCAGTTTAAAATGTTACCCTACTGAGCTGCAGTACATGACAAATCTACAATACAGTAGAAAAACTTCACCTGATTGATTATAACAGTGTGACCTGCCACATACATACAAAATCATTTGAAAATAATAATAATGTACATTCTCTCAGTCTCTGTTGTTCTCTCTCTTTCTGCACTTTTCCTTCTGTCTGTCTGTCTCTGTCTCTCTCTCTCTCTTTCTCTCACTCATTTCAGTGTTGTGGCAGTACTGTATTTAGTGGCATTACAGTATTCTCAAAGCCTTGTCAAAATGACAGCTTTTAAATATATTAAATAGTTCAAAAAGGCCAATTTCACTTTCATTTTATAAAAGAAAAGTCTCTCTCTCTCTCTCTCTCTCTCTCTCTCTCTCCCCCCCCCTCTCTCAAAATCTCTCTCTCTGTGACTCTGTAGAGAGAGACACATCACAAGTGGAGTTGGTCAGTATGCTGCTAGTGAAACACTGGCACTGCTGTGTTACACAGTGTAGACACATATTAATTGGGTCACTGAATTCTAGTCAAAAGGACTCGTGAGCGAGGGGTGAGAAAAGAGAGAGGATGTTGAAGTGAGACTTTAATCATGTGTGAGAAATGTGGTGGACTAATAAATGAAGAACACGTTCTAGTGGATTTAATTACACCCAAATCGGTGGGGGCGTTGGTGGGGGTCAAGTGGAGTGAAGAAGGAGAAAGGACAAAGAACAGATTAGGACTAACGTTTTAATGAAGGATTAGTGTACGAAAGTCAAGGGAGAGACTAAAGTGGATGTAAGCAGCGAAAGCAGGCCAAAAACAAAAACGCATGTATGTGTGTTTGTTTACAACAGGAGCGTTTGAGCATGCTTAACTAAAATGAGCAGATTTTCCCTCTATTTCCCCAAACTGCCTGTGCCCTGCCTCTCTTCATTATTCATAGGCTTTAATTATCAATGTCCCTTACATCCGCAGCCCCCTGTGTCCCTCCTTCCTCTCCTCTTTCTCTCCCTCTTTTTTATTACAGGCAGTGCGGCCATTTGTGTAGCAAAGGAGTGAGAGCGCTCTGTGTTTTTCCCTCCTCCTCTGCGCTCTGCTCTTTATCAGCTTTTATCTCTGTTGCTCTGTGCAGCCTCACCCCTGCTGTCACCAGTGTTCCACATACACAGCTCTGTGTGTCTGTGTGTGTGTGAACATGCAGTCCTGTTAGGGCTGTAAATCTGTGACCTTACAACAGTTCAGTTCAGTTATGATTTTTAAGGGGATGATGTAATGAATGATGAAATCTTACAGTGTTTTCGTGATTTGATTCAGCTCTGTTATTTTGGTACGAGTCAGAATTATTTTAGAGGAACTAATTACAGCACTAGAACATAATAATAACAACAACAATACACCATTTTGGGATTTACAGTACCCTTTCATTCAGTTAACTTCTAGTCAAAACAGCCCTTAAGTGCAAGGTGTTCATTTTCAGTGTTAGTAAAACTTATATATATTATAAATATAATTATATAATTTTTAATATAACAATCTACCCTTTACCTTTTTGCAGCTTGTATTCTTTTCAGGAGACTTGCTGTCAGTTTTTCCAATAAATCTGCAGGGATGTTTTTCACACCTACAAAGTTCAGTCTTAGAAGTTGGCTGCATTTTCTGCTTTTCACCTTCCAAATAACGCTGATTACAAATATAGATTCATCAGTCTGTAAAACCTTCCAGCACATTTCACATGTCCAGTTTTGGTGTTTTAGTCCAAATTTCTCCTTGTCTATTTCATTTTTTATTAATAACAGCTTCTCAATAGCTTCGCATGCTTTCAGACTCAGTGTTGAGTTGTGTTCTTGAGGTGCAAGGATGGACAGAAACACCTGCAGGTTTTTTTCAGATCTGAAATAAGAGTGGAGCTTGATTTTGTCCTCTCTCTGAAAGATGAAAGTTTTAAGTTGTGTTTATCTGAAGGATACAGTTTTGGTGGTCTACCAGGTCTTGCATGATTGTTAGGAGCCCCATCTTCTCTGTATGCTTTAATTTTATTTATTTATTTTTTAGAAACTCCATTTTTCATTTATTTTCCTTTGACTTCCTCCTTCCTTATGCAGGTGGATAATCTTCTAATTTCAGAAATATCTCCTTTAACCATTTTAGATGCACATGAGAGAGAAATGTGCAGGGCGACTTAGGTGTGCATGTGTAGTTGCTTATGTGAATGTTAGTGTCTGTTTGAAGGGGAACATAATGTCAGTGAGAGCTTTGTGAACAGTTTTTGTTGGGAGGACACAGCTGTAACTGGTTGGTTTTGGAAGGATAGAAGACTGGAAGGATAGAAGAGTTAAAGTGGCTGTAGGTGCACAAAAGTAAATAGTGAACACATTAAATACTGACATATTTGATAGTATATTTAGTGTTAAAGGCTTTTGTGTAATTAAGACAAAATGGCCGTTTTGACTGGAAATTGAATAAATTAAAGGACGGTCTCTGACTTTTGCACAGAACTGTATTTATATGAAAATAACCTAAAAATTACTTTGGCCAAAAAATATTACAAACATTATTGTAATCAATTCTAACATTTCAGTATCTACACAGTTAAATTAACACCTTTAGACTGATGCTTCACAATGCACTGCTGTATTATTACACCTCTAATTACTGGGGTGAACTGTTTGTGTTTACAAGAATGCAGTCTATACACTATAGGCTTTGAATAAGGATGTGTGTGTGCATGTGCATGAGTCTACACCCATCTACACATACACTTCTGTGCTACATTGTGGCTATTCACATGAAAGCACAATCTCCAACATACTCTAGTGCATCTCTCCAAACCTGTAGCATTGTGACCAAATAAAAATAGCATAATCTGTCATTCTTTTGCTCTCGCTCACGATCTCCAGACCGCTTTAATAATACATGAGCATTGTTCAAACAGACAAGCCACTCTGAGCACACTCAGAGTCTTGCATCATAGCTGGATGCTCTGCATGCAGGCTGTGTCTTTCATTTCCACTCACTGCCTCTCTCTCCTCTGCTGCAGTAAACAGCCTAACTTTTGACTTCATTGGGCTAAACCGCATTGATCCAGAGTTCACTAGCCAGCGGTGACCGGTTAAAAGTCGGTTCCTTTGGGTTAAGCAAAGCGCTCCAGTAGCGCCATGGTTCCCAAACTGTCATACGTGTACCCCCAGGGATACGTCGAATGACACTGAGGGTATGTCAAAATGTAAAAAAAAATTCTGGTTTTAATCTCCATTTCATTTCATTTAATCAGCCTGCTGCTCTTAGATCAAAAGGACTTGAAAAAGATTTTATATATATATATATATATATATATATATATATATATATATATATAGCTACTGCAAAAACATTGATAAATTCCTTGAACGGAAGTTAATGGATTTTTTTTTTCCAAGTCATTTTTAAGGTAAACATGGTAAACGAAACAGCTGACATTTTTCAGTTCTTTAAAAAGGTACAAAATGATGTTTTGGAAAAAAAATAGAGGTTATATATATGTGTATATATATAACTAAAAATATGGAATACCAGCAAAAGAGTAATGCCACATTTTAGGTTATAAAAACTATGAGTACTTTTTTTCTCAAAGCATCATTCTAAACTACTTTATTTTATTTCAGAATTATCTTTAGGCTGTGATTGTGGATGTACAAAAAAGTAACTCAATTACACGAGTATTTTTCCCATAAATTACTTATTTACTCTTACTTGAATAATCTTCTTCATTAATACTTTTACTTGCACTCAAGTAAATTATCACTACAGTAACAGTACTTTTACTCAGGTAGGGATTTTCAGTACATTTTCCACCCCTGGTGATAATACCCATGATATACTCATGCTAATGCTAATTTCATGATGTAATTTATCACAATAATGATTTCATATCGTCTAAATACCATATGGCAGCAGCATGCGGCAATGGATCTGTAATCTGCAACACATACAATGGGGCTAAAACATTGCACTGCCATAAGACTCAGCAACATTCCTTGTCACAGCATGGAAAAAACATCTAATGTATGCATTAATATTTTAAGAAGACAGAAAGGTATGAAAATCATTATATTGATAAAAAAATTACTTGGAATATTAAAAGGTGTGAAAACAGCAATGTACAATGGCAATGGCTTCATCTTCTCCCACTGTATGCATTGCAGATTTGAAGTTCCATTACTGCATGCTGTTGCCATATGACAATTATATTTTATCATTTTATATAAAAGAAAGCTCTTAAACTGTTTTCATTTATGTAACTTCCCATAGTTCGAACACTTCCTACAATGCTTTAATATATTTTGAAGTAGTTGTGTATGAATATTGTATATTATTTGAGATATTTGAGAGGGCTTCAGAAAGTGGGCCTCATAATCTGATGTGTGTCTGTGAAATAAGAAGTGCAGACTGCAACAGGAAGGCATGTAAGCAGAATAGTATACCTTATTACTCATAAAGTCTTCATTCTTTCCTAGAAATAGAAAAAAATGACTTATTTTGTGCAAAGCCAAATATTGAAAGGAAGTAATTGTTGCCATATGGCAACACTGTGCAGTAATGGGTTTGTCCTCTGACATGGTTAGCTCTCCTATCTGTGCTGATGCGTTTATGTTAATGGGCTTTAATGAGTGGAGTGCAGTTATGCTGTACCTGCTGCATTAGCTTCCTGCAGTACTAATGTGCTAGCATGTCACCCAGGACCTAGGACTTAGGTGAGGAAATTAAGCCTAACACCATGCGGTGCACAGTTGGCCACACTCATAGCTGTCCTCACTTGGTTTCCCTCTCCTCATTCTCTCTCAGTCTTTTTATTTTATACAGCAGATGGTGTGTGCTGTTCCTCTACTCTCTAAGCTTCACCACTACAGAAATATTTTGAAGTCAGGAGCTGTAGTTATGACAGAAACTGATTTATAAGATCTGTAATTAAAGGCCTTTGCATTCCAACTGTGACTGCTAAATATTCTCGTATAAATTTGCTTTTTTATTATCATCATAGAAATCATAGTAACATATTTGTGAATGAATAACTCCATAAGCAATGATATTAGCCTCTGAAAAGAAAGTGCTATTGAGTTATTGCATAACTCTTTTGCTCATTTATATACACTCATACAAAATGGGAGGCACTTTAGCTGAAGGTTGGCTACATAGGAACTTCATAAAACATGCATAAGCATTATGTAACATTTAAAAAGCAATATTTGAGTGTTTATAAACAGCTTTTGGCAGTATTTGCAAGATAACACAAGCTTTCATATGCAGTAATTGACATTGTACTGACATAAGAACCATTATACTAAAGTGATGGACATTTGTTCTACTTGCATTGTCATAAGCACCATATATTAGTTCTGTGTATAACATTTCTTCTTGAGTTAAAGTACAGTTTCTGTTAAGGAGAGCTGTGTGGCAGCAGTAATGAACAGCTAACTCAGTTACTAAATCATATAGTAACACAATATTTATAAAAACTCATAGCACTTTTAGTTTTGGTACTCAAATGCATTAAAACCAAGCAGGCCTACCTTTGTACTTCAACTTAAGTAATAATATAGAGACATCTACTTTTACTCAGGTAATATCTTACCTAGGGTATCTTTAGTTTCAGTGAAGTACAGGATTTTTGATTTCAGCCCAACACCTGTCTATCTATATATGAGAAAATATGTATGGAAAATTTGTTTGAGGGCATTCATCTAAATCATTTATATAACTGTATGTATATGATGTTGCTAACTAGGTCTTCCATTACTGGTTCCATTATGATTTATCATAACTGTAAAATATCATAAATGGGTCAACTGTCTGTCACTTTAGTCTGTACCACTTCATTTGATGGCAACCTACACAGTGACTTCAGCACATGCAGAAGCTTTGAAAATGCATTTATAAAGCAATACTTCAGTATTTCTAAACAGTTTATGCCAGTAATCTCAAGATTACACAAATGTTTAATAAAGTAAATGACATTTTATTGATATAAGGGGCCTTAAATGAATAAACTTGAGTTTAAAGATGCAATGTGTGAGTGATTTCTTTGATATTGATGAAGGTAAAATAATGGCAAATTGGGAAAAATAAGTTTCCTTTGGGGACTGTTTTGCCTTAAAATGGCCCCTCTGCCATTGAAAGGCCAAAAGCTTGTCTCACAACTTAAAACTTTGCCTCAGGCATCAGGCAACGTATTCATAATTATTTCATGTAATAACTTTCAGTGATGCAGCTTTTAGAGGCATTAAACTCTTGAAATGTCTTATCACTACCACTGTGAACAACTGACTCTGTTAGTTTCTCTAGAATGGAGCACTTCACATCAGACCACTCTGAATGACTTTTTTACATCGCAACTATTTCATTTTGCAGAAATTTTAATAAATGGGTGTAGTTGCACTTTAAGAAAAAAGGATGTCATATAAACAGGCCCTAGGCTGCTCTCGCTGCAAGTTATACATGAGTCTAATGATCAGAAAGCTAGCCAGACAGCACTGTATCAGGTAACCTACAACACATGCATGTAGGGACACAGCTTGATGGAGAATGTGATGTATGTTCTATATAGAACTTTTTGAAAATGGTTTTATATATAATTTCTCTGCAGATTTCTTTGAAAATCTGAAAGCACGTCTCCTGAAAAGAATGGAAGCTGTAATAAAAGCAAAGAGTGGACATATTTAATACTAAAAAAACAAAAAAAATTCTATTTATTTGTTGAGGCTTTTGTTAAATTTTCTGCTAAATATATGAATGGTGGTCCCTGACTTTTGACACAGTACAGTAAGTATGCATAATTTATAATGCGTGACATAGAGAGCAGCTCATAGGTAGCTGGATAATAACATGGATTTTGTTGCTGTAACTCTTGTTGCACAGAGGTTAAAGTGCAGATCATCAGCTTTAATTCACTGTTATTTACATGTATATTGGACGTATAACCACACCAAAAAGGACACGTCTTTTTGTCTGTAGTTCTTCCATTGCAGCAGGCCATGAGTAATAGGAAAAATAAACATAATCTCAGATCAAGTTGTCACATTCAGTACTTGTCAAAACAACAAAAACCATCTACCTTGGAGTTAATCATTTCAAATGCAGTGTGCTGAGGTACTGAGTCAGAGTAGGAAATATGTCACTGCTCGATTATTTACAGGCCACCACCATCTCATGTTGTCTACAGTAAAGGGGAAAGCTTGAGTCCTTTGATGATGATTAAAAATGAACAAATTCTTTCATCGTTTGGAGAAAATAACAGGGAAAAATAATTCAACCACAACAGATATTAATTTAATATGGTATGATATGATGATACAATATAAAGAGTAATGTAATCAGTGATGTTGAAGTATAAAAAACATCCAAAGAGCTCTGATATGATTTAATATCCTCTGGCTATGTTAAAGAACAGCAGTTGGAATCTAGCATGGTCACTCTAAACAGTACATTTAACCATCCCATAGTGCACTATAATATTTCACATTTCATCATCATACAGCATTTTACAGACAATAATGTCAATTTAGTTGAAGGTTCAACATTTTTGATAGACAAATGTGCATAATGTTGACAAGGACTTCTCTGGTTCTCTTGCAGTCCATTTTGAAGTCAATGGGGTCTGTAATCACATGCATTTTTCCTGCCTCATTTAAGGTTATTTCTCTCTCTCTCGTTCTCTCTCACCCTCTTTCTAATGACTGTCACTAATGACTGTCCTGTGTCTGTCCTGTACAGGAAGATCCTGGAGGTGAAGATCATTGATGATGAGGAGTATGAGAAGAACAAGACTTTCACCATCCATCTGGGGGAGCCTGTGCTGCTGGAGATTGGACAGAAGCACGGTCAGGAAACATTCTCTTTTCAGCAGGATTATCTTCCCTTACTGAAAACATCAGCTTTAGTCATTAAAAAACCTGCAGAACTGATCTTGGATCAGTAGAAATGGGTGGCTTCTACAAATCTATGGCTCTTCTTCAGCTCTCTATGTCTGTGTAGTCTGAATTATTAGAATACGTTGCCATATCTTACAGGAAAAATGCCCTTTACGTTGCCCTTACAAAGTTTTTTTGATGTATAATATATAAACCTATACACAGAGGAAAACTAGAAGAGCAGAGAGTTTTTTCAAAAGAAAAAAATCTTTACCCCTACTTGAGGTAAGAAGACCCCGTGGTTCCTGGAATCTTGTATCCATTTGTCATCTTTGTTTTACAGAATGTTTAGTTTAAGTGTGAAATCATTTACTAGTTTTTGCGTTTTTCAAAAATTCGTGTTAGTAATCAAAGTAACACTTAATCAATTTTAAAACGAAATTGAAGCCTTCATCTTTTAATGATTCCACTTCATTTTAATAAGTTATGTCAAAAGACAAATGACAGTAAAATGCAAAAACATGAAATGTCCATTTTGTTAATAGCAATGCTTGAAATATTGATCTTCTTTTCCCTCTCTAAACCAGATGTATTGGTTTAGAGAGGGAAAAGAACATACACATACACCCTCCCAATAATCATATGTTTTTAGACCCTTTCATCTATCTATCTACAACTTACTATAAATGCATATATCAATATTATCCAATGACAAAAAAAGAGATCAACTGACCTCAAAAAAGTATATGAGGCAATGAATACCAGTAATGCTCCAGATGAAATTTCAGAATTAGCCATTCAGAAAATTGATTTGCCCGCACCATTTCATCAGCTGGGGTTAGCCTTCTGAAAGTCACGAATAGAGGTGGAAGGTATACGAGTGAATACTAGCGTGTCATTGTCGCATCACTGATTTTACTGTTTGATGTATATCGAAATAAG
This sequence comes from Colossoma macropomum, assembly GCF_904425465.1. Taxonomy (NCBI): domain Eukaryota; kingdom Metazoa; phylum Chordata; class Actinopteri; order Characiformes; family Serrasalmidae; genus Colossoma; species Colossoma macropomum. The sequence continues at coordinate 19,854,358 of NW_023494800.1, forward strand.
CTAAAAAACACTAAATCCAAAGTGGCCCCACCCACAAGACAAATTAAACATGAGCCCGAACAGCTTATATAAGGTTGAATATTTAAAAAATAAATTAAAATAAATTTTTAAAAGAAATTGGGATCATTTGCAGAGCTTATAAATTTTGAGATAACTATGATAACAACAACAAAATAATGATAATAATAAAAAATACTTCTTATATTTTGCATATTTTGTATCTGTGATAGATATTTATTGTCAGTTCACCAGCCCTTAGTTAATAGCGGGAGTGGGGGGAAGACTTATCGTATGCAAGACAGGAAATAGGACAAATGGAAAGAATTCTAATCTCAAATATGTTACATTATGTACTAGGTTGTTCATAAGTGAATCACGTACAGTTGGATAGTTGAATATTTTCAAGTGCATGAATAGCTGGAGGACGAGTCCCATCAGGACAGACAGTAATTGGTCTCAGTGCATGCGGCCATGTTGGAGCAGTGTCTCCGGGCCATTCTGCACATTAATTATACACTTACTGCTCTAATTTAATGTTCTTCGCCATGCTATTCAATTTGCCAAAGCTATTGTAGGATCCTATTAACAATGTTCTCATTGCCATTTAAATCTAAGTTTCTTTTTCCTAGATTCTCCTCTCTCTCTTTCATCGCTTGCTATTGCGTGCAAAGAGAAGCAGAGAAAAATATTTTTAATGTGCCTATATTTATCTGGGCTATTGCATCAGAGTAATTATGGGGTGATGATTATGAACACTGAAAGAACTTGACAGTTGAGACTGTACATTATTCAGCAGACTATGAGGCAGTGTTCACATTACAGAGTTAAAGTGTTAATTTTTTGGCCTAAATATAATTAGATTCAATTTTTTCAGAGCTGTGAGAACACAAAATTTGGATTCTCCAATTTGATATGTGGTCCTTGATCATGTGCATATCTGATACGATCAGGTACATATCTGAAACAAGTGCATATCTGACAAAAATCAGAAATGAGCAATAGGGCTTATGATGTAGACTTTTTTAAAATGATTTTATTTTACATTTGCAGTGTTGCCTTGTATGTTCATATTTTTACCTTTGAAATGTGTATTTCTTATAGATTTACTCTCCGTATGACTTTCTGTAAGCAAGAGTTGGATTGCATCAATACAAGTGTTGATTAATAGAGCCATCAGTACAAGTGTTGATTAATAGAGCTGGAACGATATATCAGTTGGCTGAGAATGAGGGGTGTAATAGTACAATACATATTGTAGATATACATCTAGTATTGTATTTTAATGGAAGATGTTGTCACATATTGTAACATATCTTGTTGTATTGTGTCTAGCTTGTTATCAAATAGGCTAACAAATGTTAAGGCCTTTACACACCGAACGTGATTATTTAGATGACAATAAATTATGTAAATGTATAACTGATGATATCTTGCACACCAAATGTGGCAGAAATGTGGCATTATTGACATTATTGAAAGTTTTAAGTTTTTGAAAACTTTTGCCAGCGACAAGAGCTCACTGAATCTAGCATGGAATCAGAAACCTCAAAAGAAGCTCAAACTGGGCTATAAACATTCCCGTTATACTTGAAAACACTCAGAGTTTCAGTTTTTGAATGAAGCGATGATGCTCTTTGCGCTACTTTCACTTTTCCAAAATGGAAAGTAGCGCCCTGTCTCCGTTTTTTCCTTTATGTGAGGAGCAAAAATCTTATTTGCACTTAAAGACATTCAGCCTATTTGTCTTGTGCTGCATCTCCAAAATCAGCTCAAACTCTGGCTGTCAGTGAAAGAACTCTTCGTTCTCCTTGCACTTCTCCAAAGTGGAAAACATACTGCACAATGTCATAGTTTGCCCATTTCATGATAAGCAAATACTTTTTTGATAGGTATTCTGCCAGTTTTTTTGTGGCTTGAGCAACCTTTTGTCCAGTGTGTATGGTTTTGATACAAAAAATTTAGTCAGAACATATTGTACTTTTATAATTATAACTGAAAATGTAAATGGAATTAAGTGTTTTGTAAAACACCTCTAGTGGTTTGTTGTTCTTTTTTGGAAGCAACATAGCTATTCAGCCAGTTTGGCCATGTTAGGCTTGAAAGTTAAATTGTTAATCGCAGTTATTTATGTGGCAATTAACCATCAGTGAAAATTTCATGACTGTGACAGGCCTATGTATTATTATTATCTAAAATATACAGTTAAAATAGAACATTATGTTGGCCAGTGTCATAGGCTATATTAATTTTTAGCCCCTTAAAATCTGTATTGTTATAGGTCACAAAGTTTTTGCATGAGTTGGGCCTTACTAGTACATGTTGCAATAAAGTTTAAGTTCAAGGTCAAGCCTAAAGGTAAGTGTGTATTTCCCTACAGGTGATTCGAATGATAATAAGCCAGCAGTGGGGGTCGAGGAGGAAGAGGTGGCTAAGATGGGTTGCCCGAGTCTCGGAGAACACACTAAGCTGGAAGTGGTGATCGAGGAGTCGTATGAGTTCAAGGTGCGTTCTGAAAGTCAGACTAGCTGTTTTGTCAGTCTGCAGGACATTACAGTATTTATGACCCTGGATTTCACCCAATCTCTCACACACCTAGACCTCTGGGGTCACTGTTTTATTGCTGTGTCTGGATTCCCTCCCACTCATCCCCATGGTGACAGACTCCATACAGCAGGTCAGCCAGGTGGAGCAGCTCAGGGGATTTAGGAGAGATGTGAGACAGGCCCGTCTTGACTCCCCATGGCTTCCTCTACAAGATTACACAGACCGTGCCCTCTCAGAGAAAACACAAACCAGAAGCAGCAGACAGGATGACACTGGACAGAATGAAATTTGGAGGGTTTTTTTTTTTCGGTTACCGTGCTGCCTCACTGTTCTCAAATCAGTTTAGCCGAACCTCTTCCTTCCCAGGCTGTCTGGAGGGTTAGATTAGCCATTTACGCAGCTCAATGTCACATTGGAGATGAGGTGAGTTGCTTCATCTTTTACTGTCTGTGTGTGTGTGTGTGTGTGTGTGTGTTTGTGTGTGTGTGTGTATGTTTGTGTATGCAGAACACGGTGGATAAGCTGATAAAGAAGACTAACCTTGCATTGGTGGTGGGCAGCAGTAGCTGGAGAGAGCAGTTTGTCAGTGCTGTCACCGTCAGCGCAGGTCAGTTCCTCTAACATACACACATGCAGCTCATTTCTATCCATCAATGTTTAATTGCTCCCTAGCTCATTTATATTCTAATGAAATACCTGCTTCATTATCTGATTAATGACTGACGGCTTATCTACACTGTCATCAGCCTCCGTTTGTCCCATCTGAGATGCCTTACAGCAGCTCAACCCAAAAGCTACATCTCATATCACTGAAACCATTTAATTAAGGTTGGAAAGTATGCAGGCACAAGCATTTTGCCCCTACACCGCATCCACTCATTATGCCCAGAATCTGGTCAAAAATTAATTGGTTAATTTTTATTAAATTGCATTTCTATTCAAATGAACACATTTATTTCATATTTTAAATGAAATAAAACTATGGAACTTATGGATCTTTGTAGTCTCAGTCTCGGAGTGAAATTGAGTGGAATATCACTATCACTTGTCTGTCAGCACATGTAACACATGTATGACCACCGAGAGAGTCTGTCGCTAAGCAAACCCTTGCAGCGAGCGGACATAACTTTAGCTAAGAGGTTCTTAGGGGTAAGGTGTAATCAGTGCTTGAAACATAAACAGTGTCATCCAGAGTTCTTTGATGGAAAATAGTTCATTGTAAAGAATGTCACCGACTCAGATTTCTTTACAATGGTGGTGATAGGAATCAGGGGTTGTCAACAGCGCAAATATAGCTGTTTTTTACTATCAACAATTAGCAGTGAATCTACACGTGTCTCCTTAGTTTTTATGTAATGTTGATGATGGTAACAGTGGTAAATCTGAAAGAATAAGCTTTCTTTGGGGACTGTTTTGCCTTACAATGCACCTACATGCACCTCTTTGCCATAAATAGGTTTTAAAAGATAAGTTTCAGGTAAAAGTCCTATCTCAAAACTATTATAGAACAATGTCTCAGGCATCACATCAGCCCACTCTAAAAGACTTGTTTACAATTGAATTATTTAATTATGCAGGAATTATGGAAAATTAGTGTAATTCTCCTTTATAACTAACTTGCTAATATTCTAGGATATAAAATAAGTATTAAAGAGAATTAATTTGAGGTATGCAAGAGTTATGTCATTTGATTTATTCATGTTTAGCAAACAGGGTGAATTCGCACCTTGGTATTTGAACCTTTGTGGCTATGATTTGCTAGAGCTACGACAGACATCCCTCAAGAATGAGGGCTGATTCCACAGCAGTGACAATATGATTCCAGATGACATCATCTGAAATTCAAGGCTGGAAAAAATGTAACTTTGGATTTGCCATTCCTTTGTGTATGGAGTCCTCAATAGCCTCAATGCTCAAACTTTAGCATTGCTAAAAGCAGTTGCTAATGTTAGCCTAGTTAGTTAAGTAGGCTTCAGGGATTGTTGATGGTTCCAAGTAAAAGCAACATGGCATTAGGCCAGCCATAATGTTCTATTTTGCACCATAACTTTTTCTGGGTATCAGTTTAGAAAAGTCTTAAAAAGCTTGAGCATTAGCAGGCTTAGCAACAATGCACACTCATAAAAATGCTACAATTATTGATTATGTCTGATGCCTGGCAAATACTCATGGCAGCCCACTACAAACACTTGAAAAGCTATGTAAGATAAATCTGACACATCGCATTAAAGACAATATCAGTGAATGTTAAACTGCCCTTTGCATGCCAGACAAGGATGAGGTTGAGGCTCGTTGTAAAAATTTGATGTGGACCACCTCTATAAGCATTACATAACCTCCATGGCTGCCTCCCCCAGGTGATGACGATGAGGAGGAGAGCGGAGAGGAACGCCTTCCCTCCTGCTTTGATTACATCATGCACTTCCTGACTGTCTTCTGGAAGGTTCTGTTTGCCTTCGTGCCACCTACAGAGTACTGGAATGGCTGGGCCTGCTTCTTCGTGTCCATCTCACTCATCGGAGTGCTGACCGCCGTCACTGGAGACTTGGCCTCCCACTTTGGCTGCACCATTGGCCTGAAGGACTCAGTGACGGCTGTGGTGTTTGTGGCCCTTGGCACCTCGGTGCCTGGTGAGTGTGCAGTCAGGTCAAACAAAACAATAGGCCACAACTTCATACACATCATGTTTGTGTTTTCCCAAATGCTGTTAACAGCCAAGACTTGTTTGGTATCCAAATATTGCCTCTTTAGTTTATCATTTAGCCTACAAGGCTAATGTAGCTTATCATATATTACACCAACTGGACAAATCATACAAACCGCATGCCGGAATTCTAGTTTCACTTGCTTCAAACTGCATTAACAAGTAGCAATCTCAAAAATCCTTGCTTATCTGGTTCCTATCTAAAAAAGGGACAGATATACCGTATCGCTAAAAATAGCAGTAGCGACCATCTCAAAGCCTGCATTCTGTCTTTTTGTATATAGATGGGTGAAAAACCAACATAAAGTGTCTTAGTGAGGTGTCAGGCCTCCACAAACTACCAGAACAGCTTTAATCCACCTTGGCATAGTTTCTACAGTGTCACAGGACCCCTTTCACTCTAGGGGTCAAGCATTCTGTCCTGTACCGTTCTCTTGGTGTGTGCAACATAGTGAAGGATGACTCATCTGACTCGCTGTTTTCACATCTCTGTAGTCTAGTGCTTATGGTTTTTACACCACTGAAGTCTCAAATAGGGGTGCAACAATTAACCAACTTAGTCAACTTAAATTGATGACCAAATTAGTTGGCAAGTAATTTAATAGTTGATTATTTGGTGGCATCAACACGCATGTTTCTTGCTCTCACTAGGAATGTTTTGCAACAAGTTTGCCACAAACGTTCACCACTGCTTGCCAAATTTGAATGCAACTCACACTTATGGCTAGAGATAGTGTTGCTCATAGACGTACATACAAAGATGCCGCACTGTGTTTAGCCAGGCACGTCAACAGTGCCACCATTTTGGGGCAGTCAACATCGCTGCTGGACTGCGTTCAGTACCATTACAGAGTGGCAGTTTAACAAAGATACTGTCCAAAGTTATACTAAGAATATTGCATTCAGAAAGCAGGATAGGATAATACAACAGAGAGAGTGTATGAATGTACACTTGTTAAATGTTGTATGTACACTTTCAACCACAATTTTCAGCTCTATTTACTGATGTCTTTCTCATAGATCTAAATGCAGATGTCACTTTGGTCACTGTTTTACTAAAACACTAGCCAGCTGAGCAGACTTTGTGGAACCGTCTTTCAAAGTCACTTAGCTGTTTTCCTTTTGCCATATTGATCCAAATCAATCCAAGTCAACATGTTACAGGTTACACTTTTACCTTGTCATCTGTCTGTATGTATCAGTATAGTGTGAGACACTACAGAAGAAAATCTGTTTGAGATTACCACTTGATGCAGTTTGAGGCAAGAGTGTGCTGATTTAGGCACCCAGTTGGCACAATAAACTTCTACTACTAGTTAGCTGCATTATCCTCACAGCAGTGCAAAAGTAAAGAAGCATCAGATGCCAAACATATCTTGGCTGATTCACTACATTTGGGTAAACTGCATTTTTTTTGTCCAAACTGTCACTTTAAAGCCCTTAGAGTTTTGCTCTTTCACTTCTCTCTCTTTCCTTCTTCTCTTCTTCTACTTTTCCTCAGACACTTTTGCCAGCAAAGTTGCTGCCATCCAGGACCAGTATGCAGATGCTTCCATCGGCAATGTGACGGGCAGCAACGCGGTCAACGTGTTCCTGGGCATTGGAGTTGCGTGGACCATCGCTGCTGTCTACTGGCACAGTAAGGGTCAGCACTTTACAGTGCCGCCCGGCTCACTGGCCTTCTCCGTCACTCTGTTCACCATCCTGGCACTGATCTGTGTGCTCATGTTGCTTTACCGCCGTCGGCCCTCTGTCTCCGGAGGAGAGCTCGGGGGGCCGCGGACCGCCAAGCTGCTGACCGCCCTGCTCTTCCTTTCCCTCTGGCTCATCTACATCCTGCTGGCCTCGATGGAGGCCTACTGCCACTTGCCTAGCTTCTGAGAGCGAGAGAGAGACACTGAGACACAGAGAGAGCGATAGAGATTTCCTTCCTGTGCAACCACCTAATTGTTCTCCCTCTCTCTGCTGTTGTGACAAAACTGTATCTATAAGGTGTCCAAACTGAGTGTTTACATTTGTTATTGAAGATAATTAAGTGTTGTTGGAATGGGACCAGTTCCTTCTCGCTAATGCTAACGAGGCTAGTGGAGGGGATGGAAACTCCTGCTGTTTTGGAGGAGACTTGCTCTGAAACTGAAGGGAACACACAGACACTGCTCACTACATGGTTTACGCTTGGGGTGTGCCTGCACCTGCTGATCCAGAAATGACCACATGTAAAAAGAGCCATTCAAGAAAGCGTATCCTTTGCAACAGGACTATTCTTTTTTTTCCAGGCAAGTTTCTCACTCCTCGTCTCAATATTTTCAACTTTTTGCATCTTCTGTTCCCTATCAGTAGACTTCTGAAGCACACTCTACAGGTTCCTCTGCCCTTGAGGCCAGAATATCACTGACCGTTCCATCTCTTCTCTGCAGTTCCCCGTGGACCATGTATACAGGCTCAAAACAGGGTGCAGCCTGGCCCTTATGCTTCCTCCTATTCTACTGATTCCTCCCAGTTTCTACTCTCTTCCACTGTCAAGTGCTTGTCTTGTGCAATTTTTGGGTAAAATAAGCTCTTACATGTGGGATTTATTATTATTATTTTTATTTTCAATTAATGGTATGTTAAGTAAGAAACAAAATGACAGAATGTGAAAAAGAACTCTTCTGTGTTTGCTCAAAAGAGTTGCCACAAAAAAAGAGATGCACAACTTGCATGGCACAAGAGTTAGCGTTAGAAGTCAAATCGAGACCAAAAGAAATGGTGAAAAGGTAAAATGATAAAGGTATTAGTGTATATTCATAAGGTGATCGGTGATATTTATTATCCTTACTTATATATTGTGTGTTCAGGAATATTGTGGACTGTCTGTGTGTGAGAGAATGTACTGGACAGGGAATGTGGTACTAAGGATAAAACAAAACAGTGTTGATATAGTGTGTCAGTGTGCGGAGGGCCATCCTGTCATTGTTCTTGTAAGTAGGACTGTCCTAATGTGAATAGTATGACTGTGAATGGAAGCCATGCATGGTGATCAGTATGTTTACCACTGCCACAGACACTCACATACACACACAGACACAGAAACTCAAGTTTCAGAGTCACTCATAGAGCCCTGACTGCCCAAGTTCCATGAGCTCCCAAGGAAACCACCATGAATGTGTAGTCAGTATTGATGAGTGAAGGCTGTTAGTGTAAGAAAGACAATGACGCGCTACTATGGTGTAGTTACTGTATGCAGTTTTGGTGATACTGTATGTAAAGCACTCACGTTTTCCTGCTTCCATAGCAATAGCATCGCCACTTTGACTCATTCAAATGCCTTTAAATTGCATTTGATTGTGTTGCAATTACACATATGGTTAACTTTTTTACTGCTGAATTAGACTTGACTTTTTATATTTGAAATGTGGGGCCCTAATCTTCACCCCATTAATCCAGCCCTGTTCACCATTAACCAAGCACCGATTCCTCCAGATATCATCACCGCTGCTTCATTTGGGCTTATGTGCATGCTTAATGTAGTTTGGAGTGAATCTCAAATTGATTTATTTTTTGCACTCTTTAATCAGTTACTTCCATCTGTTCCTAAAGTAATGAGACTTGGTCTGGTTCCAGTCACCCAGGAGTTAATCTGGCCGTTAGATCAGGTTCGGTTGCTTGTTTTCTCTCTGTCTCACTCTCTCCGTGTTACTGTATCTGTGCGACAGATAAAGCCCCACTGAATAGTTCTCAGATATTGTATAATTGTTTACAGGGTGTTTATTACGTCCCATTTTCCTCCAGTACCTATCAGCCATCTGCCGTGGCTGGGCTCGGACATATGCTTCAGGAAGTACTTGGGACGCTCCAGGCAGGAAGTTTTGCTGATGCTCGCAGTCAGTGTTCCCGCTAGGCTAGTGCTTGCAAACTTTTTAAGGCACCCTTACCTAAACCCATTTTGAGCTTGCCGTTGCTTTGAAGCGGGTTTTTCTAGTGCACTTTTTTCAAAAAAAGCTAGGGGCCATTCTTGACAGCTTTCTGCTACCTGCTTGTCTCAGGAACCCACAGCAAGAAAGAGAGAGAGGCAGGGTGTAAGTGCCTGTCTATTTAAAGCCTGGAAACGTCTAATTTTTTGTCAAATCTAAATCTGACTTGTGGATTCCGCTCTCACCTACGATCTGTGACATCCCCTGAAATGCTCAGCTTCTGCTGCGCTCAGCTAAAGCTTGTAACTGGGAATTTCCCACCTCCGCCTAGGAAAAATCAAAGAAAACACCCCCATTAGTAATTGTAAACATTAGTAATTGGCAAAATCTATAACACGGACCATTGGTTCACAGTTCACGGTAAATACATAATAACATTAAAGTTAGCTGGCTAGCTTGTTGCTAACAATACTCTTTTTCATGAGGGTGTCCGTGTTTTTCCCGCTTTGTAGGTTGAACATGTGGAGGTTGAAAATAAAGCAATTCTGAGCTCTGACATTCCACCTACAGGCCAAGGCAAATGCAGCATTCATCTCGCCAAGTCTGCAAGGCTGCAAGTCGGCAAGTGTATGATAAGTGCTGAGAGAGGACTTGTTTGCTCAGTTGATGTTTTTTTTATATGGTCACATCCCTTTCACTATCAATAGAGGGTAGTTCCACAAGCAAAGTCTGCATCCCAAGCAAATTCCTTGGAATTTCTCAAAAAGTCTCTGTGATCCCCTTTTCAGACTAGATGAATGAAGGCCCTGTAGACTTTCTCTGTAAAATGCATGTTTTGCAAGTCCTCAAGTCTGCAAGTCCTGGGAAGGTCAGAGATTTAGATAGAGCACTAATGGAAGCTGTTAAAACTTCTGTTTCAGAAACCTTTTTAAGAGAAGGGCTGGAAAACTTTGATTAACGTTTTTAGCGTCACATGGGTTTACGCATTCACATGATGTCAGCCAGACCGACTTTTTACATGATACCAGGCAAAAAAAAAGGAAAGAAAGTGCGCAGAGCAAGTATTTTTAGTGCTTCTTGTTGCTAGGCGACGTCTCAAAGAGTCATTGTCTTTCTGTCACTGCGTTGTCTGGTGTCAGTGCGCTGGGGTGGGCGTGTAGCGGGCGTAGCGGGGCCACGGGCTTCTGATCTCCTTTTTGAGGTCATTTCAGTCTCTCTCTCCCCCTGAGTCATGGCACAGAGGGTTAACAAATTTGAAGCACCAGTCCAGTCCAATGCAGCTTTTAATGAAAGTCTGATAGATTTTTCTGAGTTTTAAATGTGGTGCAGTGTAAGTGGGGGGAATGCAGCTAGTCGGACTGCAGCAGAGTCGGTCCCACGTGTACCATATAAGTGTGTGGACGTAGCTTTGCAGCATTCTTAGCTCATAATGGTGTTCATTAGGACATAAACAGCAAAGACTGATTCTAGATCAGCACTTCCTCTGAGACTGGTAAACCCCTCTGGTGTTTTCAGACTGAGGTGGTGATGGATTTCTGACAAGAAAAGCTAGCTTGGTTCAAAGCTAACTGGAGGATTCTCTCAGCACAGCCGTTTCTTCTCACTTATCCCTCCAGAGTAAATGATAGGCTTCAGCATGGGCTGATAATACAGTTGGGAGTCTTCTGAATGTATTATTAGAATATGTCCTTGAGGGCTGAAGATGAGTTTCTTTCATCTAAGTGCAGATAATAGCACTTAGATGAAAGGATTTTGTGCAGTCACTGGTCATTTTAAGTATAGGGGTGAGTAAATACGTGACACGCCTTGCCTTTATGGCAAGTTGTTTAAAGGAATACTCTGACTTTTTTCAACCTAATCTCTAACTGTAGCGTCTGCAGGATACAGTCGATTATCACAAACCGTCAATTCCTTGTACTGGTAAAAGAACAGAAAACCCATTGGCTCCAATCTCAATTGTAACAGAAGCCAGTGGGGCAGCTGCTCCAGTTTCAAGTGACCCTGTCTTTTGCAAGCAGTAGCAGCTCCAGGGCTGCCGTTTTGAATAGACATGAAAAATTTGCAGGTGGCCGAACCTTGAATTTCATACTAGCTTTAAGTAACAAAGTAACAACAAAGTAATTACTACAAAGTAATTTAAAGATAATGTAGTGTCAGCATAGAAGAAAACACGGAAAACATTGCGCATATGGGTAGCAAGAACTGCCCAGCCCAGCACTAATCCAACACAGAGCCCAGGCCCCCCCAGAGAGCCATTTAGCATGGCTACACCCCCTAAGCTTTTCACAGCAGTGCAGCCTGTGGCCACAATATTTATAGTGCATCTACTAAGCGCCAACCCCAAAACATGGAAAACAATAAAACTAAGATTTATAAAACTTGACACTCATAATAGATGAAAAATCGAAACTCACTTTGTGCAAAGAAGCAATAATGTCCAACAGAAATTTAACCTGCTCGGGATTTCTCTCTATTATTCTGGCATTTATTCAGATTTGATGAGCCACACTCAGAGTTGGATAGCTATTTGTAGTTATTGTGTTTATTTAATGTTATATTGTCCGCTTGGTTAGTTTTTGAACAAGTCATGTTCATGTTGTCACTGTCACATATCTCTAAATTTTTTTGACTTTTATTGTTATTCTTCATTTGAGCACAGCAGTAGCCACATTTACGTTGTGTGCAAATTTCAGGATGAATGAACCAAGTCAAATGCCAAACCAAGTCATATATAGCAACAATATCTCTCCAGTCCAGTCACAGAGTGGTGAGTCTTGGAGAGTTGGAATGTTTTTTATATTGTGATTAGATTTTGTTTTTTCAAGGTCAAAAAGCTTAGGAAATATGCATGGTTATTGGTTAATTTTGGATTGATCAATATCGAAAATGGAATATTTAGCAAGTACATTTTTTTATTTGTGGTTTTGGTGGTTTAATATTGGAATTACATTTGAGCAGTCATTTTGGGTGGGCCAGTGATAAAAGTGGATCCAGTGATACACTGGAATCCAGTTATACTGCCGACACTGTGTACAGGGTACAGGGAAAGTACAGGGAAAGTTATTGTCCATGGTAACCGACCATACTCTACAGATGCAGCAGATTCACTTTAAAGGTGCAGTGTGTAAGATTTAGGGGGATCTATTAGCAGAAATGGAATACAGTATACAAGACCATGTTTTCATTACTGTATAATCACTTAACTATGAAGCCTTCTTATCTACATAGGAAGCGAGTCGTCTTCCAACGAAGGCCGCCTTGTTGTGCCACCATGTTTCTACAGCTGCCCAAAATGGACGAACTAAACACTGGCTCTAGAGAGTGCCTTTTGCATTTTTATGTTGAAGCAGCAGCTTGAATTTGGTGCCGCTATAGCAGTGGAAGATGTAGAAAAAAGAAGAATCACTGGTTGTTGCTGGTGCTGGCCAACCATTTTGTGTTGTGAGAAGTTTGAGAACCCAAATTTCGATAAATGGAGGATCATATTTATTATTTAGCACAAGAAAAGCAAGGGAGGGTAAATCCTCAACATCAAAGAAGTGAAAACATGACGGCTACTGTAGGCTCTACTAAACGTTTGGAAAGGGGAGGGGTGCGGGAGGGGTATTCAGTTGGTTGCAATCTTGAACTTCACCACTAGATGCCACTAAATCTTACACACTGAACCTTTAAATGGTTACACTGAAGTATTCCTTAAATTGCTGTATGCTGGATCAAGACTAAGCGCCTGAATTGTTGCAACAGACAGAGCACAAGAATCACTCCTAATCTTTCTTCCCTCTTCTTTCAAAAGCCACAGCTGTTGGCCAACAGCCATATTTTGTAATACCATACAGACTTTTACCTTTTTTAAACGATCAAGCACAAAGCAGTAAATATAGTATGGTTCATTGCCAAAGCACGCCCCCTGCCCTCATGCCCACGTGCACGTGCTCTCTTTCTCTCTCTCTCACACACACACACACACACACACACAGACCTCTGAGTATATGAGAGATGGGTGTCGTCCTTTTCTTGCATGCTCGTTTCATTGCCGTGCGTCAGTTTGCTAACGTGCTGTGCGTATGTCGGTCTGTCCGTCACACACGTGCTGTTGTGATCCTTCAGAACTTAAAGCATGTCTTTTCTACGTGTGTGTGCGCGTGTTCGTCTTTTTAAGCTTGAATTTTTTTCTTTTAATCACAACACTGAAATATTTACAAAAGTGACAATGAAATATATAAAAAAGTGACAATTTGTGCTTGGTTTTTGTATGTATCACCATTTGATAAATTACTGCTTTAAAAGACATTGTTTTCTAAATGCCAAGTGTTCTTAATTTAAGTATATGATATTACTGTCTTGAAATCTGTACTGTACTGAGGATAAATTTATATTTTGGGTAAACAAATCACAATGAAGTGCTACAGACAGTACATTACTATTATCATCACAACAGAAAAAAAAACGAATTTATGTTTAATTAGCACTATAATTAAGCGTGTATGTGTGTGTGTGGAAGAAAGGGTGTGAATTTATGTCAACTCGCTGAAGTTGTTCTGTGAAGGTGAACTATTTGCCAGAAGGGGAATGGGGAATGTCTCTATTTGTAGTGCATTATCATTGGTTTCTTATTTTATTTATTGAAGACTATATTAAAGTTGGAATTGTACATTATACAGTCACATTGGGTCCACCATTGTCGTCTTTGAGGAGAAAAAATACTCCTGTTCACACTGTCACTAAATGCACTTCAGTTCAGTCAAGAAATCCCCTGGAGTCTTCCCATTTACACAGTTTATTAGTGGAGACTAATAAACACAACACCACTTTTTCTTTTCCAATACCGATACTAATATTGAAACTTTGAGTATCACCAGACATTGATTCTGATTTATTCTCATTTAGAAACTACTAAGATTTGAGCTATTTGAGCTATAAAAAGAGCTATTTCTAGTTTAGCACTACACTTAAAGTGACACAGTGATGTGGGGATTTGGAGACCTCTCTGGTGGAAATGTGAAACTACACACAACATGTGCTTCAGACTTTGATACTTTTGTCATCATATCTCCATCAGTATAGTGTTTGATTTGCATTTGACCCAAACATTGAGCCCGACCTTCTTTTTGAGCTATGCGTGTGATGTTAATATGTAAAGATGTATGACAGAATCTGAAAAAACGCCCACAAAATCTGCCTCGACACATCGTTTGAATTACTATTTCAAACCTTACTGGGTGACTCGCAGAAGTGTACACACCATATTTTAGCGTGTTTTTTCTCCTGATTTAGTAATTCTTCTTTTTTCAGTTTTATATAAAAAAAAAATCTTACATAGTGCAGCTTTAAGATGAGCATCTAAAAGTAAACTATCATGCTCAAACTACTCAACACTCCTCTACCCCACAGGAAGAAATGCACAGCAAACAACTTGACATCATATAGGGTGATTATGGCATTTGAAACTTGTCACAGGATTGGATCAGACTCGATATCCAATCCAGCATTTTCTGCTGATATCACAATTTATTAGGGGCACCTCCCATGTAACTACACTCGTTGGCCATTTTACAAGAAACACCTGTCATAGAGGTGTAATTTGTAGATTTACAGTTACTGAGTATAGCTCATCTGTTGCTGCACACATTGTCGGGCCCCCTCTACCCCCCACCCCCTTTCCATCAACAGAAAGAGGCCACAACAGGATCACCCCTGAGCAGATGTTATTAAGGTGATGGACTATTCTCAGCAGATAATTTGGATAAATTTGGCTGACAGACTATTCTTAAACCAGCAGAGACCCACCCATCCTAGAGTGACACACGCTAACATGCTACTACCATGTTACTTCTGTACTGAGAATGGTTCTCCAACCAAATAGTATTCAGTCAGCTGTGGTCCTATAGCAGTCACAGCAACAGGCAGGCAACAGTGAGTAAGTGTAAACCTACAAAGTGGTAGGGGTTTCCCATATTATTGCCAATGAGTGTAGGTACAAGGTAGGCTAATAAACTGCCAACTATTTTTATTGCATTCCATTCTGAGCATGCCATACCTGTGGCAGTTATAGATAGAAAGTTTAGGGGTCTTGATGTTTTAAAAGAAGGTGAATTCGCCCCCTGGAGTTTCTGAAAGATAAAAAAGGATGTTTTAATGAAACGGAATTTACGCTTGAATGACAAGAGACTTGATATTTCTCTCAAAGATCCTGTATTCTCCAGAATGTTTGACAGATGGCTCTCGACTTGGTTCCCCCCACAGACCGCCGAGCTGCACAGCAGCCCAAAACACTCATTAGAAAGAGAGAGAGGGAGAGGATGCTCTGAAGTGGAGAATGTGAAGAACAGAATAGAAAGCCTCACAGGGAAAGAAGAAAAAGAGAAAGAGACCTTTAGAGCAGTCTTTAATTTGATTAGCCCAAAACACCTCAGCAAATAGACGACAGTGAGAATATGAGTCAAGAAAGTGATGGAACATGTCCTCCTTTATTACCACTGTGGCACTGCATGAAAGAAACACAGCTCCAAGCTGCAATTACGGGGGCCAAGCATTTATTACCCTTGAATAGTGTTTAATCCTGTGTACATGTTTAGCTACTGCAGCAGTGGCTGCTGAAGACCTTTATGTGCTGGACCTGCATAAGAGCACAGTGATAGTTATAGACAGCACAATAAGGATAAAGTACTCTATTGCAATCATACTGCTCATTTGCATATTGCAGCCTTGTACAACATCAATATTGCAAAGGCCAATATTACAATAACGATTAACAAATGATATATTGCGCAGCCCTACTAACAGGTAAAGAAAAGGCAGAAGAGTCCAGCTTCTGAATCAGCAGCCCACTGATTCCTGGCTTGAAGCCTTCAGACCCATTAATCCCCATAAATTTTCCTCTTTTTAAACCTTTTTACACTCAGTTTAACAGCTCCTCCCTAGACAGGCTGTACATGGCCCTGTTCCAACATCAATCTGTCCTTCAGATTTCTGAGTTTATGACTGAAACAAACACCTGTTCCGTGTTATTTGTTTGTTTTCTTGTATTCCCAGGATGCAAAGCCATTTGAGTAAGCTGCTTGGAAGAAAAATGGTTGATAGTGAAATCTTGACCTTTTCCAGGGAGCAGAAATAGAAACTGAGCAGAAAAGCAGTGTTCAATAATGTATATGAAATGGAACGCATTCTCAGTATGACGATGCTCTTTGGCACTGCAGGAAAATCTGCACTGCTGGTTAAGTATCTCTCAAACTGTGACTTTCAAGTTCAGTCACTTCGGGCAAAGATCTCTGAGGTTGTGTCGTCAACAGCCCAGGGATTAAGTCATTTTTATATGGGAAAAATTAATGATGTTTACTAAAAATCACGCCTGTTACACTGATGAGTTCCAAAGCCTATACACTTCGGCATAAAAACATCTTTCCCTAAATAGCATTGTGTGATTTGAATTAGGAGGTCATTAAGAGGTCAAAATGGTATACTTTATTGATCCTACAAGGGAAATTTGTCATCTATAACCAGTCTGGGAACAGCACAGCATCACCAGCAGAGCAGCACCACCATAGGCAGTGGGAGTTTAAGTGCCTTCCAATGGCACAGCCAAAAATACCCAGTCAGTCCAAGGATATGAGCCAGCAACCTTCTGGTTGATGGCTCACCTCTCCTACCACTAGGCTACTGGTCACCCTAAATATTGCTACATATATGAAATCTCACCAAACCACTCTGTGGAAACCAGCAAGTGTGGTATACAAGCAGCTTTGGCAGTAGTAGGCCACATTGTGAGTAGCTAGTGTTGTTAACAGTGTTAGTGTACATTTACAGCAGTAGCCTTAGTTTGACATGTGGTCAGTTGAATGAGCAGAAGTGTTAGCTATCTTATAGCATAAATGTAGCAATATTCGTATTCTGACTATGTAATGAACTCATAATTTAGTACACCAAAAGACAAAGGTAAAAAAAATATTAGCTGTGGAACATTTTTGTTTACCACAGAGGCTGATATAAGTGCTTTTAAAAAAATGAAATGCCTTTCATTTTTCCCATAGAGAAAAATAGCTTAGACCCGGAATTTGTAATTTGGGCATGTCACTGACTTCAAGTGACCTCATGCATGACCTCAGAGGTTTTTAGACACTTGCACTTGAGATTAGACCCCCCCCCTCCCATCCCTCTCCTTTGTTCACAGGTTGTCATCCCTGCTTTCCCTCTTCCGATCCAAACAGAGCCTCTCTCACAATAACATCTCAAGTGAGTCATTTCATGTTAGGCATACACTCCTGCTCAGGATTAGTACTGTTATGCAACAATGTTTTTTGGATTCTACAGAATAAGTTATTTCTACTTCAGTGCTCTCCTCTTTCCTGTATTCTCATCCTGGGAAAATTGGACTCCCTGCCATGAGACTCCTAGGCTTTACCCACTGAGCCTGACAAGTTCACTTAAAGCAGATTCCTGCCTGCTCTAACCGGTGTTGTTGCAGGCACCCCAAATATATCAGCTTTAATCATCTGAGCACCCCAACACAACTACTGGATAGAGAGTTTGCCTTTAGGATGTCAAACTGAAGGCTTGAAGAATTAGCGCTTTTTTCTGGAACTCTCTGAGTCACAGGAGGTCGGAGGCACTCGAGCAGAAGCCACTTGAAAGATAACAAATTAGAAGGCCATTGTTTTGCCATGGCGGTTTTGTCTGAGCAATCGCCAGCTCTATTTCCAGATCACTTGGAGGGGAAAAAAGGCAGCTGCAGCGACAAACATTGCAGCAGCTATTTAGTGTCATCAATCACTGCAGCCTGGCTGCAATAGACACCTAGTGGAAGGGTCAGCTTACACTGCATCTCCTCCACACACACACTTATTGGAAATGGGTTCCACTCTGCCCAATTACAGCTGTCATGTTTCATATCTTAGACAATGATGCTGAGATTCTGACTGCCCAAAATGATCTTGATCTGCCAGTGGCGTCACTGACATTGACACTCGTTGCGGTGCAACAGGTAAGTTTACAGGGTAATAACTTGGATCAACACAAACCTGTATTGCAGCCAGGCCTTAAATTTAGTAGACAAGTCAGTTTCTTAAGAGGCATTAAGGGCACCTGACCAGGCATGAAAGCCATTAACCAAATGGAAGTTATCCATTCTGGATAAATTTGCATTGTTACAACCACAATTAACTCCTACATGGGCTTCGATAGGGCTGGGCCGAATGGGGGCTTAAGCCCTGAAAGTTGTCATGTCAGCCCCAAATAATTTTTTTTATCCATCTCAGGTTACTAAAACAATGTGCTTTCCTTTAACGCATGTCACGTTAAAAGTTTACACCATCCCCCTCCACACTAGTAAAATAAGCATGAAAAAGAGCAACATTACGTCACATGAACATACATTCTTTGGTAACACTTTATAATAAGGGTACATGAACTGGCAGTAATTAAGGCATTTACTAATGAATAACTAATCAGAAAGTAATGAGTCATTAATCAGGAACAAATGAATAAGTCATATATTAACAACCACAAGACTAAATTACTAACGCATGTACTAATGAATGAAGATGAAGGTAATAAAGGCTTTATTCAGTGCCTGAATTTATTAGGAATTCATGTGTTAATTAATGTTGTCACAAGATCCCCCTGAGACACAGTGCTCTGCAATATTTTGCCTATCAAAGTAGTTTTTTTTTATAGCTCCATCCTCTGATCATCTTGTCCTTCTTCTTCATTGTGTTGTGTAAGCAGCCCTTGTATTTGCCTGTTTCTATCTGTCAGGTCTTGAGTTTATTGTTTTTGATTTCTTATGTTACCTCATCTGTTTCTACCCACCTAGTGACTGTTTAGTAAAATTAAAAGCTTACACTGACATTGTTTTGCAACTAGTCCTCATTTGTGACAGTTCCATAGTTTTAATTCATCTTTCATGTTAATAATATGAGATGTTTTAACTCCTGTATTGATACACAGTGCCTCATGAGGGAATAGTTTAGCCTACAGTTACCACTGAACTCAGAAATGAGTTGATTATTGGCGTGTCTTTCTCCTGGGGTCATAAGACTCCTTAATTGTATGCACATTTTTGTGCTTTCCCAGATCTAGTACACCTGATTGAAGTCAACTGCTAATTTACAAGCTCCTGTTGTGCTGGTTGAGGTGTGTCAGAGTGAGAAAAATACAAAACCATGCAGTGTCAATTCTCAATTCACTATAAAGAAAGCAGTGATTACTGATAACTCATGATGAATTCATAATGTTTCTGCCCCCTAAAGTGAAGTGATGAACGAGTCACACTTTATTACTCATTAAATACTGATTCTTCATGATGAATTCATGTTTGTGCCCCTGAAAGTGATGAGCGAATATGGCGCTAGGTTAGCGCTCGGCTAAGCGCAGTTAGCGCGCCCCCTCTCTGTCTCGACTCAGTCTATTTACTACTAGGCCCTGTGAAGCACTGCCAGCGCACACACACACAGCCCTTCACAATAAGAGTCCCTGTCAAAGGAGGATAACAAATGAACCAAGCAGCATAAAATTAACATGTGATTTTAACCAGACAGAATAGACGTGCCTTACACCACATATTACTACTACAATTACACGACGCTCGTGAGAAACACAAACACCTGACTATTAAATCCAAAAAGGTTTATTGCAAATAAGTAAGCACCGAACCAAATGTAATTTCAATTATTTTCATTCGCTGCTCTTAAACGTTGTACTAGAGATATTCACTCAAGACTCTATGGCTGCTTGACATGTAGCATTTAACGCAATTACTGCCATTTACTGGTGAAGAAAAATAGCAGTAATTTCCAGCTGCGTGTTACATGGCAAAATGCTGTGTTTCCATTAATAAAACATTCAGATATAGCATATTTTTGAAAAGAATAATAGATGTATAAAGGGGAAACACATTTACATTTTCTGAAGGTGGTATTTCTCAGAATAACTGTGGCATATATTAAGATAATTCACAGTTTTAATTAAATCAAATGCCTATTTTCAGTAAATAAACTAGTCAAATCAAATCAAATCAAATCAAATCAAATCAAATCAGATTTATTGTCACATCACAAGAGTACAGGGACACAGGTGAGTGAAAAACTTGAGTGCGAGTTCCACAAATTATGCAGAGAACAGTATTTACAACATAGATAAACAAAACTATAGATAGGATAGAAGAATAGATAAAACCAATTTAACTAAAATATATACATATAATCTTACACAATAACTTAAAAATAATAATATTGCACCGAGACATATAATATTGCACTGGGAATGTAGAGTGAGTGTAATCAACTATATACTATATATAGTAATGGATATTACAATGCTATGTAGATGTGCAAATAATCACACTAGGTGTGGAGGTAGAAGATGGTACAGTAGGTGGCAGAGTATTTAGTAAAGTGCAAGGTACAGGAAGTTAAGTGGAAGCGCAGGGGGAGAGTATTGTCTTTGGATAGGTATTCAAAGTCCAGCTATGCAAGTAAAGTGCGGGAGTACAGTGGGTGCACGTACGTGTAATGGGAAGGGTTGGGCTGGGCAGAGCAGTGATTACTGGCTGTTCAATAGCCTGGTTGCATGGGGGAAGAAGCTGTCTTTGAGCCGACTGGTTCTGGCTTTTAAGCTTCTGAGCCTCCTACCACTCGGCAGCTGAGAGAACAGACAGTGACTAGGATGGGAGGGGTCCTTCATAATCCTTCTGGATTTCCTCAGGCAGCGACTGGTGTATAAATCCAATAGGTTAGGGAGCTGAACCCCGGTGATGGACTGTGCTGTCCGCACCACCCTCTGCAGAGATTTCCTCTCACGAACAGTACAGTTCCCGTACCAGGTGGTGATGCTGCCCGTCAGGATGCTTTCCACAGTGCAGGTGTAGAAGGTCTTAAGGATGCTGGGGTTCAGGCCAAACCTCCTCAGCCTTCTGAGGAAGTAGAGGCGCTGGTGGGCCTTCTTCACCACCTGTGAGGTGTGCACTGCCCATGTCAGGTCCTCGCTGATGTGAACACCGAGAAATTTAAAGTATGTTTAATAAACTTAGTTTACAGTTTATTAAACATACAACAGTTTATGTTTCTGTTGTAACAGTATGACATTGCATTATGACATAGGTAATCATAAATTGCATGAATAGAATGAAACTAACAGAGCCTCTAGCAGTTCACCAATGTGTACTAACATTCTTTTTGTATGCTTAATTAACACATGAATTCCTAATTAATTCAGGCACTGAATAAAGCCTTTATTACCTTCATCTTCATTCATTAGTACATGCGTTAGTAATTTAGTCTTGTGGTTGTTAATATATGACTTATTCATTTGTTCCTGATTAATGACTCATTACTTTCTGCCTTAATTGCTGCCAGTTCATGTACCCTTATTATAAAGTGTTACCCATTCTTCTTCTGAACGCAGGTTAAAAAGGAAGCTAAGGGTGCATCTATAATTTTACTAATTTCAGGTTCATGTAGGTTGAGGGAGGGGCAAGCCAGGACTGTCATATTATTCTGTAGAGAGTAATGATTTGAAAATTATTCAGCTAGTTAGCTAAATAGGTATTTATAAACTGGTCAAAATACTTTAACGTTAAGTATATCCTAGATTGAGCTTGAACTTTGACATTATTTCATTCAATATTTCATTCAATTATAAGTATTTACTCCACCTAAAGTCACTGTTAGTTAAAGATTACAGTTAACTAATTAATATCATGTTTGCCCCCTTCCCTGTGAAACAAACCTGCTGCTTGGTGCTCTTATAACAGTATAAGGTGTGATTTTTTTTAGATGATGATTTAACCTTAGGTGACGTTAACATTACTGAAATGTGTTTTTTTAAACAGAAATTCAAAGACAAACTGTATCTGGTTAGATTTATTTCCACTGTAATGTGACCCTTTTTTACTGTCAGTGATGAAAGCACAGAGACGAGGCCAGAGAACAAACTTAGAAAGACAAGGATGAAAAGAGAGCAGGAGAAAGGGGAGTGGAGGAGAGATGGATAACCCTTTCATGTAAGATGATGGAGAGAGAGGCAGAGAGAGTGAAGTAAGTGCACAATTCATAAAACACTTTTACTGATTTGATTTGTGTTTAAACGTAGGGATAAAGTAGCTGGACTGTGTGTATGTGTGAGTGCATCTGCTTTTTTTGCTGATACTGAATGGCATGAAATCACTGAACAGTATACATATATGAAAATGTGGCCTAACACAATACTCAGATATTAGGAATGAACTTTAATTTAATTATAGAACATGCAGACTTGCACAAAGATCAGGGATCTTCATTTTGTCTCAAATTGCCCGGAAATAGTGTCTTGATGAAAGCTGATGAAAATAGATAGATATAATTATTGGTTGCTTCTTTGAACCCAGTTTTAAGCCGTTCTGGCTGTACTGGCACTTATGATTTGCAAAAATGTACAACAGAATTTCTAGGTCTAAGCTGTAACTGGGAACACAGCCAAATAGAAGGGCAATGATTGCAATAGCCATGTGGCATCTGTGAAATTTACACCGCAAGCAATTCTTACATTTTTATTGTAACAAAAAGGCCTAATATAAGTCATAATTATCGTTTTCACTGGGAAAATAATGTTTGCATTAAAGTTTGGCCCAAGATCAAAGACCTTGTCGTATTAATATTTGATGAACCGTTTCTCCTCAGGCCTCTTTTTGTTATTAGCTTAGGAGGGATTAGCAAATGTTTATGTGCTTTTTGCAAGGCAGAAATTCTTTCTTTTGTTACAAAAAAGGAAAGCAAACCCTGCTCGAGCGAAAACATATGCAGCATATTTCACTTGCTGTCTGTCAGGTCATCCAAATGTCGAAGCTAGAGAGCGAGCAGAAGTGGGATTGAATTAGAGAGATGTAGAAAGTAAAATGGAGGTAGGAGGAGAAGGCAGAGAATGGGTGCTTGTTTCATGAATCACTAGCTGAAGCGAGTTAGTCATCAACATAGTGTCACTTCGGGGTGAGGATGATTCACTGGCCCTGAAAAGCAACACTGTAGTCTTTAGCTTCATCTTCCTCATGGCTCCCTTATATTGCTTCAGTGAGCGGAGCAGAGGGCCATCACTTTGCCTGCTTTTCTTGAGTGTATCATAGGGGCGGCCACACACTACAGGGGTAACCCAGTCACAATGAAAACAGATTTACGCTTCCTAAACTAGGGGGGGGGGTGGGGGGGGCGTGGCATCGGATGCATTTCCACTGTTTATACTCTGTCATCATCATCATTTTGCTACTGGATCCCTGCAAACAGCCTTGCTTTTCCAGTTCTCCATGGCTGTCAGCCTATCGAGAAGGGAATATAGCCCACTGCTTAAGAGTTGGTTACCGAGTCTTTTTATGGCCAGTGAGAGAGAAAGAGAGAGACTAAAGCTAAAAAGCTGTGCTTTGGTAGATTTACCACTAAGCCCCCCTCTACTATCTCAGCCCAAGTCAGAGTGTATATATAGATCGAACTGTTGTGGAGGAAGGGGGCCTGGATGCTCCGTTTGAAAGTTATCCAACATTTCAAGCCGCTCTGGTGAGCGGTTATGCAACATTTTTTATGCTCCTGTTAGATGGCTGGAGTGCAGTCAGAGCCTGATGGACAGTGCTGGGAAGAGCTGCCTCTGTACACTCATAAATATAAGCGTGCCAAAAGGCTTCTTTGGAGCCAAAGAAGAACTACCTTTGGTCTCCTGAAGAACCTTGTAATGAATGGTTCTTTGAAGGAATACTTCAAAGTATTTCAGCCTAATCACTATCAGATACTTAGCATCGACACTAATTTTGACAGTTTTCAAAAAGAAAGAAATTCAAAACACTTGAAGGGGAATTCCACCAATTGTCCAAAATTGCTGCATAACTAAAAAAAATGTAAACTGTAAAATGTAAAGTTATTCAGGGTGGTTTTATGTGAAATGCTCCACTTTAGAAAAATTTAGCATCAGAATTGTTCACTGTGGTGGTGATAGGAACCAGATGTCTAAAGAGTTAAATGCCTCTAAAAGCTCCCTTATGGTAAGTTATTACATGAAATCGTTAAAAATATGCTGCCTGAAGCATAAGACAGTGTTTTATGATACTTTTGAGATACAGTTTTCACCTGAAAACCTTTTAACCTTAAAATGTGTTTTTGCGACAGGGAGTTGTAAGGCAAAACTGCTGGTGACATCCCGTATAAATGAAATAATGCGTGGCCACTCCATATTAACTCGTAGGAGCAAGATCCTAATGCATGGCCACAACTTAGTAAGGCATGGGAATGAGATAAGTTGTGGCCACAACTTAGTAGGGTGTGAGAATGAGATCATGCCTCACTAAGTTGTGGCCGTGACTTAATTATCTCGTTTCCACACCCTATTAAGTCGTCACCAAACATTATTTTAATTTTTACAGGATGTCACCACAGGAGCTTCATAGTTCTGCCAATATCAGGATTACTACTTATAAAAGTTCGGAGCACATGTTCATGTGTAGGCCATATTTGGGTTGTAGACATCACAACCCCTGGTTCCTATCACCACCACTGTAAAAAAAATCCACTTTAACTTCAAGTTAAACCTTAGTTTACTTTGTCTACATCTCAACCACTGAATTATGCAGAAATCGCTGAAATTCCCCTTTGAAACAGGTTTCTCTGAAGTCCTGATTTTGAACAGAAACTGCAGATTTCGTCTTGGGAACAGCTTTTACTTTTCCGTTAATTCTAGTACTAACACATGATGTGTGCTTGGTTTTCTTAGAGCAGAATTAAAGAGGAGCACAGGGGTTTGGAGAGGTCTACAGGACCCAGAGCTCATAAGCTGAGGCTGCTGTATGACACACAAGGGCCACTGAACCAATTACATGCTGCATTAGGGGACTGGATGAGCCTCTTTTTTGCTGAGATTTCATTCAGGGCTTGCTCTATGGGGGAAGCACATCTCTAAAAATCTAAAGTAGAGCTAAATAATATGGGCAAAATATCTCATTACGAATGTGTAGCTACACACCGTGATTTGCCTTGCAATGTATTAAAAATACATTGATAACTCCTTAATGTGATGTGGTTTAAGATTCGACCTGCATCATTTTGGATCAAAGAAGCATGTCTTCTCTCGTCATATACCTACAGAACATCCATCTGGATTATCTGTTATTGGTCAGGATGCTCCCAGCACACAATGAACCAATTCTGTGATTGGTTAGAGGCTCATTTGCATATCAAAGCAGTGCTGCAAAGGCTGAAATCAAGATAATGATTAACAAACCATATATTGTGCAGTCCTGATGAACAGCACCTCTGTTCAGAAAGCCGTGTCTTACATAAGGCTGTAAGTGCAGACCAACAGTATGGCTCACTTTGTGTTTGTTGTGCTTGCGATTGCAATGCTGCTATGCTACCACAACTCTGATCTGCCCCAGAATACTGTTCATGCTTAAAGGAAACATTTTCCATTTTTTTAGTACAGTACGAGGAGACTTTGATGTGCATGTGCCAATAATGGGAAAGTTCTTTTCACATGTTTTTTCATCGTGCTTAGAAATGAGGATAACAGTATAAACTGCTTTTGTCTTAAGCACATTTACCAACACCATATCTATACAATGAGCTGTTCTACGTTACATTTTCTCCTGCAGAAATAAATTGGTTTCGTTATTTTATTAGTCAGGTATGTTAAAATGTATCCACCATGCAAAAACCTTATCACTGCCTAATAGCATCTGAAAATATGGACAGCACTTTGAAAATGTGGTGATCACAGGCTGCCATCTGGTGGAACAGCACTGAGTTGGCAGAGTAATCAGAAAAATCAAATATTGTAATCTTAACATATCCAATGTACCACCATTATGAGGCCTTCACACATTTTAAGCACATTAGATTTTGTTTATTGTGAAAATATTTAGCTATTACGCCCAGACTGATCATGCCAAAACAGCTTTTTGTTGTTGTTGTTGTTGTTTTTATTTATTTTTTCAATTTTTTTCAAACATTTTATTTTTTCCTGTGAATTTCGCTTCAGCTTCTGTTCAGTTTTCAGGATGGATTTAGTCATTTAGTCAGATTTTGATTTTATTATAATAATAAGATTTAATAATTTCATCAGACGATAGACCTTATCACTAAAGTGATTATTTTAGTTTCTTAGTGATTATAGTAGCTCAGAGTATCCAGAATATGTCTGTTTTAATGGGTCTGAAGATTCTTCTCTCATCATAACCTGGAAAATCATCATTCTAAGATCTATTGTTTCTTGTTATTTTTATATTATTTTAGATACTTATATTTGGATGGATTATTACTTAGTTACATTTTCAGTTTATGTTTTAATTTCAGTTTCTAAAGAATTACTTGCTTTAGGGTGGGCAATATAGCAAAAAATTAATAGCACAATATTTTATGATGCACAATATGTCATGATATTTATTTTTTCTGACATCTGATAAGTTGGAACAGATGACGTAGAGCCACATTTAAAAAATACTATTGAAAACTATGAATACAATGATTTGGATTTAATATTTCACACACTGCACTGCACCAAATCCAGTTAGACAGAACTAATGACACTGTCTTTGTAATCAAACATGCTGTTGGGAAGTGTTGTCTAAGTGCTGATGATATCCATGATGTACTCAGAGAAGCATATTTTGATATATTGTGACATTTTTTTCACAATACTGATAATTATTGTCACATTGCCCAGCCTATATTTGCCTTTATTTTTATTATTCAGTTCAGTTTAAGCTTACTGTACTAATCCTGACTGAGACACTCTGTTAACCCAACCGTAACTTTAATGCTAAATACTTTTACTGCAGTCTAATCCTGAACCCACACAAAGCCCATGAAAACAATCCTAACCTTGCACTAATCTAAAAAAACAGCTAACATTAACTCTACTGTTAAAATCAACTTAAAATCATTAATAAAGTCATTTAACCCATGCGTTGGCAAATGTAATAAATGACCAATAATAAAATTCATAATTTAACATTAATAAAGTAATTTACTCATTTGGTTAATAAAGTTGCTAAGCTGGCTTTAATAAAGTTTAATAAAGTTTAATAAAGTTAATAAGTCAGCAGTAATAAAGTTAATGACTCTGTGCTTAAATACATTGAATAAAATAGTATTAATAGTTAATGACTATGCTTTAATTAGGTTAATAAGTTAGCATTAATAAGGTTGATGACTCTGTGCTTTAAAATAGTTAATAAGATAGTATTAATATAGTTAATGTCTGAGTGCTTTAATAAAATTAAGAAGTTAGCATTAATAAGGTTAATGGCTCTGTGCTTTAAAAAGTTAATAAGATAGTATTAATATAGTTAATAACTGCTTTAATAAAGTTAATAAGTTGGTATTAATATACTTAATGACTCTGTGCTTTAATAAGTTAATAAGATTGTATTAATAAAGTTAATGACTGTGCTTCAATAAAGTTAATAAGTCAGTATTAATAAACTTAATGACTCTGTGCTTTAATAAAGTTAATAAGATAGTATTAATATAGTTAATGACTCTGTGCTTTAATAAAGTAAATAAGTCTGAATTAATGAGGTTAATAACCCCAGCATTAATACAGTTGATAAGAAAACTATAAAAGCTATAAAAGCTGCTAGCCAGGACCCTGAAAAAAAAAGACCAGTGAACCTATCTTTTATTTTTTACAACTATCCATATCAAAAATGAAAACAGCTAATCCTAGCACTAGTTACAATGAAGGTAAGGGTTAGGGTTAGGTTTAGGGTTAGAGCTGGTGATTTTTACAAATTCTGGCTCCATCGTGTGGCCAGTAAGAGTAAAACTATTCTTGATGTCTTGATGCAGCTGTTTGTTATATGCAACATATAAAAAATACCTACTATTCCTGTTATATAGGTTAATATCTACCTCTAATCACAGAAGAAACTACTGCCATTTGCCTCTGCACGTTTTTCTTATATAATAATAAAAACAATATTAATATTATTATTATTTTTATTAGTTGTAGTAGTTATATCATCACGATTATTAGTATTATCATCATTATTATTATTATTATGACGGGGGTATCAGAACCTGAGTATTTTTTGTTAAAGCTTATTTGTTCAGTGCAGCCTGAATGGATTCAAATCTGTACGTTTGCCCAGCTGTGATGCACGTATCAGAACATGGACATTATTTGTGATCTGTGATCACACTATGCATTCATGGTCTGAATAGAGGCTCCTCATGTTTAACCACAAAAGTTCAAGACTGCCATGTGACATACCATACAGTTGGGGCTTGTGTGTGGTTGTTGCAGTGCTAAGTGTTCTTCTCTGAGTGTGTTAAGGAGGTACAACAAAGTGCCTCATCAGGCTAGTGTTCAAAAATGCAGTTCTAACCTTCATACATATCAGGGAAAAAACGTTTGCCCTCCCAAACTGATGGTGCCATAGCATGTAGAGCAGTCATACAGTCGTATACAAAGGAATGAACACCCCCGGCCAAATTAAATTCTACAATCCTAAGTCATAATTAGTTAATACATCCTCTACAGGAAACAAACTCATACATGCCATTTTGCAAATTTTAGAGCACAATTTCTATTTATTTGCTGAATTAATAGAAAGTTGAAAATATGATTCGTGCCATAACTGTAGCAGAGGCTACACATTCTGTTTTTTTCCCAATATGTTTAATTAAGCAATGAACAATAATTGTGCATTAAATGTACAGAAGTGTGTTCTCTGTAGAGAATGTGTTCACTTATTTTCAAAATCAACAAAACATAATCATTTGGCCAGGGGCGCCCAAACGGCTGTAACAGTTTATAGAAAGGATGGTGATATATTTTTGGTTAAGTTAAAACCCAGCTGTGCAAACAGAAACGAAGAAACAACTGTCTGGATCAATAAGCAATTCTTTTTGGAAATTACAAATATACTAAAGCATTATGTTTCTCATAGAGGATGTGAGGTATGAACTACCTGAATAAGGTTTCAGTGTGAACATTGGAAATCATGACTATACACAACCAGATTACAGGGCTGAACCATTTAGGAAAATCTTTTAATTGCAATTTTTCTGATCGATATTTCAAATGCGATTTAATTTGTGATTATTTTTTGTAAACTGAAACTGAAGTTTAGGCCTGTTACTCTGGCCAAGAAGACCAGAGCATCCCCCTTTTTCTGGCTTGAGACTTAAACACTGAACATGCCAGACTGCCAGTTAGTGGGATGTGATGTCACAACATACAGTTGTTTGGTTGCTGCTGATTGGTCTAATTCATCTACAGGCGATTTACAAGCTCTGATATTAGGTTAATGTTCTACACCTAAGACAACACTGTTGAAAATATAGGCTGTAATTAAAACTGCAGCTCTTGTGATTTGAAAATTGCACTTTCAATATACAAACAATTAATCTTTCAGCCACTAGATTAACAATATGATATGTATCATCAATATTCATATTTGAAAAATCCATAGTAAACTGAGCTGAGCTGAGCACTCAGAATGCTGTCCATGGACAAAGACCTAACACAGAATGGGTAGTTAAACATTCATATCCTACTGAAATCCAAGAGCAACGCAGTGGTTTATTCATCTGAACAAAAAAACACAAATGCTATTAGGCAGCCCAGCCTGTTAACATAATGTAAGGCTAATTCAAAGAAAGGGACTATAACCAGGCCCACTGCTCAGCTGGCTGTCATGGCTGCGTACCGGTAAGCAGGAGATGTGATTTGGAGGAAGAGTCCATATAAAGCGGAGGGAGGGGGGGTTCACTAAAATTGCTGAGGAAATATTAAAATGTAGACGCAGTTTTTATATTGTGAAGCACAAAAATATATATTTGACACATAATTTTACCAAACCTCATGTAAAACATCATTAATTTGAGTTTGCGCTCATGAAATGAGGAGACATTTACGCACGGCGGGTGAGAAGTGCGGTCACTTGGAGGCGCCCACAACCTGTGTGCAGAGACAATTGATAGCCGGAGCCTGGAAGATGGACTTTGATGTGTCACATACTTTGTCAAATTAATCCTTTCGCTTTTCTAGACAGCTTACAGCCCAAAGCTGCTACCGCCTTCGACAATTACAAAGAAAACGCTGCTGAATTTGGAAAGAAGAGGCACCGGGGCATTCACAGGATGCAATGGAGGTCCACATGGCAGAGCACAAGTAGATTGGCACCGTCTTTTAACTGATGCTCCGAGCACTTGCTTTCTTACATTAAACTTCAATTTCTAAGCTTTCTATCACTGGACAATGGCGGCGGTGACGAGTCCTGAGTCGACACCTCAACCCCGGGTCTATTTTCAAACACCTCCCGGCACCGAGGAAGAAGTTCCACAGAAACAAGGGCGAGTGACCGTGAAATATGACAGAAAAGAACTGAGAAGGCGACTGAATCTGGAGGAGTGGATAGTTAGCCAGTTAATGACTTTATACGACTGCGAGGTAGGACACATGTTAACGTTAACGTTCCCTCACAGCACGACTTTACTGTACAGTCCTTTGTTGTAAGTCAGGAATCCTTTGTCAGCTCTGTCAGCCGTGTCTTTTCACACTGCCGTGCTCAGTTCCCACATTTTCTCATTTCATAACTAATTATGCTCATATTAGCTTATCATTAAGGTGGTCTTATATTTATGAATGGTTTGGAAAACCAATATTATGATAGTTCTGGGTTTCCGTATAGAAGGGCGTGGCAAGAACTCCAGACAAAGCCGTAAAACAAAGGTGATGCAGGTGATGACAATAAGAAGGTGCCTAAAGCGAGGCCCAGGTAGATTCATATACATATATGTACAATAAAAAAAAAATCCTACCTCACACAGTGATATTAGACTTTTTTATGAGTGGACTCCAGTAGCCTAGTTTTCTCACAGTCTGCAGCCTAATATAGTCTGACAGAAGCTTTTCTGCCTGCAGAAATTTACGTCTCGATATAAATAGCTTATAAGTGGCCATTTATCGCTTAAAGTTTAGGCTGCTCTCTCTCTATATATATATATATGAGGTCTTGAGAGTTTCTGAATCTTTTTGTTTTGCCCTCAGGGATCTAAGAGATCCCCCGTTTAGGCACAGAGATGATGTCATCTCTTAAGACATGCAAAGCATGCTGTAGTTAGTGAACCTCTTGGGCCAATAACTCTGACCCAGATTATTGTCTCAGGCTAAAAGAGCAGTTTAAGTAGAGCCTTTGCACTGCATGTCCTTTTCAGTTCAGAACAAGGTTTTATCTGTGTTAACGAAAGCCATGATGCTTTGGCCTGTATCTTAATGCTTCATTCAGTAGGCAGGTGCCTCTAGCTACCTGTCACAGGTGAGTATCAGATCTTTCACCATGTAGACACGTGTAGAGGTTTCAGGCTTCGCCTGCATGTGTAACTTGTGAGGGAGCCTTGAGATCCTCCAGGTTCCACCAGATTTTGTAATGCATTTTTTTACTGGGGTCTAAAGATGATGCACCTGTGGTTTTATTATTAACCTGTGAAGTGTCAGGGGCTTGTTGGTATATTAATGTGCTCTGACAGAGGAACTTAACCGTGAAATTGCCCCAGTCCCAGAAACGTTTGTTCTTCAATTAGGTTTGACTTTTAAAAAGTACACGTTACATCACAGCAGCCCTCAGCTCAAACAGAAGTCAAATGTAGCCTAACTAAAAGGATAACAATACATGATATGACAAAGTACACAATTCTTTGCTGTGAGGTTTTGACAAGGCTACATATCCTGATTTTTTCTTTTAAAATTCCTTTAATGGTTTGGAAGAAGGCCACAGTTAGCTAATAGCTGAGGTATTTGGCCTGCAAATGTTTTTTTTTCCTTTCATATTAGTGCAGTAGCCTGGAGAATGACTCAGATGCCCTTTTCATGGTACAGCAGATTAAATGGCTTTAAAATAAAGCAGATATGGCTGTGCTGTTCTGTCTTATGCTCTAACCTGAGAGTTATGAGCTGTATGGTTTTAAATGACTTTCAACTACTATGCTGCTTCTGTGAAGGCCCAAGTGTTAATCCAGGCTGCTGTAATGTGCTGTACTAATATGCAGTATGTACTAAAATGTGCTAATATGTTTGAAGCTTAATGTCCTCCTACAAGAACAGCCCTAAAATTAGCTTTAGGGTTATTGATTGACTGTGAGGAATTAAAGACAGCCTTTTGCACAGAGCAGAATACATGCAAATGGCAGTGTCTCTGTGCTCTCTGCTCCATTGAGCTGTGTATGCAGCCCTTGGCAACATAGGCCAGCTCAGTGTAGCGTTGCCGTAGAGCAATATGGGTCAGTGTGAATTCTTTCATAACCCAGGCTGCTCCCATACTGTCACAGTTTTGCTTGCTCAGTGACTTAAATTGCACAGAAACTCACACACACACATTCACATTCATGTAAAATAGCACAAGATTCCAGCTCCACAGCTCTGCCGCAGCCATCTGTACACTTCACTAGGCCTGGGTGACAGCACAGTAACGCTAACTATCTAACTATACTTTTTTATATTATTGAAAAACTTTAGAGGTGTTTTCAGTATAATGACTGACAGTCTGTTCTACAGTTCGGTGTCACCAACAAGGGTTTAAACTTGATGTTTAAAATTGACCAGATGTGCACACTTTACTCTCCAGACAGAGAGGGAGAAGTCTAGCCATTCACTCTTAACAGCCTTATTCAGCATGATATTTAGCAGAGTTAGCTAGTGATGCAATGCAATCCATTAAAATTTCATGTACATTTAGTTCAGTTAAGAGTTTTCTTTTTACATCAAAGAACCTTGTCACGTGAAGATGAGGTGGAAGGTGGAGGAGAGGGGGAGAAAAGAGGGTGTGACAAAGACAAAGAGAATTAATAAAGCCAGGTATCAACTTGTAACAGTTCACAACAGCAGATAAGCTATGCACTATCAGGAAAATCTTTGTGCCATGAAATTGAGGGGGTTAGTGGCCCAAAATGGCAAATGATGGCCCAAGGAGATGAATATTTCAGGAATACTGTTCCCCGTTGGATATACGTAGTGGTGTAGTCTGTTGTTTTACTAGTTTCTGTGTTGAAATCATAGAAAGTACAAGAGGTCATGAGTTTGAGGAAAATGTCTTGAAACAATAAGAGATTCTGGCAAACATTAGGAAATGCATATAATATTGATAAGTATAGAATGATGTGGAAAAATATATAATGTTTAGATTTCTGACCCAGCCCTACACCCAACCTGTCTAAGCATGCCCATAGGCACAGCAGGAGAAAAACTGACTGTGTGTGAGAGATGGTTCGCAAGGCTGATTTAAAGCCAGGTGCAATGACAGCTGTCCTTGAAAGCTGTGAGATTTTGAAGCAGAGGGAGAGGAAGCAACACAGATTTGAAAGAGCATTCAAATTCAACAGTGAAAGGCAGAAATGGAGGAAATGGTGAATGAATGGTGGCCTCAGTCTCATGGACTGGATCTGTGATGTCGGCGTCATGCCTACACCATTCCTATCATTTCTCCAGCCACAGCTGAAGAGAGCCTCTATGTGCCATCAGTAAATCTGAGAAGGTGATGGTAGGCTGTGTTTGGAGAAAGAAGGAAACACACTGAACACATTGTGTTCTTTGCGAGTTGCGAGGAAGTGACCAAGGGTTATGGTCTCTCACTCACACCCAGGGGATTCAGCACATCCTGTTGTGTTGGGGGACAGAGGGAGGAAACCAGGGACAAAGACCTCAGAGAATCTCCTTAGTCACGGATATGTAGACAATAGCTCAAGTCCTGTTTGGTCTGTCAACATCCGTTGATGTACTTTTCATGAGGATGAAGAGAAAGTTGCCACACTGTATAAAGTTAAGACATGATTGTACGTAAATACTAAGTGTGGGCTTTATAGCAAAAATATCAAATATAGTCGCTAGTCTAAAATGTTAACTTTACAGGAAAAAATCTTAACTTGTAATAGAAGTTAATGTATCAACATTTTTTCCAACTAATTTTGGACTATTTCTGTTTGTTCACCAGGAAATTTTAACACAAGACAAAGGGTAACTGGACTTTAACAATTATGCAAAAATATGAAAAACAAAAATGGAGATACTTTTTTGCATGACAGCAACTATGAAGTTTTTTTTTTAATGATAGATGTTGTTGGGAGTTGGCTTTACACATACAACAGATATTACTGCTATATTATGATGAATACCACCTGTATTAGAGAAATAAAATAAGTTATTACACATCAGCTGTTCTTTACAAAAACTCATTATATTCAGAATCACTTTTATTGGTTCATACATCATGAAATTTTGGCAGAGACTGGTATGTTCAAATTTAAATTTTAAGTAGAGCCATTCTGGTGTGCCCTGTACTCTAATCTTTTCCAAAATAGTGGGCTGTTAGCACATAAGTAGCTTAAGCAGGGAGGAAACCCATACCAGCAAATGCAAATATGTTTAAAATGTCCTGCTCTGTTGATGCCTTTGCTATGTTTGCGGTCATAAATTGTGTGTGTATGAGAAACATTACCTTTATCAGAGTAATAATAGGTTCTGGAGACCACAGAAAAAAAGCACCAGGGGTGATATGGGAGGGTAGTGGTTCACATGAACAATGTCATTAAGTTTTAATGTAATTTTGCTGGTAACCACACCTATATAAACTGTCACCCCTACAATTATTGGCATCCCTGGTAAAGATGAGTAAAATAGTTTTTAAGAAATTCACATTTTAGTGAATTAGCATAATATCACACTGAAAAAATGAGAAAAATCCAAACTTTAGTTGAAGTAAATTTATTCTGAGATTTAAAAAAAAACCTCTTCAAGACTATTTTTTAACAAAACCACATGGCACAATTATTGGCATCCTTAGAAATCCTTAGAAATAAAATGTAACTGAAGCATATATTCCATTTATATTTTACTTACAAGTTGATCAAAGTATCTAGGAATTTTTAAGCAATAATCTATGACTTCCTGTTTCACTGGTATAAATATATAAATGAGATAACACAGATTAAATGACCTTAGTCATTCTTCAACATGGGACAGTTCAAATAAGGGAAAAGTGTGTTGACCTTTATAAGTCAGGGGATGGCTATAAAAATAGCTACTTTCCTGAAAATGTCCATATCTACAGTTAATCTACTTTAATTAAAACGTTTGTCAACTGGAACTGTGACAGACATGCCTGGATGAGGACCCCAGTTTATTTTGCTCCAAAAACAGGGCGGAGGATGGTAAGAGAAGGCACTGTTGGAGAGTTTACCAAAAAAGTAGTGTTTAGGGGTCACCAAGTCTCCAAAACTACCATCAGATGCCATCTCAATGCTAATATATTATTTTGAAGGTATGCCAGGAAAAGCCTTTCCTGTCATCTGACCACAAACCTAAACATCTGGAGTTTGCCAAATGCTACTGGGACTTTGAGTGGAATCATGTTCTGTGGTCAGATGAAATGAAGATTTAGCGTTTTGGCAACAAACATTCAAGGTGGGTTAGCGTAAAAAGAAATATGACTACACTGAAAAGAACCTGGTACTGTTAAGTGTAGTGGAGTGTCTGTGATGCTGTGGGGCTGTTTTACCTCCAGAGGCCCTCGGAACATCATTAGGGTGCATGGCATCATGGACTCGACATACAAAAAAAATCCAGTTTTTACTGGATCTTCCAGCAGGACAGTGATCTAAAACATATGTCCAGATCAACACAAAAAATGGTTTACTAACCACAAAACCTCACTTCTGCCATGGCCATCTCAGTCCCCTGATCCAAACCCCATAGAAAATGTGGGGTGAGCTAAATAGGAGAGTACACAAGAGAGGACTTAGGACCTGGACAACCTAGAGAGATTCTGTAAAGAGGATTGGTCTCATTCCCTGCTCTGAATTCTCCAACCCTATAAGATGTTATAGGATGTTATAACTGTTTTATTGGCAAAGTGTGCCAATAATTGTGGCACATGTGGTTTTGTTAAAAATAATTATATTTTTTTTTCTCAGAATAAATACACTCCAGTGAAATGTTGGATTGTTCTAATTTTTCAGTGAGATTAAGCTAATACACCTAAAGGTGAATTTCTTATAACCCTTTATGCTCATCTTTAGCAGTGGTGCCAATAATTGTGGAAGGGACTGCATAAGTAATTTGATTACTTGCTTTTTGTAACTGTAACAAAATAGTTGCCTTTTTATATCCTGATTACATAATGCTGTTATATGTATTCTGCTACTTGCCAGCGTTGTCTTCAAGTATTCAGTGTGTCTACAATATGCCCAGAAAAGCTTATTGAAACATAAATTATGTCATCTTTCTGTCTTGACAAATCATTCTATAAGGCATATGCCCTCCACATAGAATGGTCTTGTCTCAATAGTTAACAACTGTTGTCTCTCATTTTGTGTGTATTGCAGGAGGATGAAGTCCCTGAGCTGGAGATTGATGTGGACGAGCTACTGGATCTACCCAGTGATGTAGAGAGAGCCATCAGAGTGAAGGTTTGTGCCTCTGACTTGTATTATTCTTTGACTTCGAAGATCTCAGTAAAAATTAACTTCAGTGTTGTCTCTTGATAAACATATCAATGCTGGTTTGATATTTCTGTTCGTTTCATGTGATTCACGCTCGCATAAAACAGCCACATCACATACTGTGACATTAGTGGCAATCAGATTGACATTTATGCATTTTATTTCATATATGTTAGCCTTTCAGAATACTGTTTTTGGGATACCATGCTAATAGGAAGCTGAAATCTAAAAAAAAAGCCTAGATAAATATGAATTGTAGAATTACTGGTCCTTACAAGTGAAAGGCTAAAAGTCTTGCCCCACATAGTACAAATACTAAGAATAGAACTCTGGTGAGAAAGCCTGCCAGATAGAGCTAGGCAACATGATGATGTTCCGTTATTGTGATAAATTGTCACAAAATGGTTTTCTGAGCATATTGTGAATATCACAAGTACTTGAACACTAACTATATGTTTCATCGCAAAGTGAGCATATTTAAGCCTGTTTAACTGGATTAACTGCTGGATGATTTGTAAAAGATTGAATACAAATCATTGTAGTTGTAAGTTTATTATAGCATTTTTTGTATGTGGCAATACAGTTTCTATTTTGTCTGTTCCAGCTTCTTAAATCTCAGAAAAACTAAATATTTTGATGCATATTGTGTATCGTGAAATCGTCTGAAAGCATTGTGATTTTTAACATATCAGCCACCCCCTACTGGCAGAACAATTGCAGCAAATCTCGTAGTAGTCTTACTACTGTTCAATGCCCATGGAACATTTGGAGACTCTTTACTTCTTCTGCAAATAGAAATTAAAAGTTGTACATACAACAACAGGTTACAAAAATGTAAAAGATTGAAAAAAAAGAAAGAAAACTATAATACAATTTTAATTTATATTTTTCTGTGTGGGAAGGTAGCACTGTCACAGATATTGTCAGAAACATTTCTATGTGTGCTATTTTTTCCTCAAAATAAACCTTGTTCGTTTTTAATGTTATAACAAAGTAACACTGTGTCCCCAAACCTATAAGGAATACAATATATATTTAATGCAAACAAACTGACATTTTCATGTTGGTCAACTGTGCTTGTTTTCCAGATGCTGCTTGTTGACTGTTATAAACCTAATGATGTAAGTCCATATTTGAGAAACCATATCTATGACTGTTAGGTCAACTTGTTTTTTGTATTCTGAACATCTGACAAATCCTTATGTTGTAAATTTAAAGACATAGCTGAATTTGAATATTTGAACACTTGCTTTTCAATAATTCAGATTGAACATTCCAGCATTGGCTTTTTAATAACTGAATAACTCAAAGTGAATACTCCGACATTGGCTTTTTTATTATGTTCTATATCATCATGTGGCTGGAATTTCTTTAAATCTCTCAGTTAAAAGAGATGCTCATCTTCTGTGTCTGTTGTTAACGTCCTTCAGGACTTTGTGGCTGCGCTGCTGGAAAAGGTGAGGGGAATGCAGAAGCTTAGCACTCCACAGAAGAAGGGGGATCTCACCCCATGAACTCCACGAGCTCCCCCCCCCACCCTCAACCCTGTTACTCCAACCCTGAGAGGTGGAGGCGGGCACACAGACCCAACCACTACAACACAGCGTCTGTCTGTCAAAACGAAGACGAGCGAGGAGTTCAGCCAAGCCAATCTCAGCTGCAGGTTAACCACCCCAACTGTCTTACTTTGTTTCAGTAGTTTCCTTGATATATTATTCACGTAGAGAGTGTGGTAGTGTCCTTTTTAGCTTAAAGGTATGGGAGAGGAAATGTGGAATGGTTGGTGTTATTCAGTTTTGTACACTAAAACACTAAGTGCCATAGGACATGGCTTGGTGCATCAGTAATTGAGTAGAAATTAGATTGACTTTTTCCTTTTTTGTCCACGTAGTTTTCACTTAATGTCTTCATTTATTTCTATAAGAACAAGTAATACTTGTTTTACAATGGGCTAAGGCAGCTATTAGAGACAATGAAGTGAACTGTACTGATTTGATGTTGAAGTGTCTTAGATTGAGGTATTTTGATGTGAAATTAAGGGAAAAAGAAAGTTGGGGAATTTGCGTGTTTTCATTCAGTAGATTTTTAGGGTATATCCGGACAGATCTGTGCTTAGCGCTCTAGACTTGGATTCAGTAATCTGACTGCTCTAAAACAGAAGATCGACAAATTCAGTTTGAATTGTAGCAATACCTTGGGAGTGAATTTTGTTACATTCTTCTTTTTTTAACACATCCTTTCATGTGTATGCAGATCGAAGGCTATGATGAACTTTGATGACGACTATAAAGGTGCCAGAGTTGAAACGTTGACACTAGTATGTGGTATGGGCCTAGCTCTATGATAAATCAAGTTTCAATGTCCAAACATTTTTTGTACATAAAACTTTTATTCAGCTCAACAACTTAAAATGAACTTTCTGACAAAGCCGAAGTAAACACAGTCCCTGTCTGCTGGAATGAAAAACTGTACTGTATGCACTCTCACAACCAATTATGTGTAGTAAGGTTCTTAAGAAAATAAAGAATGGTGCTAAAATGTGTTGGGAGATGTTTGTGATTCAGTGTAATTATGATTTGAAAACCAAATGTATAGGTGGACAGTTTATTGATCATTTCAAATCTGAAATATGATGAGCTACGGAACAAATCCCCTGAAACTGCCACAGTCTCTAGAGCAGCAATAGTGAATCCACCAGCTTCAGTGCTTTTACTGTCTAGACGGAGGCTGTTGATCTTACAGCACAATGATTCTGACTGGTTAAGACTTAAAGGCAAATTTATGTCACTACAAATCAGATCTTCTTTCAATGCTCAGCAGCTCTACTTCAAAGATGAGTGTGGCTCCACCTAGAGGACAAAAGTAAACATACAAAGTGATGCTCATGGCAGTGTGTCTATGCAGCATGCTAAAACTGACACAGACTGTCTGGGAACAGAATAACCTCATGTACTATATGATGGCATTTAATGGTTTTTAGATCTTGGAATCAGTGATGGTCAGTTAGGAAAAAAAGCATTCAGTTCTGTTCAAATAGATTTCTGCCAAGTGACCTGTTTGGTCTATTTGCATGCTTTACATGGGATTTGTATAGAGCAAGGGTCTTCCGATTTCAGTCCTGTAGGGATAGTGTCTAGTTCCCTGCTCAAACACATACATAATTTAACTTATTTGAGACTCCAAAAAGCATCTTAGTGTTAACATCATCCTAAGTGTTAGAGTGTCGAGTGTGACGCTTGCTCTACCATTTAAGAATCATCTTTGAAACCTTGTTCAGTGGGTGTGTTTGAGCAAGGAAGTTACTGAACTGTGCTGGACACTGGCCCTAAAAGCTGACTGAAATGAGAAAAAAAAAAACACAATGTAACAACAGCACACTGAACACACCTTATGTTGTATATCTAGAATACATACCTGGAATTTTGGGTGGTGCACCTCTATCTCCATAACCTACAATGTAACAGTATGAAGTGAGAGATTAACCTGATTATAAATGTATGAACATGACAAACTTGAGACAGCTGACAAGTAATCTGGTAGTTCCAAAATTGGCTTCGGTTGTAGCAAATTATATATGTTTATCATGTAAATAAAACACTGGCTTCCCTCTCAACTATGTAAAGGCAAAACATAGGGGCAGTTGTTGGATCTAGCAGAGTTCCAGACAAATTTCTCAGCGCATGTATACTCGGATATTCGGATTTCTTTCAGATTTCTCAGTCTGCGCATGTGCGAAAATAGACTGGAAATAAGCAAGCAGCGTTGCCGTGAGATGGCAGCAAAACACTTTTGGAGCGACACTGAAACCAACTACACAAAATGAGGGACTTAAATATTCTTTATTTTCTAAATTATGTATATTCTTATTTTCAGGTAAAGTGGCGCAGTGTTTTTTAAAAAGCCGCAGCATGAAGTTTAACATTACATTGACGTCACATCTTCTTCTGAGTTCACTGGCTGGTTGCAAGGCAGTAAACAGATTTCTGCTTGACTCATGTAAAACCTGGAGCGTATACATTGCCTGATTACTCAAGTGCATGTAAACGCATTGACCAGATTACTGACAAAATCTGATTTTCTGCAGTTATCAGATTATTAAGTGGATGTAAACACACTCACTGACTATGTTAAATCGTTAAACTGTATCAAACTGTTCCTGGATTATTTTGGTACTTTTACTGGAAAAGTACCAAATGGATTATTACTTGGCATATTGTGAGTCCACACTTTTACAAACAAATGAGCTACACAACAAACAGAACACTGGCCATTGTATGGAGATCAGCCTTATAGCAGTCACTGACACCCTTTGCACTGTGCCTAAACTCTCCATTCTTAATCCTTGTTTTGCCAGACCAGGGCTCATATTCACAAAGCGTCTCAGAGTAGGAGTGCTGATCTAGGATCTTTTCCTGTCAGTAAAGTCATAGTCAACAGATCATCACTTGTACTCTGAGAAGCTTGATTAATACAGGTTCCAGCATGGCAACCAAATGGTAATCATGTCTAACAGTATATCCTTGCTGTTCCTCTTGTACAACCTGAGAAAAAGTCCAGCACAGTTTGGTTATTTCCCTGCTTAAACACTCCTACTAAACATGGCAATTAACTGATAAGTGAAATCAGTTGTGTTCAAGCAGAGAAAATAACCTAACTGTGCTGAAATCCAGCATCCTGGAAGTGATGACTGCAGACCAAAAGTGCTTCCTACAGCCTCATCTAAGCATCTCCTTCCTTATCTGTGTTCCTTGCAGTGCCACCAATTCTGTGCAAAGCAACAGAAAGAATGCTGCTGCTCACCTGCCTCACAACCTCCCAAAAGTCTCTTTTGTTAACCCTTTACTGAACTAAGTCCACTGGCGTGCAGTTCAGTTGCAGCATTATACACTTTCAAGGCTGCACTCAAATGTCAAGCAGTTCTTTGCAAATGAAACACGTCATGATGTGTACAGCAGCCAAAAGACTTGAATGCATCTCTTGACACTGCCCCCTCACACAGCAATTCACCATCTAACTCAGGATTCCAGGCTCTGCTTTCTGTGAGGACTTGCACAACAGACATAAAGCATGGAACCATGGCCTCTTAACCACTCAGTTGAATGACCTCTCTATTTTCATTTATATATTTATCTTTTTCATTTATTTATTCAGAATTCCATTAACTACCATTCCAAGTGTTTTTTTCTGTTTTATGTGAGGTTACCATTTTGTACATAGGAGGTTTCTCATACTTAGACTTGCACAAGAGGTCAATGTTGCCAACTGCCTGCTGCCCCTGGACACGACATTTCACATTTTGGCCACTAAGAATCTGCATAGTGGCCTAGAATTTTTTTATATTTTTTTGGAAATGTTTGTGTTTTCCCCCCAGACTAGCTTGTTTTTCACATCTTCACAAATATCCAACATTAATAACAAAATAACTATTTTACAAGATTTAGAGTTTCTGTTTGGTCAGACACAGAACTAACTGCATCAAATCAGATTTTGCTGGATTTTGGCAAATGTTAATGCCACAATAGCTAACGAAAATATTTCACTTTTCTAAGCAACTTTGGACAGTTTTTTTTTTTTTGTACTGAAGCATGTGTGTCAGTTGTAAATACACTGTATATACAATTAACATTTCTATAATTCTGGCCACAAGATTTATGAGCTTGTTAGCACAAATGAACAGTGCAAATTTTATCTGTCTACCCTGACTTTAACATCTTATTAAAGTTATTACTCATACAAATTATAACTTCTCTTCATCCAGACCTCATACTGGACTTAAACAGACTCGGCAATGCCCTGACCATGGCTCCTTGCTGGACTTCCATGCAAACAATTATCTGCTTTTTTTTGTAAATCACTCTAAGCAAGGTCTGTTTATTGAACAATGTAAATTCAGATGTAAATAGCGACTCCCTCTGTTACTCACCAAGCTCAGACGGAATGACCAGTTTCCTCTTCTCCCCCTCACACATTCTAAAAACAAGAAGGAAAGAGATGACGCTCAACAGCAAAACTTCTCCCTGCAACACACTGTCTGAGCCCTCTCTAGGACTCACTTTTGCACCGTTCCTGTGATCCATGCCCAAACCCAAACCCCTTTCCAGAACAAGTGAAACCACCATACAAGCCACAGGCCAACCACAAAACACTGAGAAGAACTAAAACTGAACTCACCCTAACAGACCCTGGTCCCAGCCTTTAATGACCTGTCCAGTCCCCAGGGTGAAGGTGAAGGGCTGATTCCTCGGTATGCTGCTGTCAAATTCTGTTCCATCCTCCAGCTTTCCCTTAAGGCAAAATAACAAAAATGGTCACGTAAGTAAGGGGAAGAGGGAATGATATAGAAAAATGAATAATACATTGGACACCTACAGTGTAGTGCATGTTCAACACATCCCCTTTCCGGG
Organism: Colossoma macropomum; assembly: GCF_904425465.1. NCBI lineage: Eukaryota > Metazoa > Chordata > Actinopteri > Characiformes > Serrasalmidae > Colossoma > Colossoma macropomum. The sequence goes on from NW_023494800.1 coordinate 19,897,343, forward strand.
ACTTGATGGGACAGTTGTCCACTCTTTTCTTTATTCCAATTTGAAGCTTTTTCTTCTCAGCCCCTTGCACAACCTCCGTGAGGAGGGACATCAGGGTCACAGCTAGCAACAAATACAGCCTCATATCTGTACACACGAGAAGAAAGAAATAGTACATATTAATAATAACTACCTGCACTTCACAAATTTGTAGTTTTTCTTACAAAAGCTGACAGCAAGATGAAGCAAATGTACTGAGCCGAGCAGCTTTCACTGACGTGTCCTTCAGCACAACATCAACAAACATTACAGTTTCAGTTTCATAGCCGAGCTTACAATTTAATCTAAAAATCTCCTGATACGTGTTGACAGAAGTCCAGAACCTGCACTGTTACGTCCTACAAGAGAGAAAGTGTAAGCTTGCGAAAATGGAGAACGTTAAACGTTCTCATAAACTACAGTTAATGAGTAGACAGCGAGCCAGGCCTGTGCAAAAAGAGAAGACAGCACTGCATTGCAAGAGTCACACCACTGCTGACATAATCTAATATCAACCGAAAATATCAGAAATTTCTAGAGCACAATAGAAATCACAAATTATCTATCTGTGTTGCAAAACACAAAGATTAACATTATTTCTAACCGTAATACCGGCTTGGCAGACTCTAGCTAGGTTAATTTAGCAACTGGCTAAATGCCCCAAATGCAATTCTGTATTAATTTAATAGTTAGTTAGCACATTTTAGTCACAATATAGTTAGTTATAAGAACCATTAAAAAGATCCGGCAACATTCAGTGTCCTTATCTGAACCGTTTGTCTACGTTAGCTCGCATGAAATATGCTGAGCTAGTCAAACCTAGCAGTTAGCTAACTTTATCTCATCTGAACACGGCTAGCTAAGCTAGTTTTCAGATTTTCAGCTGAAAACATTATAAGTAGTAGCTGAGAACAGAGAGCAATTAGCCTTTTCAATGATATAACTTGCATTACCTTCAGTTAGAATGGGATGCACAGCCTTCCCGGTGTTAAACAGGTTTGGATGGCGGAGCTGCTGGAACACACAGATGTGAATCAAGCAACTACAACGAAACTCCAGCCTTTAAACTGAATCCTAAATATGCTGCTGGTATTGTAGCAATACACCCGTAGGATATAATGCATATGCACACAAATGATAATTGTAATGTCTTTTAAAATATCAACAAAAGTAAAATAAAAAAAGACAAAAGAGAGATATTGAGAGCGTGACTACGTTGATTCCGCTCCTCATTATCCTGAGGCAAATCACAGTTCAACCCCTATTCAACTCCTGTACCTCCTTTCCCCTGTAGTTTGTAATTGTGCTGTTATTTTTATTATTCATTGCCAGTGTTTTACTCACATTTCCATGTAAAGCACTTTGAGATTTTGTAAATTCATGAAAATGTTATAAAAATAATGATTTTACTATTATTATTATCATTATTATTATGATTATATTATTATCATTATTATTATTATTAAACACAAACAAAGCATTTCACGTTTTTTGGTGAGGACCTTTATTATGCTGGGTTTTTAGTCGTGCGTTATTGTTGCTTGTGTTGCTCCTTCCTTGTAAGGCTGCAGGTCGCTGAGCGCTCAGCAGGAGGCGCCATGTCTCTGTTATTGTCTTCAACTCTTGGCTTCGTCTGTGATATTTTTGTTCGAGGTTAAATGGAATATAAAAAAAAATAAAGGAAGATACTTTAAAGAAATATTTTCTACACGTACACAAGACATGTTGCGCTTAAAGAGCATTTTAAACATTCCGGGGCAAATAAGTGGAGCACTTAAGCACACAGTCTTTCTCTCACACAAGCCTCTCATTGCAGCCCGGCTAATGAGGATTTATTAAAGACCCAGAGGTTGTAAGCCTCTGTTTTCACCACAACCCACAGCAGCAGGTTATAATAAATTCCATCAGAAAAACTGCGTTGAGTCTCCAGGCTGAAGAGGAGTAAACTATAATCACTTCATTCTCCTCTGACAGAAGGTTTCTCATTTAAATCTCATGAGTCATGTACTGTGTGACTGTAAAGTACGTGGCTGAAATACAAAAAGTTTCTGTTGCTGTGGGTGACCAAAGGCAGACTGAGGCAGCCACACAGACTCTGCTGCTGTTTCATTCAGGAGTCGTTCCCAGAACAGGCATGCAAATTCGAACATCTTAATGTCAAGAAAACATCATTTCCATCCTCCACAGTTTCCAGTATAGACCCTATACGACTGTAGGACTGTTTTGAACCATTTGAAAATACCTTGAGGTTACAAAACACACTATTTTTCTTCTTTAGACTTCGCTCAGCTTTGAAAGCTTGCAATATATCCTGGGGGCCCAGCTTGCAACCCCTCCTGTATTAGACTGGATATTAAGGGCACCATGTATGGGGACAGCATCCTACTTACAGTCCACAACAAAATTATAGCAAGATTACAGGATATCGACCTTGCGGATTATTTTATGTCTTTTTATTCAACCTATGTCAATGTTTAATCTGATCCTTTGTATCGATGATCCTGTATATCTTGTATCTCATCTTAAGGGGGAACTCCATCCATTTTTCAAAACTTTCAACATAATTAAATGGTTGTAATGTAAATACAGTCGATCAGAGTGGTTTGGTGTGAAATGCTCTGTTTCAGAGAAACTTGCCGAGTTAGAATTGTTCACAGTGGTGGTGATAAGAACCAGATGTCTGAAGAATTTACTGCATCTGAAAGCTTCCTCACAGAAAGTTATTACATGAAATGGTTATGAACACACTGCTTGATGTCTGAGAAATTGTTTTATGATAGTTTTTGTGATAACCATCATCATTACATATAAAAATACAGAAGACTGTTGGTTTTAGATAATAAATAAAATGGCTATATTTGTGTTGTAGACATTGTGACTCCTGGTCTGTAAGTTTCTCTACAATGAGCAATTTCACATCAAACCACTCTAAATGACTGTTTATATCTCTGGGACTAAATTAATCAGAAAATTTGAAAATTGGTAGAATTCCTCTTTAAGCAGGAGTGGGATATGAGGGAAGGGAAAAAGGGGTGCAGGATGAAACAAACACATCTTTTGATTTGATTTGATTGCTTTATATTGTAATACTGTTAATATATATAATAAAAACAGAGAATTACAAAAAAAAACAAAAAAAACAAAAAGGTTCCATGTTTCTGCCTTGAGGTTACATGTAAATACTATATTAATATACAACTAAACTGAAGAGCTCTAGTGTATTGTGTTTGGTTAACCCTTAAATGTCTAAATTCATTGTTCCTTTGCTATACATTCAATGTACATTCTGTATAGTCAGGTTTGAGTCTGTCCTTCCTTTGTTTTGATATAAAAAAAAAAAGAAAACACAGGAAAAATGTGAAGATTTGGGGCTCATTCTCCAGTATCTTCCTAAGTCTCTTCTTAAATGTGTTCTTAAGAAAGACCCTAACAAAAAGTCTACGTCAGATTCATGACATGAAGAAGAAATTTCTTCTTAAGAAAAGTTGGTGAATGAGGTGCAGTGTTTTTTCTCTGAAGAAAATGAGTCTGTCTATACAACAATAACATTTCCTCAGAAATCAAATCATAATTAAATCTCTCCCACAACCACTAATGTGGCCTGAAATATACACTTTAAACAGAATTTCTTTATTAGTTTCAGTCAGCTGTGAATGAGAAATAATTGAACACAGTGTAAGAAGGAAGTGTGTTCGAGGTGTATCCACTGTGGAGGACTAAGGAGCGCTAACAAAGAAAAAATATACTTTATCTCCACTTTTAGAGGTTATAATGTAACAGTAGTCTTGGTAAAGCGCTTGTACATTCAAAAGTTGTTGAGGTTACAGGAAACAAGAAATTGTCAATGCTGAATAAAATGGAGGAGGAGGAGCAAAAAGTCAGTTTACACAACAAAAGTTATTATATTTTTCTAAAAAATAATATTTTTATACTAAATTGATAGATATCAATCTGATTGTGGCAAAGGTTTGATGTCAATACAGGTTTTATACACTATATTAATGATGAATTCATATATTCAAAGGACTGAAAGATTTGAAACTCTTTTTTGAAAGATTTTTGTCTTTTACACAAGACACTGAATGTTGTGGACTGAAATGGCACTCTTTTCAGGGAATGACTCTCAGAGAGAGAATGAAAATGAGTCATTTTCACAGAATGATCTCCTTCCTACAGCCATTAATCACAATGAAAACCATCTGCTGTCTTTTTTTATCACCTCATGAGTTCTAAAAATAAATTACAAATATGTACAATAAGAAACAGGCCAGCACAGATTGGTGGTGTAATTGATGGGCTAACTGTATTGTACATGGGTGGGTCTAGCCTCTTGGGGGCTCCCTATCTACTCTATGCCCTCCCCCAGACATACACTGTAAACAGTTTAAAAATAAAAGCAGAGAGAATAATTTCTGACTCTACCTGGGTGACTTTAGCTCTTTCCAATCCAGTAGCACTTTGCTACAGTCTTCCCTCAGGCTAAACGATGCAAATATGTGCATATAATAATGATAATAGCATTATATATTTATTATATAATTATCATTATTATGATTATCATAAACCTCACTGTTTTTTATTCTTTTTAACTGGAATTATAGATCTATATTGTTCTCATAATTTCAATGCAAGCATTAAATTCAGGGGCAAAATAAAACACTCCTATATTATCCTTACTTTGTTTATATAACTTTAGCAAATCAGTCAGTTTGATAACTGCATCGTAAAGTTAGGCTAATGAATAGCAATGTCTACCATGAACACTCTAACTTACTATGTAAATTCATGAATGACTAATTTGTGCATTACTGGCAATTGGATGCTAATGAGTGTCTGTTTAGGGGTCTAAAAAGTTTTAAATGTAAGTTAAATTAAATTAAAGATTTAAATGATCTAGATTAACTTCTTGTTTCCCAAATAAAATCCAAAATAAACTACATAACATTAATGACTTTTTCTCCTCATCATCTCTTTTTTTATTTCTGTTTTTTGGTGTATGTTATTTTTTGACACATGATTAACCAGTGTTTTTTTTCTCCCTTGCTTGAGCAGAGTAGACAACATGATGGTACATTAATAACCCAGAAGTTTTTAGGGGGCCCCCTGGTGGCTGTGTGGTACTAAGCAGCTGCTTATATCACTTATTAGGTACAGCTGGCACAAGTACAGCTGGTACAGGTGTCATATTGGCACTGGTGTCATATTTTGAAAAACCTAGCAATAAATTAGACCTAATTCAGAAGTAGAGCAGAAGCCATGCTTGATTGTGTGTGTGTGTGTGTGTGTGTGTGTGTGTGTGTGTGTGTGTGTGTGTGTGTGTGTGTTTTAAATGGGCCCACTCTCAGTGACAGGCAGAGGGCTGCTGTCAGCAGTCTGATGAGCTGTGCTCATGGCCACTCTTGAGGGGAATGACTGTACAACTCTGATCTTGAGTCACAGGACAGACAGTCATACAGAGCCTGTCTCCTTCCCCAGTTGGACACACTAAATAAACTTGTCTGGTCAACAGTCTCCTTGAACACGCACAGCTGAACCTCTAAATCCAGCCCAAGCTCAAAAACCCAGGGTGGAAAAGTTTCACCCAAACACTGACCAAAAACCCTCATTACATTGGTTTCACAGACTGCAGAATGTACACTGATGAGCCAAAACACTATCACCCCCTGTATAATATGCTGTTGGTCTACCGTGTTCTACCAAAACAGCCCCAACCCACTGGGGCGTGGACTGTACAAGACCTCTGTAGGTGCTGTATGGTATCTGCCCCCAAGACATTAGCAGCAGATCCTTCACATCCTGCAACTTGTAAGGCGGAACTGTTGCAGATCAGACTTGCTGTTCCAACACATCTCACAGATGCTTGATCTGTTTGAGATCTGGGTAAATTTGAGGCCAGGGCAACACCTAGAACTCTTCATAATGTTCCTCAAACATTCCCATTGTGTGCAGTGTGGCAGGGCTCATTGTCCTTCTGAAAGAGGCCACTGCCATCAGGGAATGCCATTGACATTAAGGGGTGTTCATGGTCCACAATGATGTTTAGGTGGGTGGAATGTGTCCACATGATTGCGGACGTCCACATGAATGGGGAGTTTCCCAACAGAAAATTGTACAGACCATCACACTCCCTCCACTGGCTTGTCCTTTTCCCACACTGCATCCAGGTGGCATCACTTTCCCAGGAAAATGGTGCACACTCCCCTAGCTGTCCATGTGATGTAAAAGAAAATGGGACTCATTGGACTGGGCAACCCTCTTCCATTGCTCCAAGGTCTAGTTCCGATGTTTGCATGCCCATTGTAGGCTCTTTCAACACTGGACAGGGGTCATCATGCACTCTCTGACCAGACTGGAGCTATGCAGCTCCATACGCAGCATGTGTGTTGTGCCCAACACCTTGTTGCTGGTTTGTGGTTTGTCCTCCTCGAAGCACCATCAGTAGGTACTCACAAGGCACCCCACAAGCCTTGCCATTTCAGATATCCAGTCATCTGGCCATAATGGTTAGGCCCTTGTCAAAGTCGCTCAGGTCTTCGTGCCTTCCCATTTCTCCCGTATCCAACACATCAACGACAAGAGCTGACTGCTCGATAGTATGTTATATATCCCAGACCTTGACACGTCGTTGTTACGAGTTAATCAACATTGCTCATTTTATCTGTAAGTGGTCGAAATGTTTTGGCTCAGCGATGTAATTTTAATAGATGGGGTCAGGCATCAACATGCATCCTCTTTTCCAACGCATTTTCCAGAATCAACTTTTTTATTAGCTTTGATTTAAAGTACAACAGCTAACATTTTATGGCATTTTATTCCTTTGTTCCTTAGCAGCCACACACTGCAGTGTAAGTTGCTATCAAGATGAAGTTTAATCCAGTCCACCCAAAGGTATCAATCTTTAACTCTTTAAGTAAAAGCATTGTTAATCTGGTGAAAACAATGACTCAAGTAAAAGTAGAAATTCCTTTTACAAAACCAACTTAAGCAAGTACAAAAGTAGCAGGTCAAAATAAACTACATAGGTGCTGAGCAACTTCGACATCCAGCATCTATCTGAAGCATATTAAGCACTATTCTGCTCCTAATAGTGTGTTCTTGGTCTGAAATAAAAACATAAACCCCAAAAGTCAGAAGAGTGACCATTTACAAAGCAGTACTGAAGCTGTCACCAACAAAACATAATGAAATGAAACCCAAACAAGGAATTAGTGATTCAATATGGGTGTGAGCAACTGTGAACGATTACCTGAGCAAAAGGTTATGTGTAGTATTATAAAATGTTTGTAGTATAAAGTATTATCATTTAAAAATGCTGATCTGAATTTTGCTGGAGTACATGTGACTGAGCTACTACCTATCTCTGAATTCACCTGAATAGGTCAGTTCAAACTGGTGCAGATTTAAACCATTATAAAGAAACAGAAGTATGCTGAAGTTTATTTTTGTGGACTGTAATAAATGTAGACCTAGTAGGCCTATATATTACCTTAATCACTTCTATTTTCATGAAGCAGAATGGGTAGACTAATTAATTCACCAAAGATACAGTACTCTGCAAAACACCTAAGTACATTGCTTAAAACCATTCATCTTAATGATAAGTGTTTTTGCTTGTAAAAACACCATCATTATAATAGATGCAAATGAATACAGTAAAAATAAAAAATACAGTAAAAAGTAACATAAATTGCTCATGTTGAAAAAGGAGAGTTGATATCTTGTGAGCTAGTTTGAAGAACAAAGTTTTGTTCCAGATGTCCTCAGTGCCCGCAGCCATTATTAACATAATGAAGACTTAATCAGCCAAACCAGGTGTCGGATGATAACTACAAATAGTGCTTATTTGTATTTATTCGAATATTAGAGGTTTTCTGAGAAAATAAAAGCTACTCAGATAAATAGCTTTTTCTATTCCAATTCCAATTTTCTCAGGTGCCTAAAACCTTTGCACAGTACTGTATGTGTGGGGCAGATCTGGATTGTCTACAATGCTAGGTCCATTCTGCAGTCTATACTTGCTTTAAAACTAATCATAGTGAGTTCTACTCAGGCAGTTTCACCAGAGCAAGCGGAGCTGTTTCTGCCTTACATTGGGATTCTCGTAAGGTTGTTAATCTTGTGTAAGTTAACCAGTTTGTGATTTAGCCCTTGTCAACATTAGGCTGGAGAAGCCTGGGGAACACAGAGGAGTGTTGTATCCTGTGATTGTGATGAGGATTATGATGATGTATTATTCTGTAATACTTATCCCAAACACTTCAGCGACAAGAGCAGGTCTGGAAAGATGACCCTTATGGCACTCCAGCAGATCTTGTGGCAAATGACTAATTAAGTGTTGGAGTGGGGCATGCTGTGAATCTTAATGACGAGAGCTCTCCTGGGCTGGGAGGATTTGACTGTATTACATGGAATACGAGGATGGGAATCAACCTATTAACTGCAAATGTAGCTGGACCGCTTGACTCACTTTGAAAGAAACTGTCACCAATTAGCTTAACAATGTTACTAAAGGGAAAATCTTGCTTTTCCCCCTGATTGGTTGGCTCCTCTACTTTCTAGAAAACAGCAAACTCTGCAGAAAAGTCTGCCAATGCAATGAAACGCAACACAGCAATCTATAAAGTGGAACATAAGGGACCTCAGAGCAATCAGACCTGTCTGCTGCAGAACAGCCCACACCCTGCACGAGCCACTGTTAATGCACAAAGTGTGACCTTTTCCATGAGAGCACGCTCACACACTGAGAGCGCTGCTCATGTATGAAAGAACAAAAACAAAGCACGCAAATTGCCCCTCACTCACACGCTGGGAAAATGAGGCCAACGGGCGTCCATTCAAGGCGCACAAACGAAGCAAATTAGCTATTTGCCCTCCATTTAGCATAAGCAGCTCGTGCCCCTCCTGCAGCAGCTCAGTGCAGGTTCTGCTGCTGCATTCAAAAGGCCATCAGTCTCGGCCCGGCAACAGCAGCAGACCCTCCGGCCCTCCGATCAAGAATGATGCAAGTCAAGCACTTCAGTGATGAGTGTCTGTAAAGCCAGGTAGAAGCGAGAGACTGGCTGGGTGTGCAGGGCTGTGACAGAGTGCTACCACACTACCAGTGCGCCTATGACTGAGTGAATACTGCAGCCAGCTGCCCCTGAGGGGGTATTACCACATACTCCCTCACATTAACAGCACCAGTTTTCCCTGTCAATTGACCTCAAAGGTAGTAAAAAGGGTAAGCTATGGAGCAGACCCAGGCTTTAAGATGGCTACACATCTCTGTTTCGAGCACCTATCATTCGTTAACAATTCAGCTGAAAGCAGTGCCAGTGCAAATGATACAGCTACCGCATAGCTGTCAAGGCATACACCGCATCATCACAGTAACAGCCCAAACCAGACTTATTTGTATATTTGGATAATACGTCCCAGCATTACTGACCAATACAGCCACCTCACATTAAATACCAGAGTACCGATTTCACCAGCTTACATTTAAAAAGCCATCCAAAATAGATGCTAAGCAAAATCAGCCAGCATATACAATGAACAGGCATAACATTATGACCACCTCCTTGTTTCTGCACTCTTTGTCCATTTTATCAGCTCCACTTACTATATAGTTGCACTGTTTAGTTCTACAATTACAGACTGTAGTCCATCTGTTTCTCTGCATACTTTTACCCTGTTCTTCAGTGGTCAGAACCCCCATGGACCCTCACAGAGCAGGTGGTGGATCATTCTCAGCACTACAGTAACACTGATGTGGTGGTGTGTTAGTGTGTGTTGTGCTGGTCTGAGTGGATCAGACACAGCAGTGCTGCTGGAGTTTTTAAACACCTCACTGTCACTGCTGGACTAAGAATAGTCCACCAACCAAAAATATCCAGCCAACAGCATCCTGTGGGCAGCATCCTGTGACCACTGATGAAGGACTAGAGGATGACCAACACAAACTGTGCAGCAGCAGATGAGCTATCGTCTCTGACTTTACATCTACAAGGTGGACTGACAAGGTAGGAGTGTCTAATAGAGTGGACAGTGAGTGGACACAGTGTTTAAAAACTCCAGCAGCACTGACCACTGAAGAACAGGGTAAAAGGGGGCTAACAAAGTATGCAGAGAAACAGATGGACTACAGTCTGTATTGTAGAACTACAAAGTGCACCTATATAGTAAGTGGAGCTGATTAAATGGACAATGAGGGTAGAAACAAGGAGGTGGTCATAATGTATGCTTGATTGGTGTAAATGGTGTACATATGCAGTAAAAAATTCCCATGAATGCAGCATTAAGACTGACACATTGTGAAGTCAAGTCTAGGGAAACAGTATGTATTTTGTAAAGCACTGGCATGCTGTAAAAATCACTGCATCACAGGACTTGCAGGCTTTAGACATTACAAAATGCTTTGATGCAAACTAGACGCTCATACAACACTGCAGCATTCAGGACATATTAACATGCACAGATTTCTGATCATTTGAGATTATTACTGAGTTTATATCAGTGATCAATATCTCTATCAGACCCATATTTTTAAGTTAAAATTGTATGTGCATACGGCATAAATAAAGAAAGAGAAGAGTTCAGGGAGCAGGGCTGGATTGGGGTGCAGGTTGGCTCATGGTTTTTTATCAAATCAAATACAGGTGTTCCATTATCCGCCTCCACAATTCTACAGAGATTAAGGCCTAATCCCATTTCACCCCTTGCCCCTACAAATTAGCCCTTACCCCTCCATTTTGCGTGTTCATGTCTAGGTAGGGTGTCCTGATTTTTGTTGAGATGGAGGGGTAGGGCAAAGTGTTAAGTTTTTTCAGGGGCACACTCCAAATGGACTGATATGAGAAAAAAAGAAACACCGGCAAGATGGCTACGCTAGCAACCAAAGAAACCCACGAACATAAGTATTCTCTCTGTTAAAAATTATGATAACCATTGCATTATCTTAGTTTAATGTCGTTTCAATGTATTATGGTCATTTTCCTCATAACAAGCATAGAAAATCGCTAGTAGTATGCTGATGTCTCAGTAGGATTGGGCCTAACTAGAGAGGTTTGCTATTCCCGTAAAGCTGGATGACCTTTCCAACCTAAATGCATAAAACAGACACATCAAAACAAACATGATTGGTGAAAATGGCTGTGTCAAATGTATTTTTAACAGCTAATACTGTCATGATAAAATCCAAACACCTTTTATTTATATGATAAATGTAATACATTTTTGATGTGTCTGTGTCTGTAAATAAAATGTAAATAATATGAACTGTTTTGAATTTGCATGGGTTGAAAATGGACTGCTGGCACTGTTTACATCAGAGGGCTTAGTTGGTACCACTGTGTTTAAACTAGCTGTGTTGAGGCTGTACTTTAGCCTGATTAGCTCTCACTGTGAGATGATTACACACTTATGTGCGTATATTAAAATCACCAAGAGGGTGATTAAATTAATACAGGTGTGAATTCTGTAAGTTACACACACAACACAGTAACAGAGAAACACTTGAAGAAAAAAATTACTTTCAATGCTACAAAAATGGTCTTCAGAGTAAATGTTGAGAAATGTCTGTCACAGCAGTTTGTAGAGGTTGTATACAACGTATATTCTATTACTTATTAGCTCAACTAAAACCACAGAATTAGACTTCAAACTAACATGTGGCTGATTTACTATGTTTAGGGTAAGAAATAAATTGTGTAAATTCGATTTTTTACTGAACCATTCCTTTAAAACAAACACATACAATTCTGCATCCCTGTCTTTGCAGGTATCTGTATTGTCTCATCTATTGCTGTAGCTAAATAATGCCATGTAATACATAATCTCAACTTTGACCTTAACCTTAGTATCTGAAGAAAATTTACAATGTCTAAATGTTGATATTTTTCTGTCATCTTGGGAGCATCTGGTCCTCACAAAGAGCTTAACACGCACAGTCACTCTCAGTCTCTCTCTTTCTCACTTTTATCTCTCCCTCCGAGTTTGTGCTGTTAAGAATGAAGAGCTGAGATGGACAGACAGATGGACAGACAGACGGGCAGCAAACACAGAGAGGGAGACAGGTTCAGCTCAGCAGTCAGACAAAGAGTGCCAGGAGAGCAGACATAATGCAGAACAGAATTTCAAATTTCAGACAGAGAGAGACAGAGAGAGAAAGAAAGAAAGAGAGAGAGAGAGAGAGAGAGAAAGAAAGAAAGAGAGAGAGAGAGAGAGAGAGAGAGAGAGAGAGAAAGAAAGAGAGAGAGAGAGAGAGAGAGAGAGAGAGAGAGAGAGAGAGAGAGAGAATAGACAGACATTTTTCTAAGGCTTTTTGTATAAGAGAATTTGTGTAGGGCGTGCTGCTATCGATCGTGGCTTCGTTTAAACTCATTGATCTCAGTGGGCGTGATGTGCAGGCTGCAGGAAAGGCTCGGCTTACTTGGAGGTCATGAATATTTGAATAACTGACATTGGGGCATTACAGAGTGGCAGGGTTACATTTTGAATATTCATGTCTAATTCATCACCAGGTACAACTGAAGCTTTTAGAGCAAGAAAGGAAGAAAGAGCGAGAGAAAGAGAGGGGGAAAGAGGTAGAGTGAGAGAGAATGTAACACCAAAAATAGCACTAGTGTCTGATACGATGACCATTGCTGAAATACATTGTTAAATATATGGTCGAGTAAAACAGTAGCAGAGCATGGGGTACGACCTATGTGGTTAAACAGGTTCCATTAAAGCAAGCTTCTGCTCTCTTTCTCATACAGCCACAGCAACATCATCTACGAATTTCAGTTGCTATTTATCAGAAATGTCTCAGTATATAACTGGAAGACCATTTTGTGGCGTGTAAAGTAACTTTTTTCATTGTGTTTCTCGACTGTCATGTTGCGCTTAAGTTACAGAATTCAAACCTTTATTTTTTTAATCATGCAGTGAGAAAAGCCCATATCTTTCCATATAAATTCAAAACAGTTAATTTACATAGATTAACAGTTAATAACTACATAGATTCATAAAAATGTCCTATAGAGGTCATGTAAATAAATATTTCAGTTTTGTCATGTTAAAGCTACGCTATGTAAGTTTGGGGGATTTGGAGGCCTCTCTGGTGGAAATGTGTAATTGTACCCAACATACGGAAGAACATTTTTTAAAACCTTGATTGTTTTTCAGACTCCTTCCCTGAGTGGATGAATCTAATGATTGCAAGTCAAAACTTGGTGAAGGTTGTGTCTTCTGAGAATTCAAGTAAATTATCTGCACTCTCAGAAAAAAAAGGTATGAAACTGTCACTGGGGTGGTTCACTCAAGGGTACCTTTAGTCAGGGAATATAATTGTATCATAATCCATTTGACTCCACACACCCCGTCACGTCTCCAGGCTTTTTATTTTATTGTTCTGTTTTAAAACACTGGGTTATGAAAAGGTACAAATATGTACTTTTCACCTTGAAAAACGTATTTAAGGTTCACAATTGGACTTTAAAACCACTGTTTGTACCTTTGAGGGTATATTACATTGTTTGTACCTTGATGAACGAGAAATTTACCTACACAGAACCTGTATTTCTAACAGTGGGCTATTGTCATCATATCTTCTTCAGTATAATGGTGATTTTGAATTTGAGACCTAAACATCGAGCTGGGACTTCTTTTTGAGTCTGTGCATGTGACGTTATATGTAAAGATGTATGACATGCTCAGGAAAAAAATAAATAAATAAGTCCAACTTGAAGCCTCTGACTTTCAAAATGATTATTTCAGGCTTTACAGGGTGACTTGCAGAAGCACACAAACCATATTTTAGTGGGTTTTGCACCATACTCAGTTATGCTGCCTCTGCCAGTGTTTAACAAAGTCTCTTTTTACAGTAAATGTTGTTTATTGTGAGAAACATTTATATAATAAATATATGTGAAATATATGCAAAAGCTACACTTTGTAAGTTTTGGGGATTTTGGGGATATATCTCTGTTTGAAATGTGTAATTGTATGTATCTGTACACACAATGCACTTGTATCTTATTGGAGGCATGAGCTGGGAAGCAAACGGGCCATGAGAAGAAGAAAACTCTGCTTATGTACGGCGTAGCTGTGGTCAAGAACAGCTGGGAAATAAAGCACCACAACTTGTGTGAAAGTGTGTCTTTATATCTTTGCTGTCATAATAAAAACTTGTGTAACTTTTTTAAACCATATTAAACCTTTACAGCAGAAGGAAGATTTTATTCCAAGTAATCCATTCACCTTCAGCCCATAATGTAAAGGGCAGCTGGTGTTTACAAACGGTTTATGGAGGTTTTGATTAGACACCATGATATATAAGATTAATGGAGTGATGTGTGATAAACAGATGGGAATTCTTTGGCCCCACTGTAACCTAATATAGTCATGCCAATAAAGCTGCTTTAAAGTTTAAAGCAGGAGAAGAGGAGAGAAAAGAAGGATGAAGAAGGATAGAGGGGGTTAGAAGATAAAAGGCTGCTACGACAAGCTCGGGTGAGAGACATTGATTTGAACATCCGCTGATAAAGAGTGACAAAGTGAGTGGCAGCAGTGAGAGAGGAACTGACTCTAATCCTTAAGTGCTGAAGTAGTGCGACTTAATCAAATATAGATATAACTGCTTCCCACACCGAGCGTCATATTTCACCATTCAAACGGCTCACATGACTCACACGCACTTTCTACATCTTCAGATGATGTACGAATGAAAGACTCTGTCTTTTTTCACTGACTCATTCTTCCTCCATTTCACTCCTTCCTCTAATATCAAACGCGCATCAGTTGCAGAGCTCCACCAGCTTGCAGCAGACACACACTTTATGCCCAGAACCCCACAGCACAGCTCAGGGAACCCACACATACAAAGGGTTGTCCATCAGCTCCATATCCAGCCCAGACCTGCGTCCACTGAGAGTGCAAACATGTAACATCATCATACTTGACATCTTCAGTATATACAATATACAAATGTTAATGCATAATTATTTTATATTTGATTATAAATATTATATCACTTTAAAAATACAATAATAACTGTGGCATGTGCTCAAGTTTGAACACACTACTTAGCCAGTATTTAGTAAGAGGCACATATCACAGCTTGCAAACTGTGAATTAGGAATTGTTTTCACCCACTTTTTCTTAAAGAATGCTTCAAGTACTGAAAGTCTTAAACAGTCGTGCTTGCACAACCCACAGATTTTCAGTGATGTTCCAGTGAGGACTGTGAGGGCCATTTAAGCTTTTGGAATGGTGGCATTTGAAGCGTGTTTTGGATCATTATCCTGTTGTAGAAGCGCACCTCATCTCGACTTCAGTTACTGTTCCTTCATTTCCTTCCACAGTGTGCTGATGTTTAGTGGAATCCTTTCTTTTACATACTCGAGCAGTGTTTCCTTTGTCACTGGCTGCCACACAACCCCAAAGCATAACAGATCCACCCCCATGCTTTACAGTCATTCTTTTCATCCAGTGCTGGTCCTTTTTGTCCTCCAAATATACCTTTGGTGATTTTGATCAAGAGTCCAGTTTTACTTCATCAATCCACACTGAACTTGTTCCCAAAATGCCTCTAGTTATCTAGATGTTGCTTTGCTTACCTCAGAGTTCTATAAAGTTAGCATTTTGGATATTAGAGGTACACTACTAGTTCAAAAGTTTGAAATCACTTCTCATATTCATTCCAAAATGCTGTATATCCATCTGTAACAAGATGTTTGCAAAGAATAACATGACATATAATGCAAATTACTTTATATATATATAATGCAAATTACTTTAAAAAGTGCAATTTTGTTTTTTTAATAAAGGTATAATTAATCAGAATATAGCATTCATATTTCTTGTATGTGTAATGTCCACTCCCAATAAAGTATTTTATGAAAAAAAGAAAATAAATGAAAGTGGCATTTAAATGCGTTTTGGAAGGAAACCCTTCGACTGATACTGAATAATAACTTAAATAAAGTAGATGGATATGTTATAAACTAGATACCAAAGTAAACCAATGGTTTATATGCAACTAAAAGTAGTTTGGGAAAAAGAAGTTATGACATGAAAAAGAGTAAATAAATACAGTTACTTATCTTTTTATAGTAATTTCATCTCAGAAAATTACAAATATGCAGAAATCTGGCTATTAATTTAAGATTCAAGTTCATCCAAGATGCTATACAGCTGCAGTGCTGTTCCTCATCAGAAATTTCTTAATTTTAATTGTGAAGCCTGTAGAATTTTAGCATTGCATTAGAATTGTTATACAGTAGTATACAGACATGTAAACCACTCCCAGGTCAAATTACATTTTGTTGATTTTGCAAGTGAAAAGAAGTTAACACATCCTCTACAGAGAACACACTTAAATGTGGCATTTTTCAGAACATTTTAGTGCACAATTTCTATTTATTTTGAGAAACTGAATTCTATTTTTTTAAATTTTTTTTTAGTTAACATACTGGAAAAACATACTGGAATAAAATACAAATTAAAGTAATTAAAATGCATGTTTTCTGTAGAGGATGTGTTAACTTTACACTTGGAAAATCAACGAAACGTGTAATTTCAACAGGGGCACACAAACTTTTGCATATGTCTGTACATGTATCTGCAACAAAATTGGCTTTACATAACTAAAAATATACGGTCAATTTATCACAATAATGATAACCTATCGTTATTTTGCCCACCTGTAGTATCCACCACTCTAATAATGTCTTGGGCTCTTAAAGCACATCTTTTCTAAGTACACAGAAGTTCTTCATCCCATTCTTTATCCCAAACAAACACACATCCTGTCTGGCCATTTTTATTTCCTGTTATTGTTCCTTGCTTGGTGATTCATGCCTTGGCCTACACTCACTCTCTCTCACACACACACACACACACACACACACAGGCTCTCACGTTTACAGCTGGCCATGGCTAAGGGCACTAGCAGGCTGACAGTAAATCAATAAGCTGTGTGTGTTTAGAGTGCTGTCCTAGGCTTCATCTCTACTGATCACTCCAATCTTTGATGAAACCCACGCAGTGTGCTGTGCATCTCCTGACTCATAAATAGCAGCATCATTCATGTGTTTATTTTTAAACATTGTTTCTTTTTTATATTAATCTCATCCATGTGGATTCAGATGCTCTTATCTAATCAGCTTGGGGGGGGGAATGTATGAAAGAAACAAATGTCTGTGTTTTATTTAAAAAGGATTTAATTCATTTAAAAAGGATCTCACTCCCAACATTTCAAATGACGAGACCCAAGCAGTCAGTCTGTTATCCTCCGTTTATTTTGCCTCCATTTTCTGTTTCCAATGATAAAAGACCATGAGGTTATGGTGAATTAGTATCTGCATATCTTCTAACTCTTACAGTTCTCGTTATCAAAACATATGAAAAGAGAATAACTTCACAGAAAATAAAGAATGCAATGGAAAGATAAGATAAACACTATCATTTCCAGCAAGCCTGTAAGATTAGTTCCACTCCCCTCCAGCATGATCTCAATTATAAATGCATACGTTTCTAAATTCTAGCGCTCTACATTTCAGCTCGAACGAGTTCATGAATTTGGAAACAGGATTTAAAAAAAAGAAAAGAAAAAAAAGCTTTAATTTTCAATAAGTAAACAACAGGTACTTACAATGCCAAGAGAAGTTCATGTATCACCTGGGAAACAATTTAAGACACTGATATATTTCTACTGCCCGCATTTACAAAGCCTGGACTTATGCAGCTCGGCAGCTCGGACAAAATAACAACGAATAACACCATGAAGACCCAGTGAAGGTGAGTGTTACTGTCACAAGAGCTTTTGAGACTCCCTTCGTGTCCCACAAGAACTGAAACAAATAAAAAGGAAGCTTTTCATTCTTTCCCTCAAAAGCCTTTGTGCATGACTCCATAAAACAAGTAGAAGTACCAACTCAAGATGTAAACAAGGTTTGATGCAGTGGTCAACAATGAGTTTGTAACTGGGGCACTGCTGCATAAGACAGTAAAGAATAACTGCTGTGTGCTACAGCAGCATTTTAGTCAGTTAAATCATCCACTAGTGCACAATTACAGAGATGAATACAGAAACATCAACAGTTCTACTGTAGCATCAATTTCCAGTTTGTGCTTTGTGTCTTTGGGCTAAAATTAACATGCTTACACTTGACCTACCTGGCTTCCCTGTTTTGATATGTTTAATGATAAGAGTTCAGAAGAGAGAAGCATCTATCAAAACTGTTCGTCGCTCAAATTAGCGAAAGCAGTCTGGATGCTGCCTAATGGATTACTGATACGGCGCCATCGAAGCGTAGTGTTGAGTGCTTTCAACAGCCTGCTTGCTCTTACAGATCACATATGTTTGATTCACAGCTACAAAAGATAACAGTTCAAACGAGAACGCTCCAGTGTCAGTGCTCTATTGAGCGAAAGAAAAAACAGAAAAAGAACGAGGCTCCTCGGGCCACGATCCAAGGCTTTATGCCTTCTACTGCGCTGGAATGTAACAAGAGTGCTGTGATAAATTCATGTTAAAGGGCAAATTGGAACAGTGACATGAGAAGGAGGTTTCCCCTCTAACGATGTGCTCTGATTGGATGAGCTCGGAGACTCCCCGGGTTCTGCAGGCGTTCTTGAACACATCTAATCATCAATCCTCATTGTGATCAATGGAGCTCGGCCAAGACCGCCCCAGTGACTAGCGAGCCTGTGCTTCAGTTCGGCCTACTGCATGTGGAGACCACAGAAAGTATATCAGGTTCTAAGTGCTAACAAGACCATTGGTCATATTCACCCAGTTGAGTGTGGCATTGTGATTTAACGATGAATTTTTGGTCAATGATTGAAATTAATGTCACCCTGTGATAAGACCTGGAACATTGTGAACTGTTCATCTGCAGAAAATGCTGAAAAAAGGCCTGCTGTGAAAGGGAGTGAGAGCAGAGATTTAAAAAACAGATCTATCACTTCGTTTTGGTTAATTCAACACTTCAGGTAAAACCTCCAAAGTAGTGCTTTTTAATTTTTAAGTTAATAGTCAAGGATAAAGGTGATGTGCTAATTTCTTTTTTTTGTGCAAAACTAGGCTTATTTGTAATTACGCTCGGTTCAGTTATTGCTTTTTTTTCCCCATTTAAGTCTCTTCACCACTACATTCATATTTCTATTTAGACGATTGACATAAACATTAATAGAACACTCAGTTAATGTTAATATAACACTACTTTACAGCGCACGGATGATTAGCACTGGTGATTATCGTTATAAATGACAGATGATTATATCAGACGAGCACAGATGACACAAAATGAACCCTCGTGCACCCGATGCAAAAACACACATTTACAGACACATAAGGCAGTAACTACGTTCAGTTCATTTGAGATTTTTCTCCAAAAATAGACAACCCCAGTCCTGGCCCAGTCCTATTAACTGTGTGTGTATTTATGTGCATGTGTGTGTGTGTAGGTGTGTGCTTGCAGGGGCTGGCGATGTTAATGTCAGGTTAACATTTTGATTCCCCAGGCTGTGTGTCTACTCTGTAATCTCCAGGATCAGGTCATCTCCCTCTAGGCTGCTGTCAGTTTTCACATACACTTTGGCCACGGTGCCGGACAGCGGTGAGTTGACCACTGTCTCCATCTTCATAGCACTGAGCACGCACAGAGGCTGACCCTTCTCAACCTTCTGGCCCTCCTTCACCTTCACCTCCACCACCTTCCCCGGCATGGGCGCGCCCACCTGCCCCCGCACGTCCTTCAGAGCCTTTGGGTGGAAGTGCATCTCCTGCAGGAACACATGGCAAAGAAAAAAGAAGCTACAGTGTGCGGCTATAAAGAGGAAACAAAACAAATGGAAGGAAATGTAGAAAACAGGTCTGTGCCTGGTGTTGATTAGTGTCCGCCCACAGACCGTCTGATGTATACTGTAGGCTAAGATGGCCACAGCTATCAGAACAATCAAATTATCTCTCTTTTCAGTTACACTCTTATCAGCTACTGCAAATATACACTAGCATTCAAAAGTCTGGAATTGCTGCAGTTTGGAATCAATGGTTTGAATGATATAAAACCAGACAAGCGTATGAAATGAGTCTAAAGTTAGCCTTGTGCAAATGTACAGGCTTCAAATCATCAGCAGAACACTATAAAGCTGTAGTTGAAACCTGTATTCAAGCTAAAATTTTAGATGTCTCCTGAATAAATGTACAAGATTCTAAAACGACTGACAAAGCAGCATAACAGAGAGATTTAAGTTTATTAATATCCACAATATCATTTTTCAAAAGTGGAAATTATATCTCAGGGCAGATGAGAAAAAGTTACATAAAAAATAATAAACTGTAATGATGTAATTTCATTCACGTCTTGTTAATTTCTACAGATGGCTTTTGATGACCAGTTTGTAATATTTAAATATACACTCTATTAGTCATTATTGTATAGAAAATAACAAAAATGATTAATGCAGCAAATGATTCCAAACTTCTGAATGTTTTTGTTGCAGTGCCCTGGAGCTTAAACATTCTTATCCAGTGCAGTTCCTTCGTCAAACAAAATTAGGCT
Organism: Colossoma macropomum; assembly: GCF_904425465.1. Lineage (NCBI taxonomy): Eukaryota > Metazoa > Chordata > Actinopteri > Characiformes > Serrasalmidae > Colossoma > Colossoma macropomum. The sequence continues at coordinate 19,917,889 of NW_023494800.1, forward strand.
CAACAGCTGCCACGAGTAATGATGCCTTTTAATGTATTTTGCACAGATTTTGAGATGTTACTGTATAAAAAGATGTTTAATGCAAAGTGTTTGGAGTGCAGCAGCCCACAGCTCAAGAGGCTTGGAGACAGTATGTATCACTTTGTCTGAGGCTGGAACTAACATTAGTTAACAGTACATTATCTACGGATGTGGTAGCCAGGGGTTAATCCTTGAAATTAAAGTTGCTGACCTGATGATCTGTAATATAGTTTTTCCTCATTTATCCTGTTCATAGAGCAACTGGAAGAGGTGCAAACGGCAAGATACTATGTTTTGTTTTGAGGTCACAGTAAGTATTTGCCTAATAGCTAATGGCCCAAGTTCTTAACACTATTATCTAAGCTTACCTATATAACATTGCTCCTATGGTTCACTTGCATTTATATAACATGATGCATTTCCAGGTATTAAACCATTAAGAAGCAAGGGTGATGTTAAGTCTGCGTTTATGCTCAAAAATCAATTTGTGTTCTTATGGAAGGTATCAAAAAGAAAGGATGGAGACTCTGAGAGAGGTGAGAATAGCTATATTACATGCAGGGAGTGAGGCAAGAATTGAGTCAGGTGTGCTTAGAAACAAGTCTTTTTCATTAACTGTGCTCTTTACTCCCGTTTTCATTCTGCAGTGTTCAGATACCTAAGGACAAATGTGATATTCAGATAAAGTACAAAATGAGCTTTTTTGTTGTTCTGAATAGTGAAATGTTGAAAATTGGACATTTTCGGTAATTTATATATTAAAACATTAATATCTCCAACTTGTCACTGTCAGTTCCAGTACAAATACTTAACCTTGGTTGGACTTCTGAATAGTTTTAATGTACCCTATTATATCAAAGAAGGTTTTTTCTCTGACCATGATATACTAACCCTCGTAATACCACCCCAACCCCCAAAGTAGGCCCTGTTCAACCCCTCCAATGTTCAACCCAAAGTTACACCTTTTGGGTGATGTAAAGACAGTAGATACAGTAAACAGCACAAGCACAAAGTGCCGAACAAAAACACATTCAGTAAGGTTTAATACATTTCAACAACATGGAAAAAATAGCAGTTCATGAGAAAATATTCCTCAAACATAATTCCTGACCTCTACCATCTGCTGGTAGATGTACTGTAGAGGCTGCTGATTTTGAGCTGCCACCAGTTATTTTATACATGGCTAACCATGTATGCAAATTGTGTTAATGGCACAGCCTACTAGGGACAGGAAAACGATGATTGAAACATGTCATCAAAGGCAATTTTCAGGCCTTGGTATGAACGACTTTCTCTAACAGCCTTAACTTTAGAAATCATGAAATAGCAGTGAATAATCAAGAAGATTATTATGCAGTAATAGATATTCTCCAAAGAGCAGTCTGATCTGCACATACCTTCATGGCCACGGTATCTCTCACTAGAACAGACCTCAGCTGGCCATTCAGCTCAAAGAACACCTCTCTCTGTCCGGCCTTGTTCAGGTCCCCCAGAGCCAGAGCTTTGATGTGGAGCGTTTTCCCTCTCTCCAGCTCCACCTGAGGAAAACAGAAGGAATAGGGGAACGGAACAAAATAAGATGAAGGCAAATGTTAGCATATGGGAAAAGATGCATGCAATGATGGATGAGAGCATGACAAGAAAGTGAAAGGAGACGAAATTTTGACAGAGACAGTGAAAGTATTGTATTTTGTAGTATGTGCAATATTTCTAATATACGCAATAACTTATCTGCTATCTATACCACACTGTGGCAAAAGAATAACTGTATTCGCTCTTCTCATATAATAGAATGAGTGGATTGACAGTAAATTTAAGTTTAGTAGAGTTAAATAAATAACAACTTAATGTTTTTTGCTCATAAAACAGCACAGCAGCAGTGAAAAGTCACCTCAAACTCCTCAGCGATCTTGGGGCCGTCCAGGAAGAGGCGAGTGTTGAGACAGTCGACAGGCCCAAAGGTGGTGGTGAATTCCTTAAACTCGTGGAAAACTTTCGGGTACATGGCTGCTGACATCACATCCTCTGGAGTGATGTCATCTCTGTGCGTCTCACGCAGCTGCTTTTCCAAAGCCTCGAAGTCCATGGCGGGGAGCGAGGCACCTGGACGACCCTCTACGCGAGGAAGAGACTTCAGCACCTGCGCCAGAAACACACACCAAATCAAATTAGGGCTGTGACAACACATTGTCTGATTGATTAAAGAGTCAGAAGGTGCAGATTCATCATGATCATTGATGGTCCCCTATGGATTATCTACAAATGCTGGGTTACAGATAGAAGTAGGAGGTCTGACGAGTCAACCTTTCAGACTATTTATGGAAATAATGGACATTGTGTTCTCTGAACAAAAGGACCATGTTACCAGCATAAAGTTAAGTCAGGGTGTGTCACGGTATGGGGTGCATTAATGGCCACAGCATATGTAACATACAGTTAACTCTTAAAATATATATATAATTTGGTATGACATATGCTGCCTCCTAGATGATTCTGCACGTGTTACAACAGCATGGCTACATAATCAGAGAGTGTAGGTGCTAGACTGGTCCGCCTGCATTCACCCAGTCTCCCAACTGAAGACGTGTGGTGCATTATGAAGCACAAAATATGTCAACAAATGCCCCATAGGGCTGCACAGCTGAAATGCAAACTGCATCAGTTGGTGTCTTCAGTCCCCAAACATTTATTCTGTGTTCTTAAAAGGAAAAGTGATGTTACACAGTGTTACTGCAGTGCTGAGAATGATCCACCACCCAAATAGTACCTGCTCTGTGAGGGTCCATGGGGGTCCTGACCACTGAAGAACAGGGTAAAAGGGTGCTAACAAAGTATGCAGAGAAACAGATGGACTACAGTCTGTAATTGTAGAACTACAAAGTGCACCTATATAGTAAGTGGAGCTGATAAAATAAACAACAAGCGTAGAAACAAGGAGGTGGTCATAATGTTATGCCTGATCGGTGTATATGTGTGTGTGTATATATGTATATATAAACATCAAATATAGCTGTTTTCGGTTAATTTAATAAAGGTCAAACAGAAGTTACTACTCACTGCTTTCTGTTTTATTAGCATTTCACACAGTATAAAAAATATTTCAGAACTGAGGTTTGAACAAAGTATCTACAGTGGACCCAAACCTCTCTGGCTATTTTCCAACATAAAAACCACATTAAACACATAGTGATTGTTACCGTTTTATTATTTTTTAAAACATATTATTTCTTGACAATAAGGATCACTTAAGTGCCCATGAGGACAAACATAGTGTTCACTGAATAAACTAAATGTATGCAGTGTACACTAAATATAAGAAATTTGCAGACACTTGCTCATCCAGCGTTTCTTCTGAAATCAAGGGCATTACTAGGAATTTCTTTCAGTGACTGCCTCTACTCTTTAAACTATATGTTGGAACATGATTGTGAGAATCTGACTTCAATTAGCCATAGGAGCATTAGTGAGTTCAGGTGCTGATCTTGGATGAGTTAGATGCGAATCACACAGCACAGCATGTGCACAACAGAACACCTGAGTCAGCAATGGGTGTATCTTAACCCCTTACAGTAACCTGTACTTACTGAATAATAAGCCTTAATAAGTAATAAGACTGGGATTTTAAGGGGTTAAAGTAGCTAAATTCACCAAATGAAAGGGTTGTCTGAATACTTTTGGAATGGTAGTGTATTTTTTAAAAAATAACTGAATACATACAGCTACGTGAGCTAATTGAATTGAGTAATTCAATCATAAGCGTATGGAATCGATGTGAGGTCACAGATTTACACCCTTGCGTCAGACACATCCAGATATCTGTTACGCATCTCAGGAGGATGTGAAATGGGGATTAATGGCAAGTTTCTAATCATTTTGTAATACAGTTTAAAGCCTCCATGTGCACAAGTGGTTGGAGTGAAGAGCTTACAATTCCCAGAGAGCCTCTCATGAAAAACCTGCAAATATGTCTATCTGATTGTTACCAGGAGCTCAATTAATCTCCTCTCTCCACTTCATTTACTTCTGTTTAAGAGGCTAGAGGAATGAACTGGATAGTGGTCCTCAAGGACACTCTGTGACTGGCAGCAGCTACCAGTGGAGATGAAACTTGATAAATAAATATTTGATATAGGCATCGCATTATGCACTCTTTGGTGGAGACAAAGATTAAAATAAAACACTTCATCATTTGAAAATGCAAACACTGGCATAGAAGATGAGTAGTACTAATATTACAACATTTAAGACAGATGGGGGAAAAAACAGGGCCAGTGCACTGGAACAGGTTCGTTATCCATGAAGATCGCTAAGCAGATGGCCCATTTATTTTTGAACTAATGTGCTAAATAAATTAACCAAGTAGCAGCGCAGTCGGCACACAAAGCTATAGAAACACAGGCATTGTTCACTGGTGACGCGAGACACAAATTTGTTGGGGAAACAATTGATCTTGTGCGGGAGAGGTTGCTGGGTAATTGGGGCGCGCATGGCAATTGGGGCGGATGCGATTTTTCGACACTTCTAACTGACAAGCACAAGACAGCATGACTGCACTCCAGAGACAGAGATGAGAGGGAAGAGAACCCTCTAAACAAAACAATTTCACTGAGAGGGAGAGAAAAGAAGGAGCACGAGAGAGAGAGAGAGAGAGAGAGAGAGAGAGAGAGAGAGAGAGAGAGAGAGAGTAATTTAACGAACAGAAACTTTTCCTCCTTCCCCTTCACTTAAAAAGAGAACAGAATTTGTAGTAATGGGGCCCACACAAAATAATACAGATATTACAGGATACAGAACATTGGTCTGTCTTATTCATCCCTTTTACCATTTCTTACAATACTACAAGAGAAAAAACGTAAAAAAAAATGTCTTGTAGAAAAACTAAGCTACAGAACTCTCAGAAGCCCTTACTTCTCTGTCCCATGGCTGAATAAATACACTGGAAAAAGATAAGCTGTAAAATGAGCAGCTATAATTAATTTCAGTATTCATTCTGTAGGTTGGCTGGGGTCAAGGTGGGGCTTACCTTAGACCTGAAGGGTTCGGGGAAGCCTCCGTGGGGGATGCCGACGTGGCCCTGCAGGAACTCCACCACCGAGAGAGGGAAGGACAGCTCGTCTGCCCGCTCTTCAACCTCTGCACGGGTTAGTGAGTTCTGCACCATGAACTGCGCGAGGTCACCCACAATCTTCGAGGAAGGGGTCACCTGAAGAGAGGTGAGGGGGCCAAAGATCTGATTTAAAAGGCGCATATTCTACATTTGCTTCTATATTATTTTTCCCTCTTCATGTAGTTTTATGTACCAAAACATGTCATTGCTCACTCATACATGACCATTTTCCAACCTCTTGTCATTCCTTAGAACTGTTTTTGTTACTGGACTTAAATATCTCATTCAAAAAGCAGCCCAGGCTAAAATGTATTTAACAATCTGAAATGTATTAAACAAATGCCTGAATCCTTTGAAAGGCTTGAATAATACATTTACTTCCTGACAGACAGAAGCAACACAACATTTAACAGACTGTCTGCAGTAACAGCACTCTTTATCACTGCCAATGTGAATAAGCAGGCTCAATTACCATATGGGTGGTCAAATGCAAATGTATTCATGGTTGTGACATCACAAGCATGAGCAATTCAAAACAGGCTAATTTTGCATTTGAGTTTCCATATATGGACTACATGGACTGGGATACGTTTACATTAGTACGTCCTGAGACAACACTGAAATCAGACACCTCCTTTTGGCTGACGTGGGCAAAAGAGAAAAGGCAGAGCTGCGGGAACACAGAGGACTTGACTATGAGAGCAGATTACATTCACTATAACAGAGACGGAGGAAGATGAAATGAGGAAACAGAGAAAATGGTGAGGTGATAATGGAAACTAATGTTAGCGTGACAGAGGCTAGCACATAAACACTGCGTCTCTCGCACGCCCGCTCTGCTTGGTCTCTAATATTGACAGAATTAAAGGGGAGGGGAAACTGAGGAGGAGGCAGAACAGAGCGGCAACTATCTCTGATCATTTAATTAAGCTGTGGGAAATGAAAAGCAGCAAGGCGAAACCAAACGCTCACAGATGCCATTGATTTGGAGAAGGGGGCCGAGGAAGGGTTGGGGGGGGAGGGTGTAGCTGAACAGATAAGCTTTGCTTAAAGCACCCCATTTGATCTGTCTCTGGGCCAGAGGAGCCAGCCACAGGATTACACCCCCTCCTCTGTGGTGTTTATGCCATTTTCTATTTTTATTACATCTGAGAGGAGAGTGACGAGAGCGCGATATATAGAAAGAGAGAACAAGCAAAAGAAAGTCAGAGGCCAATTAAAGTCTTGAAGTCGGAGACGAGCTCTTAGGTCTGTAGCTCTCGTGATCAGGAGAATGTACGCGTGAATTGGAAAGAGATCAGTGAGGTGTCTGTCAGAGCAGAAGGTGATAATTAAGTCCTATTACACTGTAGACCCGGGGCACATATGTGAATAGATCACACGAAAGTCATGTGATTTAATTACAGCATATGTGCGCTTTCAAAGGTACTGCTGAAATCAAACAGCTGCCGCTGGAATAAGGACATGCTTTTGGCATAATTGGCATGAGCCCTGAAGGAAACAGACTCTTCTGACATGATCCGAACACAGCACCTTTTAAAACTACTCAAAACTACTGCACTCTCTTTCTGCATCACTGTCAGAACAAATCTGTCGCATTTCCAAAATGGAAATTTCGCAGAGAAAGGAAATTGCCTATATCAGGGAGAAAACTGACTTGTCCTTGCTTTTCTGAAATAAAAGAACTTAATGTAACACATTATAGTTCCAAAATATACTATTCACTTCTCAAGTCCATACAATCAATGTATAGAAAATAAACTAAAAAACATCCCATTTTGAATTGATCATTTTTTGGTGATGTTACAAAAAAACAGCACATTTACATAAAACCTGTTCAGCCTACAGCAGTTTTGCTCCACCCATTATTGTTGAAGTTATAAGGAATGTTTCAGCCTCGACTGCTTTTTGAATTAGATAAAGGGCCAACTAGAACAGAGATGATTTAAGTCCAGTCACTCATACACACACACATATACATACATACACACACATACATATATATATATATACACACACATATATAAATGTTTCCATACAATCACCATAAGTGGACCTTAAGGAAATACAATTTTACTGCAAGTGATTTTGGACTATTTCTATTGGTCCACTCATCATGAAATGCTCACACAATGCATTGTACTGTTGGTGTTTACAAAGGAATCAAAAACAAAAAAACAGTTATTTTTATAATCAGTTAATCCATCAACTATTATTCAACAAATCAGCCAGTATGTCTTAGGCAGCTTACCTTCGCTTTGCTTCTGTCATACTCCTACCAGTGAAAGTAATTTCTTTTTTTTTTGCTAACATAAAACAGAAGCCATATCCCCACCACTGCTTTCCATAGCAGACCTATATTGCAATCAGTCAGAATTACTGTGTATTATACAAACATGACAGAGCATTATAGAGCATTTTTGTTTAAATAAATGCAAAAGCAAGGCATCAACTTTGTCCTTGGTGAGCAGTCGACTAATCACTGCAGCATCAGTAAGACATATATGCTGTCCACTCACTTTGATGAGGTCTCCCAGCAGTTTGTTGGCCTCGACATAAGCCTTCTTCACCTCCTTAAACTTGTGGCCCAGGCCCATGCTGTGAGCCTGGAAGTGCAAGTTAGTGTACTGGCCTCCTGGGATTTCATTCTCATAGACGTCAGCGTTGCCAGACTTCATAGTGGCTGTGCAGTCAAAAGGAGCATAGAGACCACGGGCCACTTCCCAATATTCACTGTAGTCAAAGACCTTCTCCAGAGAGATACCTGAGGAAGGGAAAGGGAAGAGGCAAAGAGAAGAAGGAGACAGCAAAAGTTCAAACCAGAGAGTGAAACCACTGGAGATTTTGAAAGCAGCAAACAAAATAGCTGAGTGACATTAACATTTAATTATTAACAATCAGAAGTCATTGAATACTTCACTAGCTGTGACTTCTAATCAAGCATGCTGCGCTGGAATCTTCTGGAGTATTTAATCAGGAGTTTGAGAGCGCAGAGGCAGGGTGGGGAGGGTGGATGGCAGGGCTTAGATTGCTTCCTGCCTCTCACCGTGCCATCACTTACCAGCAGTAGTCAATTAATCAATCAACGAGGCGCTTCACTCGCAACAGTTTACATGCACGTTTAACCCACTCACCCTCCCTAATTACTCAGCACTGTGATCACAATCGAGCTCCAAAGACTCAAACACCCGCGCACACACACACACACACACACACACACACACACACACACACACACACACACACACACACAGGCTGGAACTCTCCCATACAATTACAAGTGACAGTAAACATTCCGACACTTAGTCTAATGCCATGTAGCAATTGTAAACTAAACAATAATACTATAAGGTATATACTTAAGCAATAGAGCAGGAGAGAGAGAGTGTTATCACAAATTGCATCACAGCTGTGCTCTGGCCATAGAATATCACAGAAGTGAGGCAAAGAAGGATTGATCATCGTTTCAAATATTTGTTTTTAATATGGGTTATTTCTACTGCCAAAAAAGGTTTGAGCAGCTTAGAGTAATCTTTGTCATGGACTTGTTAGTTTATCTTTGGTTTTCATTCATTTTCATTAATTGCCTTGTATATCACAGCAGTGTTGGTTTATTTACTAACTTTACATCAAAGTTCCAGTTTCATCTTGTTGGCTAACTCATAACACTGTGTTATGTGACAACAGTGTCCATCAGCATTCATTGTTCATTGCAATTATTATTAAAGTAAACATTGGTGTATTTTATCCTACTGTATCTTCCTGCCTTTTTAGAAATGCCTAACAACACTCCTTTTGATCTCTGTAAGACTTGAGTGGCTTATTGCTTTAGTACACATTTGGGCCACTACTTTTTCTCCTGTTCTGTCATTTTCCCTGGACTTAAATCATCTCTGTTTCTCTCACACGATTCCCCCTCAATTACAAAGGCCATGGTCTCTGTAGGCACAACTGACGTAAGTGTGTGAGTCTCTCTACTCCGTGAACACACACATGTACACATCCATCAGAGAACACACACTGTTCTCTCACACCCCCGCTTTAACCATGATGAATTGGTATTATGTGCAAAAGAGAGAGAGAGAGAGAGAGAGAGAGAGAGAGAGAGAGAGAGAGAGAGAGAGTGAGTGCAGAGACAGAATGGGAGTGGAGAGAGACCTGCCGAGAGATTGATGGAGAGATGAGAATGAGAGAAGAACAGATAAAAAAGTGACAAGGTGATAGACAAAGTGAAAGAAAAGCGAAAAGAAGAAAAGTTCCAGGAAAGCAGAGCAGAATGCTAATCTGGTTCATACTGATAGTCTGGCACAATGAATAGAACACCCAACTCTTCAACATCTTTACTAGACCTCGGTATGAATCTCAGACTGTCTGAGCACTGAGGAGGAAAAAAAAAAAGCTCAACTGCACTAAACTGGAGTCTAAAAAGCTAAACCAACATTGAGAGTGTGTGCAAGACCTGCCAAGCCCTCCATGCCGGAACTCAGACATTTTTATTTCCCCAAAGGTGCTTTTTCAGCACCTGGGATTTTCAGCAGAGCACACTTTGTGCCCTTTGTTCCACTGCCTTCCCTGCACCTTCAGGAAAATGTGGCATATTCTTTCCCTCATCCCCAACATGAGCAGAGCAGTCGACTCATGTCATCACAAAACATCTGTAGACACTGCTCTGTCTACCCCACAGTGCTTCAACCATTCAGCCCCTGCTAAAGAAACCTAAGGAGGCCTGACTAAATGGACAGAAGTCTGTGGCATTCACTTGTGCGGTTATTAACTAAGATACTACTGACTGATTATAGCGCTGTGCTTTCTAAAGCCCTATTAGATCTGGATTAGTTTTGTCTGGGGAGGTGCTATCATGTAACTGATTACTGACAAATAATATGTCAGTCCAAGACGGTTCTAATTCCAGAGAGAATTACTTTCGGTAATTTGCTGAACCCAGATATGCCTCCATTATAGTAGTCCTGTTTGAACTGAGCTCACGGTAACAGAAAAAAACCTGTTAATAGACATTCTCTGTATCTGAAATTGAGTCCTTTCTGAGTGTGCTAATCACTTTTAATGCAAATGTTCACACTGGGAAATTAACCATTACATGGTGCACTGTTAATACCCAGATATTGTACTAGAAAAATGAAATGTGGAATATCTCAAGTTGTTTACACACAGCAACCCCAGTCTGCCATTGACCTCTGTTGTATCGTCATTCTGTAGTTGGCCTGCCCATATTTGGAACTCCGGGTCTAAGCAGATTTCTCTTAGAGAAAAGTCCATATGTATCAGAAGTGGTGAAGCTCTCAAAGGCCAAAAAGTAAGATGGTTGTCCTTCAACAGCTGTGTCTACATTTATTACTGTTATTTTTGTTAACTTATATGCAATATACAGCTGAGGCTTTCAAAGTGTTAAACTGGTGGCTGAACATGCTGTTACAGCTAGTTTAGCTTGCTACTGTCAGCTAACTGTTGACCTTGGTGTGATACAATGATGTGTTACTGCGCAGTAATGCAAAACATTACAGATCAATTCGAAACAAAACTCCAGACGGCAGATATTACACAGTGTACACTGTAAGAATGCAGTGTATTAGAGCTTTAAAAATTTGTCCAAGCTAGACGGAACCCAAATATTCATGTCTGATTCATACATAATTTCTCAAAGATGATGAAAAAACTTGTCAGCTGATAATTACGCTCTACTTTACACATTACATATTTAACATTATCAAATAAACCCAGCTCAAACAGTGCTTCCTCCATCATCTTCACTAATCTGGCTTCTAAGGTCCAGGAGGGCCTGAGTAGCTCCATCCACACTAGTTTCAGCACAGCAGGCAGTCCATACACAATGAAAAAGAGTGGTACAAGTTACATAAAACTCTTCCTTTCTGATACCGAAGTGCCTCAAGGCACATACTTCAGCCCAAGGCTGTACTCGCTGCTCATTTACGAGCACATTGCAATGCATAGCAACAGCCCGCATCATCAAATTTGCTGGTGATACCACAGTAATTGGGCTAATCAAAAACATGATGAATGGTGAATACAGAAGTGAGTTTCGTGGGGCTTGCTAAGCGACACCTTAATGACCACCTAGGCTTGAATTTAAGCAAAACAAAAGAAATCACTGTTGACTTCAGGGGAAACGAAGGGAGTTGCACCCTAATCAGTGCTGACTGGGCTACGATAGAGACTGCTTCAGGTTCCTTCGGATTTGATGCCTTAGAGGCTGCAAAAACACCAAAAACATTATAAAAAGGCTTAATATAGCAGCTTCAATTCCAGCACCACCTGAGAAAGTGGAGATACGCAAATAGACTTTTAAAAAGCTAGGAGAGTGCAGAGAACACCACATTTTGTTTTTGCTGAATATTTTAAATACATTAATTATTTCAGCAAGATTATTTATACATGAGCCGTGCACTTCTCATCTACACAAACTTTGTCTTGAGCACCAATGTTCGAACAGCTAAAAGCTGCTTGAATGCAAATGTACCTTCTTACCCCATAGCTGTAGGGTTAACTGTAAGAGACAGAGGAATTAGTCGCAACGATCACTAAAACGTCTGGGGAAAATTATGCAAACACAATTAATTCAATACAATTCTATGTTGTTTGAACTGGATTAGTTTTCCAACCTAAATGCATAAAAATAAATCTAAATAAATATGATTAGTGTAAGAAGCTGTGTCAACTTTCACTTTTGACCATGAAGTAGAAGAGGAAATATCAGTAAGGTAAAATAAATATTTACATGACACCTATAGTATGTTTTTGCTGAACAAACAGATTCCAGGTTCAGAGCTTTCACTGTGAGATGTTAAAATGCTTCAAAGCGTTACTGTATTACAGGCACAAAGAGGGTGATTAACAAGGTGTGAATTTTCTGACTTAATGCAGTGATGAATAAACAGTTATAATAAAAAAGTTGCACTATATGGCCAACAGTATGTGCAAAGCCCTCTTAGTTATTGAAATGTTTCAGCCCATTGCAAACAGATGTATAAAATTAAGGACATGCAATCTACTCTGACAAAAAATGGCAGTAGAATGGGTCCTACTAGAGAGCTCAGTGACTTTAAACATGGCACTGTCAAATGATACCACTTTTGCCCCAAGCACAGCATGCAAAAATTGCCTATCCTGTGTTGCATCGTTCCCTACAGAGTTCCAAACTGCCTCTGGAAGCAACATCAGCACAAGAACTGTGCGTCAGGAACTTCATGAAATGGTTTTCCTTGGCCAAACATCTGCACACAAGCCTTAGACGTGCAATGCCAAGCGTCATCTGGAGTGGTGAAAAGCATATCGCCACTGGACTCCGGAACAGTGGAAACACATTCTCTGGAGTGATGAATCACACTTCACTATCTGGCAGTCTGATGGACAAATCTGGGTTTGATGGATGCCAGGAGAAAACTACCTACGTGAATGCAGAGTGCCAACAGTAAAGTTTGGTGGAGGAGGGATAATGGTCTGGGGTTGTTTTTCAGCTGAGTTTGGGCAGACCTTTACACACAGCATGCAAAGACATTTTAAGGCAAATATATGCTTTCAACTTAGTGGCAACGGTTGGGGAAGGCCCTTTCCTGCTCCAGCATGACTGTGCCCCTGTGCCCAAAGCGGGGACCTGGAAGACATAGTTTGACGAGTTTGGTGTAGAGGAACTCCAGTGGCCTGCAGAGAACCCTGACCTCATCCCCACTGAACACCGTTTTGGATGAGTTGGAACATTGGTTGTGAGCCAGGCCTTCTTGTCTATCATCAGTGCCTGACCTCACAAATGTTCTTTAGACTGAATGGGCACAAACACAGACACCTCAAAATCTTGTGAAAGCCTTCCCAAAAGAGTGGAGGCTATTATACCACAACTTCATATAAATGCCCATGGTATGGGATGTCCAACAAGCTCATACAGGTATAATGGTCAAGTGTCTATATAGTTTTGGTTATACAGGGTTGCTTTCTGGTACAAAAACCTGTTGAGGGTAAATCTTGAAAAATGTCTGAGTGCTGTGAAAAGTTGCAGATTGCGAGGCTACGGACAAAAGCACGTTCTACTTCAATCTATTTTACTATTTGTTGCGTTTCAATGTGTTAGGCTGTGCTTTGCTCTCCCATCCTGTGGCATTATTAGAAGTGTCACACAGTCACAACACTGGAGTCATATGAACAGAACTGTATAGTCCACAAAGTGCACTAAGAGAACCACATAAAAGACCGAAGAATCAGAGCTGCCATCAACAGAGCAGATACAGCAATAAATTCTACGCAGCAAATGCAAGATTTAAAACCACCCAAAGCTACAAACATTCAGGTCTCAGCAGAGCCACTACTGCATCAAAACACAGACCACCAGATTTAAAAGCAGCTTGTGCCCCGAAGAACTACACATCATAAAAAGGCAGAAAACCTCTGACTGTGCTGCACATGCACAAGCACACTAGTCAAAACATACACGCTCACCTTTTCAGCTGCTATATTCATTATAAGTTCACTTGACTGCAGCTATTATTATGCTGCTCCAGCTATTGTACTTTGTATTGTTCTTACTGGCCCTTAAAGTGTATTACACACCGCAGGGTCTTTTCACACTAGCTGTGAAACTGCTTCTCCTACTGTTCTGTGTATGAGACTCTCTCTTATACACGGCTTATCTTTTCAGTTTTGTCACATTACAGGATTGTACGTGCAAACTGGGTGGGCCGCACGTGTGACACTTCTGAACATGCCTGTTACTCCTGGCCTAGAAAAGTGCCCAATGTGGAATCTTAAGCTGGCGATGAATGCTGCGTGGCACAGACGGCAGCTAGGCACTAAATTGTCATGCAGCATGGAGAGTGCTGACAGCAACATTTGCTCGGGTAAACTGACAGCCTCCCAACAATTCAATTACCTAGGCAACATCTCCAGGAGCGGAAACCGAAGATAGGGGCCGCGGGAAGAAATCTGGCGGGGATAAACAAATCCGAATCAACAAAGCGGCGAACGCCTCCTCATCGCGCCGAGTGCTCTGATGTGATTCTCACTGCCAAAGTCACACGCCCACGACGTGCTGCTGGGAAAGATATAGGCCGAGGCACTCTGGAGGTGGGGACGGGGAGGACGCTCTGCACTGGAACGCTGGTACTGCACTATGCAACTGGCCAACGCACAAAAGAGCTGAGCAGGTCAAGTTCATATTTATACAAATGTGTGAATCAGACAGAAAAGAGTAGGCAAACTGGCATGGCTCAGGGACAGGTGAGGAAGCAGGACAAGAGGGAAAAGATGTAAAGTACCAGTCAAAGATTGAGACACACCTACTCACTACTCTGCTCATGCCTAAGTACTATTCAAGCTGGATTATCAGAAGAGGTTGCAAAGTAATGTGTGATGTAACTCAGATAGGTTAAAGTATCTCTGTAACTTCCCCAAATTACCACAGACTGCTGAGATTGAAATGCCATAGCCCAGATATACACGTCAGCGTAAAGTGACAGGCACTCAATAACAACACAGCACACAGCTGTGACTGGCATCAGGCTTTACTATGAGGTCAATTAAAACAGCACTACTATAACTGAGGGAGCTTCAGGTTTAGTAAATTAGATCCAGCATTAAAATCACTGTTCTTGTTGCTAACCATTTAAATATAACAATATATTGGACCATATAATGCCTGGAGCTCAATATTTCTGTTTCAATATTTCTATTTCAATATTCTGCAATTTCCCTCCGAGATCAATAAAGTTCTATCTCTCTATCTCTCTATCTATCTATCTATCTATCTATCTATCTATATTTTCCAACTCTAAGTTCTAAATTAAAAGCATTGGTACTGGGGTAGCATTGTAAAAAATTATAATACTTTTGTATTTTTTGGAAATAAATTTAAACATTTAACTCACTGTTTCATTCAGGCAATTTATATGCTTTAATTTTAGCTGGGTTTATTGTTCAGCATTCTGGCAGATACTTTTAAATGTGCTATATAAATAAACATGACTTGACACCCAGGCACCTTCCTATTGTGAAAGAGCCAAGTGTAAATGCAACCAAGACGCATGCTCTCTCTCCCACAGAGTGGTTTTTTTTTGTGAAATTAATCACGGACAACAAAAGACAAGTTGAGTGCAACAACTTCTGTTTCCTCTTACACCACAAGTGGCACAGAAACTGGAAGAGGCTTCTCCTTTCAGTTCTCATAAAATGCATAACTGCATAGAACAAGATTTCAGTGCCGCCTCGCATCATCTAAAGAGATTCCGGAAGAGAATCCCTCGGATTTGCATATAACGCGGGAAAAGCTGCACTGTAGCAAATCGGATTTCTATCTGTCTAACAGAGAAGCATTTATGTGCCCAAGTGTAAATGGAATGTGGATCATTCTTATCTGGACGTTATCTGGGGCTGAAGAGGCTAAGCGTAAATGGCTATTACAAACAAATTTGGAGCATTTAAGCAGAATCCTTTAAATCAACAATGTCTTTAAGATTAAAACATGTATTCAATCAGGAATATCCCAACTTTTAAAGGAGACATACTTTACTTCATTTTTTCAATTTAATACGCATGTCTATGCTCTTTGAAAGACAACTGTGAAGCCTTGATTTAGTCTGTGTGTGATGTGTTTTACCCTGTTATTTATTCCCCTGTGAAAAACAGCTCATTATCTGGGTGTTGATTCTCATCAGCTGTCTCAGCAAACGGGGCAGGGTAGGGGTGAAGGGCCTTCTGCCATGGTGGGGAGCTCCACTATGGCTACCACAGAGCACAGTGTAGAGACCATACAAGTTCAAGCAAAAGATCAGATACAGTCACAAACGCAGGAGCTGGACATGCATGACATTGCACAGCAATGATTCCCGCAGAAACCTTGTAATTTAAGTAAGAGTTGTAAGTGTCCCCAGCACCAAATGCAACAAAGGCTAGAGAACGCATAACCTAAAGCCAACTGGCAGAAGCATTTCTTGAACACACCACAATATCAGTGGAAAAAAAGAATCTGCTAAATTTGTCACTTAATCAAAAGTTTAATGTCTGTGATATGTGACATTACATCGCTGTGTCTGTAGTCCATCAGAGACATCTGTATTTTTTAGTTATATTTTGCACTTTAGTTCTATCATGAGTTGTTTTGTCATTTGAAAAACTGAGGCTACAGATGGCGTGGCACACTAGTGGGGACTTCTGATCTTTCAGTTTCTGTTATTT
This sequence comes from Colossoma macropomum, assembly GCF_904425465.1. Lineage (NCBI taxonomy): Eukaryota > Metazoa > Chordata > Actinopteri > Characiformes > Serrasalmidae > Colossoma > Colossoma macropomum. The sequence goes on from NW_023494800.1 coordinate 19,934,213, forward strand.
TACTGTATTCTGCAAATCTGGTGGGATGCTGTGTTTTCGAATCAAACCTGTAAAGGAGATTTTTTAAATGTTGTACTCTCTTCTGATACATAAACAGTGACTATAAATAGCTTGACTAATGTCCCTTATAGAAACTGTGATAGTTCCACATGGTTGACTGTTTTTCCACTGTTTATCTGCTGCTGCTCAGGTTGTTTGAACATGTCTGTGCTGACTGGAGTGGTGGAGAGAAGAAAAAATAGTTTTTATTAGTGTTTCACTGTTTTTATTACCATTTAAATGATCTAGTTAAGCATTAGATCTCGACACTGTAGTAAATCTGTTTAATATTTTGGGATTTTTAGGGGGAATTAGGGGGAATTCTTTTAGGTAAAAACTGAAAGGACCACTTTTGATCATTTTTGACCAAAATTTGGTGCATCCATAGTAGATACAATGACAAGTAATTTATACATGACGAGAAATTGTCAAGAGAAATTCAGTTTTGTTTACTAGGTCTCTTTTTAAAAAGTACTGTGTGTATAGAGGCAGTCTGTGCACACTCACTGCAGTTAATTCTGACTTCTCTAGACTGTGACCGTACATAACCTATTGCTGGTTAATCTCTAATGGCCCAGGAAATGACCACCATGTAGTTATGTTTACTTACCCAACACGAGTGCTTAATGATTAGGCTTTATGGGGCACTGTTTTAATGAGGTGCCTTATGAAGTCAGCCATGTGTAGTGGCTACAGTAGCTGTGGACAGTCCAGTGACCTAAAAGCCTGCAGATACAACTCACACACACGGGTGCATGTGTGTGTGGCGAGGCAAGGTGCCAAGCTCATAAACTGAGGTTAAGCACCAGCAGTTGCTGTAATGTCACAATTAAGGAAAGGTCAGGGGGTCATTCACCACATCCAAATGCTGTCCGTACATTCTGCCCCTTCTCTGCCCTTCTCGATCTCTCTCCCTCGTTTTCCCTCACCCCTACGCAGTCTTTTTCTCGTTCGTGCACGCCTGTTCCACGGCCCTTTCATTACAGCTTTTGTTTGTCTGTGGTCTGTTCAAGGAGTTCGTTCAGTAATGGTTGACATTCTCTGACCTTCCTCGCCCCCAGGTTATGGGAGAGGGGAGCACATGAACGTGGCTATGTGCTAACGCAAAAAACACACAGAACAAAGAAGGTGCTTCAATTAAGCAAACAGCCACAAGTGTGCGTGGTTATAAAATGGGTTTAATGGAGTATGTGGTTATTTGGAATGTGCCTCTTGCACTGATGGAGGTGCTTCATAACAGGTGACATTAACGCAGGGGTAAGTGTTCTTCTACAAACACAAAGAGGTGACAACAAATGCTCACTGCATGAGAGTGAATTAATTCCAAAACTGCACGCAGTATTCTCCTCAACTCTGCCCTGGCACAAGCTAGTGCTGTGCTTTGATGAGAAATAACAAGGCAAAAAAAACAGAGTAACTACAGCGCAATCAATTAATCAACAAGGTGGAGGTGTGTGCATTTTATTGAAACAATTCTCAGGGACACACTAGGTGGGTGCACTAGCAGGTGTGCAGCAATCTACAAAACTCACTCTGATAAACTGAGTGTGTAAATAACATGGTCCTCACTGCATTCATTCAGCTCTGTGGAAGGTATGTTCCACTTAAAGAACTGACTGTTTGCAAAATAACACACTCTCAGCCAATCACTACCATTTCCAAGTGTTACTTTCTCCATAAACGAAGGGCAAACTCCTCTGAGCATATCTGCAGTGAGAAAGGCGATGGCAGTAAAATAGTCTGAATTATTAGGCTAAGAGAGGTAAAAAGAAGTTATTTAGAAACATGTAATTCAATTACACACCATCCTGATCATCTGGACGATGGTGTTGTTTTGATTTCATTTCTGAAGCTGAAAAGGTTTTGGATTAAACTATGCAGACGACCACACTCACAGCTCAATGTCAAAACTACAAACAGGCTCTAAGGTAAGCTAACCTTAATCTGGGTAGCTAACACTCATTATAATATCATGTATGGTGATGAAATAATGCTATAGAAAAATAGTACGATCAGTTAGCTAAGTTAACTATGCTTTTTAACTTAGCTGCTGAAAGTTAGCTTGATAAATCAGTCAGATCAAACAGCTCTGTTCAGTACTCATATTTCTGATTGAAAACACTCTGGGTAAAGATGAATTTATTTGTTCTTGTACGCATGTCAACCTTTGCATTGTTTCATTAAAGTTTGCTAAAAGACCTCGAGATGTAAAAAGACCACGTGTCCTCCTCAGCACCGGACAGTTGCTCTGACCAGCTCCAGTGTTAGCTCATATGAAAGGTCAGCTGTCCTAGCTCAAACCTCCTCCTTATGAGGCCTGAAAACCACTGTAATGCCCACTTGATAAAAGATTTCCCTGGTTTGATTAATGTAAACATGGTTTCCAGAATCTTTTTTTTTCTTGGCCTACATTCTTATTTTGTCCACAATGAACATATTGTAAAGCCAGTTTATTTTTGGTATAATAAAATGTTTTCACAGGTACTTCTTTCTTCGTGCTACTGAGCTTTTTAGTTCGTCAGCCCAAGAACTATGGATGTGACTGGGTGGACTGATCTTAAAGTTTGACAGACATGAAAGACTTGTCAAAGTTTTGAAAAACCATCAATTGTTATTGACATAAGGATAAAAGATCTTTTCCATTCTCTATTAATCTACTGACTATTATTTGATTCATCAACAAATATATCAAATATTATGACTTTTGAGGTTTCTCCCTTCAAAGTGCGTACGTTATTGAAAGATCTGTGTGTGCAACAAGTGATTTCTTCCCTTATGGTGCCACGACACAACAGAACTCATAACTCAAAATGCTTCCTGTATTATACTGCAGTCTGTGGGAATAATTGTTTGTGTTATATGAACATTAAGTAAACAACGCGTCAATTTGTCCACCGTAATCGACAGCCTTGATGACCAGTCAACTTTAATGACTAGCTGTTGTAAACTTAGAACCCACCTGTATTATATTTGGTTCCCTTGGTGCAGGCCACAATGGCCCCCATGCTGGGCTGTGAGGTCATGCCAGCCATGGGGTCCACCGCAACGTCCACAATGTCCGCTCCAGCTTCAGCACACGCCAACATGGCAGCCACACCCGGCGCCCGCTGTGTCATGAGTGTGCACATGAATTGGCATGTCAGGGAAACGGTCCCTCAGAGAACTGACCAGTAAACGACTCGCCTCTGGCTTCAGCAGCCCAGCCATGTCCTACAGCAAGAGAGAGAGAGGGAGGGAAGGAGTGAGAAAGAGAGGGAGCGAGAAGCAGCAGAAAGGATTAGAAAAAGACTTGGTTAGAGAGACACAGACACTGACAGAGAGACAGAGAATATGTATATGCATTAAAAAGTGACAGACGCTGGAGCAGCAGTATAGTATGTGTAGGTGGTAGTAAAGTGGTAAAAGCAGCAGTGAGGACAGAGTGAAACAGAGTAAACATTAGCAAAATACAGCGAACACCTAACTCAGAGAGCTTACAAACACAATGAGCAACACTCAGCAGATGGTCTTTAGCATTCTAATGCATGAATATATAATTCAGAACACAGCATTCAGCACCTTGATACAAAGTATATGCGTTCCAGCTTTCACCAGCTCGTCGGCCAGCTTGAGGTAGTAGTCCAGCGAATATTTCTGCCTCGTGGGGTCAGAGATGTCTCCTGTGTAGGAGATAGCTGCCTCCACCACTCCTCCTGCAGCTCCCGCTGCCTCCATACCCAGCAGCATGTTGGGCAGGTAGTTCAGAGAGTCAAAGACTCGGAAGATATCCATCCCGTTCTCTTTGGCCACCTCACAGAACCTGGCAAAAAAAATCATTAAACTGTGTACTAGAAACAAAAAATCATTAATAAACATACAATTAAATATTTAATAAAATGGCATTAAAGCAAATCTGAATGTCCTTTTTTTCCTCATCACCACAATAGTTGATCAGCCAAGATATCTCTGTACATGTGGAACTACGAGACTAAGCCTGGCTTTATACGGTGAAACTGAAGTTGCCTGCAACCTAATTTATATGCAACTTCACAGTTACAAAAGCAATTCAAATCAAAGTTGCACACAACACATTCAGTTACCCAGTTACTATTTTTTGACACATTGTATTGTTCTTGTTATATAAAGTCATCTGCTGGATCTAAATTACATATTTTATCATCTTGGTATATTTTTCTAGCTATCATTGCATTTTTCTTTTCTATATCTACATATCTGTCTTTTATCTACACATCTATCTATATATAACTATACATGAGTTTTTTTTTATCTGAATCAGCAGTTTAGAAGAATAAACACTGACACAAGCAGACGTTTAAAAAGCTGTCAGTGTTAGCTGGCTAGTTAAGGTGTTTACAGAAACCTTAGTTTAAAGAAACTTATGTTTGTTGTCAAGGCTCATGAAACTGACAATATTAAACATACCAACCTTACATAAAATCAGTGTGAGTGACTGTGTCAGGGTGGGGGAGCATCTCCTTTTCAAGCACCCAGTAAACCATCTTTTGTTTTATTTTATGGACGATTGTTGCGGTTATATCAATCGTGTGATGCATTATTGGCTGGTTCATGAAACTTATTTCATGAAGTGGGACACTTGCAACTGTTGCGGCTGAGTTTCAAGTGAGTTGCAGGCTTCTTTTTTTTTTTAACTGGGATTTTATCCAATTTTCTCCTCAATCTAGTTGTGTCCAATTCCACCCACTACTTAGGACCATGTCAGAACTGCTGCTAAAACAACATCAGTGGACAGCTGAACACACTTGGAGGAGAATGCTAACCATTCTGTTACATCAGCTAACAGACGCCCGTGCTGGCTAGCATCGCGCTGAATGATGCTTGAGAGGGAGGGCCATCCTACCAACCCAAAGGCCAATTGTGCTCTCTTGGAATCCCAGCCATGGATGGCTGTAGCATCACCGGGGATCGAACTCAGAATATCCTGATGATAGGGTGGCTCCACTCGGGGGTCCTGGGCTACTTTAAATTATGCAACTTAAGTGCAATTTAGCTACATGTATGTTTCAAGTAGTTAAAATTGTACGAAGGTTTCACTGTGTAAATGGAGCCTAACGTGGTTCAGTACTACCACATGGCTGCTAATGTTTTTAGTTTGTTATTGTTATTTAAATTGTTATTGCTTTTAACTCCACTAACCTCACTGTCCAATGCAAAACTAAGCAAGCAAACTTTGGGCACCAAATGCTTTTCAGTTGATCGACTATTTTTAGGGTAAGAGGAAAAAAATACATTTGTGATAAATTAGGAAGCTCATTGGAAAGCTACCTTTTAACTTTTGATTCCTTTCTCAGTTTTCAGAACTGTTTATCACAACACTTCTATTTCATTTTAAATATTACACCTATATAAAGAACATCGTTAAGTTTAACACTTCTATTTCTGTGCTATACTAAAACTCCTCTAGAATGTGAAGGAGTGTGTGTGATGCCCACTTGTGGACAGCGTTGTCGGGGTAGTTGGTGTATCCGACTGCATTGGCTCCTCTCAGGAGCATCTGGAAGGGCACATTGGGTATCAGGGACCTGAGCTCCTGCAGCCTCTTCCATGGACACTCATATAAGAAACGCATGGCCACATCAAATGTAGCGCCTAAAGAAGAAGAGAGAGAGAGAAATGAAAAGAAAGAAATGAACAGGTGAAACAAATTATGTTAAATTGCCTGCCAAAAGTGTGGGGACACCTAGCTTTTAAAAATGTTTTTATTAAATGGTCTTTTTTTGTTGGTTTACATATTACACAGAAAGCTGTTCAGATCCTGCCCTTTTCTTTTCAATAACTGCTAAACTGAAAGAATAACTGATAAAAAGTGCTATACTGGTAATAATTGCATAGTACGCCTAATGCACATTTTATCCCTTTGTATCAATGTCAGCACTCAAACCTTTGGAGTGTTTTACAGTTTGTGCTTTTAAAAATAGCTTAGAAAACTGCCAAGTCATTATTTAGACAAAAGCACATCATATCAAAGAAGACACTTTGATGAACATGAAGAGTGCTGTAAAATATATAAAAGTATTAGTAAATAACTGTTATAAAAACAATCGTTTTGGTTCTAAAATCTGATTGGCTGAGCTGTCTTTAAAGTTATTGTAAAATACTCAGTGACCATACACACAAATGAATTCTGTATTAATGCACTATTAAAGTAATTAAACAACTACTGCTCATATAATAATCCTTGACCATGTTGTTGCTCGGCAACCACAGCTATCTACAAGAACACTGATTTGTGGCATAAGTGTATTGTCATTATTATTGATAATAAATGTAATTATTTTAACCCTTAAATGCACAGAATCCAGGTGGGACCAGGCATTCATTCATCAATCCTTGAAAAAAAACTTTCAAAAAAGAGTTTTGCATTGTTCTGCATGTAATTACTGAAAAATAAGCCTTTGGATGTAATTAGCCTGATAATGTATGGGGCTAAAATATTATTAAATTGTTTTCTGCTTTGTGCCAAATATAACAACACCTCTTAACTGAGACAAAATAACTAACACATGGCCTTGAGTGTCTTATTGTTATATTGTATCTTAACAAAACCTTTGCGGATACTTTTTTTTCCGTTAACTGAAAAGAAACCATGAAAAACTACTCAGTAAACTGCTAAAGTGGGCACGGCATCCCCAAACTTTTGATGGCAGTGTAACTCAGTGAACTGCACTCTGCCCTCCTGCATCATTTTACCCCCATTTTCCTCTTCCACTTTTTCCCCTGCCCAAGCAAAGATGTACCTTCAGCTGCTGTTATGAGCTTTACGGATCTGCAGACCCACAATGGCGACTCATGCTCATTCTAGTGAGGCGGAAGCACAAATAAGCAAGAGTTTGAAAGTTCGTGGCTCCTTTACAGCAGGGGAGCTGACACTAGAGTAGAAAACCTGCTCATGCAGCCCTCAGGCCACTCCACAATATCTTCCAGCTGGAATGACGGACAGTATGAGAAGCCAAATGCTGGCACGGTGGCATGTGCTGACGGCGAGGGCTAGAATAGTGAAATAACGAGAACACACAGCGTGACTGATGCGAAGCTTCACTCTTACATAGCACCCCTAGGGTGCTTTTGCCTGTGGTGATCTTCACAACTTAGCTGAAATATCTGTATTCTGATCGAGTGAACACTAAGGCTGTGTGATATGGTTAAAAAAATGATGTTCAAATGATTTTCAGCCTATTATATCTCTTAGTTTTCATTAATTCTCTCTCAAATTGTTTAAAAATGCTTAGAAAAATGATCAGAAGAACCAGAATTTAGGCTAAACCAAACATAATGCAATATCCAAATTAAGATGTAAACAAATTATAGCCAAGAAGATTCAAAATACTGATGTCTACTTATGACATTTGGGTGGGTTTACATATCAAAAACAAGGAAAACTCATTTTACAGCTTCTCTTTATCCCTTAGAATTAAACAAGCCAATGATGTTGCTCTACGTTTAAGACTGATATGTCCTGATTGGCTGATCTGTACTGTTAACCAACTGGAGGTCTGCTACCCAACCTGAGCCCAATAGAGCCTGACAAATATAAAGTTTTAGGACATTTTTTCGCTCACAGCATCGAGCTCAGGTCAGGCTCGGGTTTGTTTTTTAATGAGTGATTTTTCGATGTATTAGGATTGTGCCTATGTAAATTTTGTGCAGTTTCATGCATCTTCATTTTCATGCTCTCTCTCTTTCTCTAAGGTCAGAGTCTATAGCTGCATTCAGAATAGCTTCAGAGTTTGAGGAGTGGGTGAATGTGCCCCTGAATGAAGCTGGGAATGAAGTTTAACAGTGCATCAATCACAGTTGCACCATGGATAATGAGACGGATGTGCTGAGTCGGTGGAGAGGTCACAGTGGATCTTTCTCCTTGCTCGTTAAACTCGCCCAAATTCTGTTAAACATTTTTGCAAGTAGCAGCAGTAGCAAGAGGAACTTTAGTGCAGTGGGGCTAACAGAATATTACTATTACTAGCAGACAGTTTATTTCAGTATGATATGTGCTGCTGTTCAGCTTAAGCACTTAATAATGTAGCATGTCTATGAGAACTCATCTTTGTTACTGCGTGCGAGTGGGTTTGGGTCAGGATCAGGTTTCAAATTTAGCAGTACCATTTAGGCCTGGTCAGGTCAAGTCTCAAAGTCCAAAGTATGGTTCAGATTTGAGTTTCAACTTCATCAAAAGGTTTTAGTCACTGGAGCACATTAGATTTAAAAAGCTGTTTATCTGGGCAGATAAATAGATCTCCCTGGCGATAGTCCAGTATAGTTACTTTCAATACCTAGTTTACTTCTTTACCTTAAATCAGGTGTGCAGTGATGGAATTTAACAAATCTTTGTGATTACTGGGGGAACTGAGAAGAAATCTGGATACTTCCTCTAATTCACAAGTTAACTCAACTATTTTTTGTTTTTTTAGGTTGTTTACTGCATTCATTTTGTTTGCATTTATTCTAATGTTATATGGTGTTTTCTGGCAAAAACAAATGTACTGCCAAGAAAAATGAGTTTAAACAATTTGCTTAGGGGCCTAAGACTTCTGAACAGTACTGTATGGAAATATGGTTCCTTATGTGACATCAGAAAAACAATTCATTCAAAATGATCAGCCACATTACGATGGCATGCCTGCCTTTTCTTCATCTACATGCTATTTGTGACTGAATAGGTACATGCATTCGAGAGATTGTCCAGCCTGCCAATGGTGACGTGTGATGGAATGAGTGAAAAAGAGAGAAGTGGCCCACCTCCCCAGTTTTCAATGCTGAAGAGCTTGTTGAAGTTGTGAGCCACGAAGGGGGAGATTTTCTTGAGGTCATGCGTCCGAACTCTGGTGGCCAGCAGAGACTGGTGGGCGTCTCTGAAGGTGGTGTCCATCAGGAGCAGACCCTGGTGGGCTCGCACTGCTTTAGCAAAGCCCTCGGGACCCTCCTTCAGCAACACATCTCTAAAACCTTTAGGTGGGTCACCTACAGCAGACATATACACAGCTAATCAATACTAAAGACATTATCAGCACCACCACAGTGTACAGAACAAAAATCAGCAACTTAACTGCACCATTATTCACTTCTGTTTCTTTCTGATTCTCACACTCCACACACACACACACACACACACACACACACACACACACATACACAGCTGTGGGCACGCACACACACATGCTCCGCCACAGCACCTGGCCTAATAGATACATTTCCTAAAAGGAATAAATTAGCCTTTGTGAGACACTTAATTGACTTCTCTTTACACCATAAACAAAATCAACAGAAAATGAAACTGAAATGGAAACAGTGTGTGGAGGCCAAAAAAAGTCAAAAGAGCCTTTCATAAACACACACCTAAAATGTCAGCCTCCTGCTTCACATGAATCAGAGTATGTTGACGGCTTACATTTAAACTGCAGGGGTGAAGGAGATTAAGTCGCTCTTATCATGAAAACACACACGAACGCACACTTTTGCTCCCTCTCTCTCTCTCTCAGCCATGCATCACTAAAATCCCACGGCTGTAAAGAAGTGAGACTGCGGCTTACATTTGATTCGCACTGCAGTCTCCAGTGCACTCTGACTGCACTCACTGACAGTGTGTGTGTGTGTCTGTGTGTGTGTGTCTGTGTGAGTGTGTTGCTTACCGAGAGGTACAGCGGGGACCACTGGATCAATGGAGGAAGGCTTAGCCTTGACAGGGATGGGAGTAGTAGGGCCGTTCACCATAACATGACCTGAGATTAAAGCATTCAGGCACAGTTACTTAGACTGCTCTTCAGTCACCTGACCTCATACCACACGCGGCAGAGGGCTCAGGCAAAGCTCCAACAGCATCATCTAAAGGCCAACTACAAAAAGCATCACTTGATCAGTTAGCTAACCCCAAAGCTTAAAAGACTCAGTGTAACACAGCGGTTTCTAACCCTGGTCCTGGAGCACCCTGACTTGCATGTTTTGTTTTTTTTACCTTCTCTAACCGGGGAATACTTATATACTGCTTACCAAAACAACGATTAAAAGATATAGAGAAACTGGGACTCATTAAAACTGTGCAAGACCACCAAAACTGTGAACATCAGATAAACCGTACTTAAAGAAAGAACGTGTAGCTTTTAATGAGAAAAGATTTCGCCCTGGAACAAGGAAACTGGACATCTGAGATCTGGAGTAAGGTTTTATGGACTGATGATGATAAATTTGTAATTGGGATGACTTAGAAGCAGTGCAAGCAACTTCTAAGACTGAACTTTGGAGATGTGGAAAAATACCCCTACAGATTTATTTGAAAAACTCAAAGCAAATCTCTTTAATAGTATGGAAGCCGTAATAAAGTGAAAGTCTGGAAACTAGATACAGAAAAATAGCATATATTTACTTGTTGAGCTTTTCTTTTTCCTGAGATTGAAAAAACTTGTACTTAATTGCTGTTTTTACTGGAAATTAAATAATTGAACGGGTGGTCTTAGAAATTAGCACAGTGCTACAATAGCGAGTAAACAAGCAAAAAGTGCATGTCTATTTTTTTCTTTTTTTTTTTTTATTTCACATCTCTATTGATAGTACTTCTTAAATCAGGGACCCAATTATTTTTCTGTGCACCCTCGCATATAAGATCTAAAACAGTGGTTTTTAACCCTTCAAATTATAATTTTGGAGACAGCAGAACAGGTGTCAGAAAAATACATAAGCCTATGTTTTTGAGAAGTAATAATTATAAATATAATATGACAATAATCATAAAATCACCGGTGAGGTTGGGTTATCAGTACAAGACAAAACAGACAGCAGCCGAATGATGACAGAGCATGCATGAACAGACAACCAGGTTACTCCAGCTGCAGGGTTAAGAAGCACTCTTCTAAAAAACCTGAGCATCACAACAAGTCAGATATTATGAAAAACAAGTCTTATATCTTTAGTATTTAAGTATATCTTTACATTAAAATGAAGGAGTATTGATTCTCTGCTCTCTTTCTGCTCTGTTTCATATGAACTTGACCTTACATTCTAACTGTGGGTTTAACTTAAAGTCCAGTTCACACTCATTTGACGAGGCACTTTTAGAACATGTTGAAAGGCAGGTGGATCAGTGTGAACTCTAGTTTTAGAAAGTTTTTGACTAAAAGTTTTAAAAAGCCGATTATGAGTCATGGACCCAGTTTAGAACCTAACATAAATTCTTCGCTTAACCAATGAAGACTCAAGAGTTGACGTGGCCTTTCTCCTAGTTAAATGCTGTCATGGAAATCTGTATTTCTGCACTGTACATACCAGGGGCTGTATTACAAATTCATCCGAACTGAAATATTATCTTAAATGTTTAGCCACCATGACAACTTCAGGACTGAATTTAGGACAGAAGCAATTACAGAATAAAGTTCATAATCTTATCCCAACTCCAGATAAGATTATTATGGAAACAACCTCACTAGACAACGTTTCCTAAATAATGTCCTAACAACTCCAGTGGTGCCCTATCTTCTGCTTTAACCTGCTGTTTCTGTTGTTTTTTATGCAACTGTGAAGAGCAGCATAGTTCCTACTAGCATAACGATGCAACTGTGAAGAGCACATATTTCCTACTAGCATAATGATGTTACATTTTTCTATATTGCAAAACTATGGTTTAAATTGTAATGTTTTTTCCCCCTAACACTGCATTTTAAATATCCCCAACACTGCAGACACAATCTCCACCATCCCCTCTTACAGCCTTTGTGTGTTAATGTTCATAAAAACTCAAAGAAAATATTACTGCGAAGGTGGTGAATAATAAGGTGACAGAACTGAAAGTGTGACTGTTTATTAGGAGGAATAATGTAGCGTGGCTCACAGGACAGTTAAAGCATTTGGGACATTGAAACTGAATCTGTTGAGTGGCGACGTTCACTGGGCACTACCAGAGTATTCTTAACTCCCACTTTATTGCACTTTAATTTTGTTTTTAACCTTTTAACATCGCTAATGGTAGCAGTCTACTTTACTAATTTACCTTTTTAACATTATTCTGATTACATTTTTCCATTTCGCGTATCGTTCACTGCTTAAGTAGTTTAGGACTTCCTAACTGGAGATAAGGTGCTGTAAGTAAGTAAGATATTCCTAAGTGAAGATAAGATTTGCTTTTATAATACAAATTTGTGAAAAATCCTGACCATGTCAGATCTTAATTCAAGACTAAAAATAGGAAGTTTCCGTAATATGGCCCCAGGACTCTGAAGACACCCTTAACTGTTCTGGGATAGAAACATTTAATGTGGCTGTTTATAATGTTACTTTTTTATTCCATGCAGGCATGTAGTCACAGTATGATGGCTATCACAAGCCTATCCTGTCAAATAGGGAGATTTTTTTTCTGTTTATTTATTTATTTATTTATTTTTATTGTTGTTTCTGGTCACCAATATGAAAATCTTTGCAAGCTTAGGTCTCTAATCACCATTTTGCTGGGATATATTTTGAATTTATGATTGTGGGACCTGTAAAAACCTCCTGATACCAGAACAGTGTAGAATCTTTTGTTTTCTACCCATTTCCAAAGCCAAACACAAATTTTACTGCGCTGTTGTTTGTGTCTATTATAAGGCTGCGTGCATGGCTGCTGGTCTGCAAATTAACTGCAACACCTTTTTTATTAAAATATGCATTTGCACATCAAGTCATCAAAAGGCAAGATATAAATGGTCCTTAAACATTCTTCCTATATGCCATATAGCCACATGCTGTAGCTGAGGATGCCTGATGGTTTAGGTTTGAGTTTTGTACAGGTTTTCTGTCCAATTTTAACAGCGTTATCTACACTGGGGTTAAATTTGTGCCTGTCAGTGGACGCATACTTTTTTGTAGAAGGGTGTGTCATTGCTGGTTGAGTTTATGTTAAGCCCATGTTCTTTATGATGTGTAGCTACATAGTTTTGCTACTCTTTTCTGTCTATGTCACTGGTTCTGCGTAGCCCACAACTTAGCAAGAATATATAATATAACCTATATCATATTATTTATTTTTATTATTTATTTATATTCACAAATTCCCAAACGTCTTAAGATCAACAGTATATCTTATATGTGCAGTATCTTGAAAACTGCAGTAAATGACTGAACTTTGTTTAGCTAGCTACATTAGCATCTTCAGGCTTTTTGAATGCAGTCCCAACACAATTCCAAGGTAAACTGAATTTTTTATAAAGGCGCTTTCTCAGCATAAAGTCATTATGTTAAACTATGTGTTGCACTGCTAACCAGGTCTGCTCTCATAACAACCTCTGGAAATTAATTATATATTTTGGAGCAACTCACTGACTCACATACATTAAAATTTCATAGTCTATGTCTGGGTGAATATTTACTTATCCATACAAACACAACTGCCAGGTCTAAAAGTTCTCCTGTGCCTCTTTTTATTTACACTAGATCTGCCTATAGCCTGCGTAAAAGAAAGGGAATGTAAAGCAGAATTGACCTGTTTTAATTTTGTTCTAATTAGTTCAAAAATGCACTGTTGGGATTGACAAGGAAAGCATTTAGATAATTTTTTTCACTATAGTATAAATACCCAGTCACTTCACTTTAAAATTCTAGAATCTTTCTTTAAGACGGCTGCACTGATTGCTCTAAAACTCTGTCATCTTGTCTCATTGCATCCGTGAGAACTGTGCCTGAGGGTGTAACAGTAGATCAATCAATATGATTTTATCATGCACCATATCATCATACCGAGGTAATGGAGGAGTTTCTGGGCTCGGTTCTGGACCGGTTTGAGGTTGAACAGGTCTGGATTCTCGTCGATGAACTGAGTGTCCACGGTGCCATAAAGGAACTGGTCATTGCTCAACACATTCTGGAGGAACGGGATATTTGTCTGCCAAGAAAGAGAGAGAAAGAGAGAAATTGAGCCTGAGAGAGTGCTTACAGAGAGCAGGTGCTGACCCAGTGGAGGAGCACAGAGCCTGTAGACACAACACATTCACACAAACACTGAGCTGAGGTGCTAATGCTTCTACAGGGGCAAATAGGGCCTTTTAGTGGGCAGTCCTAAAATCAATACCATTATCTAAACACTCGATTCCCCCTTCCATCACACACAGACCAGTGTGTGTGAGAAAGAAAGAGAGAGAGAGAGAGAGAGAGAGAGAGAGAGAGAGAGAGAGAGAGAGAGAGAGAGAGAAAAGAAAGAGAAAAAAGAAGATTGAATTAATGAAATAATCAATGAATGAAAGAAAAAGTAAATGGACAGAGACAAAGAAAAAAGAGAAAAAAGCAAGGAAGAAAAGAAAGAAAGAAAGAAAGTTGTAAGGAACAGTTCATTCACTGCTGAAGCACAAAGAAATTACAGTCCTTCCTATAAGTGCCTTGATATCTTTAAATACTCTGATCTCTCTGGATGTGCTCTGCTGCAGACCTGACCTGCTCACTGGAGAGAGCAGAGAGATACGAGATGTGGAGCTGCAGTGAGAAACTGAAAAAGTGAGCTTGTAATTTGGAATCTATGCAAGCACTGTGTATTTCTTCTAAGCCCTACCTCTTCCACATATGCATACATGTGCATGCACTCAGAGGGGTGGGCAGAGTCCCTAAAGGGGGGATTGGCAATGAAAATTTCGCATGACAATTTTACAAAAATTACAAAAAAAAATCCCCCCAAAAAAATCATGGAAATTTTGGAAATGTTGGTTTTGTTCCCACAGACACACTCATACACACATGAACCCAGTACCGTGCAAAGGTCAGAGGCTGCCATTAAACTGCAAAGTAATTAATTTTACAGTGTCAGAAAAATGTAAGAAACATACATTGAATTACACTGAAGTCACCAAGACTAAATATATAAAATCTGTCAGTATTTGTTCACTATTTTCTTTTGTGCACTTATAATGCCACTTTAACTCTTTCATTCCGAGTTAAAACAAAAACTGTTCCCAAAGCTCTCACTGATTATGTTTCCCCTCAAACAGAGACTCACACAACATTCATGCAAGCAACTGCACAAATTTCTCTCTGCTAATTTCTCTCTCTTGTGCTTTTAAAATGGATAAAAGAGATGTTTCTGAGGATACTATATATATGATACTTGCATGAGGAAGGACTAAGTCAAAGCAAAACATGAGAAAAAAAAACAAGAGTTTCCAAAACTGAAACTGAAAAATTCTTTAAAAAAAAACAAAAAACCAACATGGATTGTGAGAAGTATGCAACCCACTTCTAAGACTGAACTTTGGAGGTGCGGAAAAATATCCCTGCAGTCTGAAAAGAATGGAAGAGCTGTAATGAAGATAAAGGCAAAGGGTGGACATGCTAAGTACTGAAAATTTGATATTATACTTACTGTTTTTTTGTAATTTTGTGTTAAATACATGCTTTCTAAGTTTTGTATATATGTATGTATATATGACTCTGCAAAAGTCAGACCATTTTTCATTTATTTAGTGTACAGTCTTAACGGCCATCAAATACAATACTACTGAAGTAGTTCAAACTGCAGGCCCACAATAAAAAAACTACTTACATTAACAATGAAGCATACAGAGAAATTAGATTAGTTACTATTTAAAACCCAAGGCATTATTAGCGATATTAATAAGCTAAATACATATAAAGTCATCATTTTTTATTGGTTGGTGGCTGTCCCAGACCATGTCCCCTAAATTTCAACTTAGTACTTCATTTTATATCCTTATTTTAAAGAGTTTTTTAAGTAGAGCTCACTAAGTTTACTAACTTAAGATTAAGTAAAGATTAAATACTTTTTTAAAGATTTAATGTTAAAAAATGCTGCCCCACGTTTTCATGTCACTTCTGAAACACAAAAAGTTTTAGTCCATTGGCGGAGCCTTATTTTAGCCACACCCCTGCACTTTAGAGCAGGACGTGAGACTGCATCCCTGTCCCTCATGGCCAAATGGTGAGCAGTTAGATCACATTGTTTTAAAGTAAATGTGTCCTGAAGTCTGAAGATCAGTGTGTAGCTGTAGGAATCGTCACTATCAAACACATTTTCTGCAACTGAGTAAATTCTTTGGGTTTTAAAGAAAAATATTATGATTTTATTTGTGTATGGATGTTCAAAGCCATGTTTGCTAGTCATGTACTGGCTAGCATTTTTGAGTTAAAAATTCTGAAATGTTTTCAACTGAGGAATGATCCATATATAGTATAGGGAAATAAGGCTTGTATAGTTCAATTATGAGACACATGAATGAAGCATGTGCACACATGCACACACACTGCAGCTTATTGGGGGGGGTTCAGATGGGTAATAGCCTCGTTGACATGCTGGGATTTTAATGGCATTTGGGATACAGAGCCAACAGGGAGCTTTCAATACCACCATGATCATACCACCACATTCGCTTGCACGCTCAATACTCAATGCCTACAGAAAGAGGGGGAGAGAGAGAGAGAGAGATATTCTCCCCAGCTACGGGAAACATCTTTTTGCTTTTAGTTGTGTGAAGAGCGCATCATGCAGCGGTACACCACTGGAAAAGATTTTCTGCCCACTAGCCTCACGGTTTTCACAATGACTGCATCAAGTGGGCGGCCGCACAGGAAGAGAAAACTACAGAAAAAAAAACAGCATAAAACAGTCCTTTAAAGCACATTGAGACTGAGGAGAGCTTCAAGGCCACCTGTTTGCCTAAGCACACAGGGAAATTAGAAGGAGAGAGCAGGCAATAAAAGAGTGAGCAGCTAGAAAAGGCATTCATATGGAGAACCCACTATACAGCAGGACAAAAGGCGAGACTAATGGGGATATTATAATGGTGTTTGATGGATCGCAGCTTGCATGAGCGAGCCCACAAGTGTACAGTGAACAAGCTGTACTTGAGCTGAGAGGAGCTGTCCGCAGTGCTGAAAAAGGCTGCCAGGCTTTTTCCACACTGACCAACTTGCTGCTCTGCTACAGCATATTGTGGTCATTAATGGCAGAAATATAATGATCATTGAAGGACACATGCTAAAAATAGGCCATCTGTATGTATGCTTTGCCATTTAAATGAAATCGAGCCATTGTCTGTCAATAGAAATGTAATAGCGCTAAGAATAAAACAACAAAACTGTTGCAGCAATGTTTCTGCTCACTCTATAAGGGTGGTAAGTCAGAATAAGTAAACAAATGACCTCATCTGAAATGGAATAAATAATATAAAAAAACAGAGTACACAGCACAGGTAGAAACTGTTTAACATGTTCTTTCATTGGCAAGAGAGAAAGTAAACAATAATCCAGCTGCAGAGAAGACAACACAAAGCCTTTATTGTATGATACTGTAGTGGAATATGAAGCCATGTAAATCTAATCAATGCAACATTTAGATACCGCTACATGTGCCAAGGACAGTGGTCTAATCCATAGTCATCCATTAGGTGAACTTGTTTTGTAAATGTAGCCTGTACCCTCCTAATAGTCTGAAAAGCTTTCAGGTCAATACCATAACTGTAATGAGACAGAACTAGTCAGACGCATGTGGTTAAAACAAACCAATGAGGCTTTACTGGTTTGTATGTGTTCCAAAGTCATGGTTAAAAAACAGGCAAAGGTCAGATCTAACACAAAGCAAATGCAACAACAGACAAACATAACAAAAAAATCAGGTCCAGGCAAACAATATCTAAATATGGAGCCGGCAAAAAGTCAAAAAACACACAAGATAAGTCAGACACACAGGAAATCAACCAAAACATGGGAAAGAATGCTGAGTAACTCTATGAAAGAAGCAATTCTTCACAATGAGCTAAGCCACCATGTCAAACTGATGACCTTCCACGCCTAAGGGATGTGGAAATTAGCCTTTATCCCATCTAGCGCTCTGAATTCAGTTCATGAAGGCCATGCTAATTACTTAATGAGTTGAGTGAATCAGGTGTGTTTAACGAAGTCTGCAGTGTTTTGGCCCATGAGGACTGGAGCTTGACACATCTGAGCTAAGCTAAAGCCCAGGCTTAAATACTAACTAAACTAATCACATGATAAAATAAACAGGTGAGACAAATCAGTAGTCAGGTGAGGCAGATCTCTGATAGGTGGAATATTGTGACATCACAGTCACGTGTTCTCCCAGAGGGTTCTGGGAACTGGAGTCCACCAGAGAGTCAAAACTAGAGCGATGTGTGACAGTAACATTTCATACTGGTCCTATTTCAGCCTGCTTTGGTCCAGATTCTTCATATCTCCAGTGTCATATCAAAACCTCTTATCCTTGTTTTATTTATTTTTTTTTTTTTACTACATTTGAAAATGCATGCTGGTCTTTACTTTGTGTGAACATTGCATAACAAACAGACCAACAGAAACTTGGAATAAAATCTCATTACATCAAAATACATTTCCTTCTCTTTTAAAGGTAGCGCTTCAGAGATATGCGGTTTTGCTACCACAGTGACTACACGACAGCCATAAGTACTGTAGTGGTGGCTGATATAGTGGCAGTACATCAACACTGTGACATGGAATTCATAACATCAAGAACCTTGCACACAGTGCCACAGAGGAAGCGCTGTTATGACAATGTGATATATGAACTACACGTTTTTAAACTAGAGCTAATTTGCTGACGCATATTAAATGAAAATATGCTGTGACAATGATATTTTTGCACCCTAATTACAGTGCTATGGATTTCCGTTGCTATCCAGTATGAGCTATAAGTCAGAGTTATACAGTAAGTGCTAGAAGATGAAGCACACCATGAGCTCTGCTCTTTTTTTTCTTTTCTCTGGAATCGGGTTCAGGCTGAAACACCAGGCTTGCGTGCCGGCTGCTTTACTGCTGGCTGCTGAGCGCTCTGTTGCGCTGTACTGCGTGTAGTCAGGCCTCTATATATAGCCATGCTTAGAGACTGGCTGTGACTGACTCACTCTCCTCACCTAAAAACGCAGAGTCCGGAAAAACAACAGAGGCAATGAGAACCAGAGGGGGCGGAGGGTGCAATCACTCACTCACACTTTTGCTTTATGACTCTGCCATGCAGCTTTGCTCGCTCTATTACCATGTATTTGTCCCTTTCTGTTCAGGATACATGACTAACCTTACTTGCTGTGGTGGTCCACAGCGCACAGTCTCCGCAAGCACAAACGAGCTACTGGGGACGAGCACTGCACAATCACATTTTTATTTTAACGCAATATGAATTTCCACATTAAAATATCACAAACAGCTGTGTCAACAGAACGGCCGAGATTCAAGAAGTTGCAAGTAGGCTAATAGCGCCACTAAAATTAGACCACAAGAGCACCAAAGTGTAACCTTCATGTACACTATTGTAACTTGAATAGGGCCACAGAGAGCCATGAAGTGAACACACATGAACAGCTAAGCAACTACACTACTGTTTACTACTAGCTCATAAAAAAGAAATGCTGCACGGCCCAGTACTGAAAAAAAGAAAGTGCAACCTGTTCATTTTTTCAGGTTCTGTATTTGCTGTACATCCAGTCAAAGACACACTGGATTTGCACAGTTTGGCTCCATCACTGGGAGATAAGTTCAGCACACAGCAATGCCACTGCCAATCATGACTGGGAGTCTCCCTCCATCACTCAAAGCAATGCAAGCCAATGCAGGTGCCTGTTAGTTGATGTAACGGAACTCTAATCCACGTGCATTTAGCTGTCCAGTGACCGCAACATCACCACAAGAACTGTGTGTCGGGAGTTTCCATGGCTAAGCAGCAGCACACAAACCTAAAACCACTATGCGCAATGCCGAGCGTCTGCTGGAGTGGTGTAAAGCACACTGCCACTAAACTCTGAAGCAGTGAAACATATTCACGAGTGATGAATCACACTTCACCATCTGGCAACTGAATTTGGGTTTGGCCAATGCCAGTAGATCGCTATTTACAGGCATGCATAGTGACAATAAAAAAGTTTGGTGGAAGAGGGATAGTGGTCTGGGGCTGGTTTTCAGGGCTCCTTATTCCAAAATGTTCTGGAAAGCCTTCCCAGAAGACTAGAGGTTGTTACAGCTGCAAAACTTTTCAGACCTATCCAAGAACTGCCTAACATTCTAACGAGCAGTGTTGATTGATGTCCCTCTGTTAAAGTTTCCCAGCCTACATCACTCAAGCAGAGCTAAACACGTCTGCGCTGGTGGGGACAAGAGTGAATGAAACAGGCAATGTATATGCTGGTGGCGTGGTGGACTTCTCCACTGTGACCATGGCTCACTAAAATCATTATCCAGCATTTGTGTAGCGACACCTTAAAGAAGAGAAGGTTCTTTTCCACTTCACTGTAGGATGTGTATTCAGGGAATACTAGCATGGCTGACTGGATGAAACAGGGATAACAGACAGAACTAGCATGCTTGGTTAGCTTTCACTCACTAGTAGTTAACTTGCTCAAACTGGAGAGTGAGACTGTGGGGAAGGCATAGTTTTGTTAGAGCTGTATAGGTGTGGTTTTGCGCAAGTACCCATGACTTGAGACGTAACTCAATCAGGCCCAACTGGTACTGCTAAACTTGAAACCCAAAGCCAATCTGATTCCTTTCGCTCAAACCAACAGGGATGAATTATCACAGACTGTTTTACAGTGCTTTGCTTTATTACTAAGCGCCTGAGTTGATTGACAGAAAATGCCATGCTGAGATAAACTGGTATTTTACACAGCTGGTATAACGCACTAACAGTGTATATTATCAGTACATGTTAGTGGAATTGCTGATCAAAACCGCATCCACCATCCCCTCTCAAATGCTGCGCTAAATTTCCTCTCATTACTACTGCTGCTTGCAGAAATGCTTAACATACTTCGGGCAAGCTTAACAAGCAAGGAGAAAGATCCACTGTGACCTTTACGCCAACAAAACATATGTCTCTCATCAACCATGGTGTGACCGTAACTTTCTGTCCTGAACTTTAATTGAAAACAAATCCATGTAGGCATATTCCCTCAATTAAACACAAATGTACTACATAAAAATAACACTCATTAGAAAACAAACCCAAGCCTGACTTGGGCCCGATGTTTTACATAACCAATTGGCCCAAACCTGGCTGAAACGCAATATTTTAAGAGGCCCTGTCAGGCTTCAGTTGGGTCACACACCTCTAATTTAGGCTCCCTGGGACTTTAAATTCTTCTTAGTTTATCTGACAAAGAATTTTAGAATATTTGAAAGACTATAAGATTGTAAGTGTTCATTTAAATCCATTTTTATAGTTCAGTATAGTTATAGTTTTAAAAACTGAACTAATCCTCAAAACAACTAGTAGATAACTCGATTACTAATACAATCAGTATTGACAGCTCTTCTTTAATCACTTTCTACATCATCTTTGCAAGAAATTTCAAGACATTTTACAGCACACTGCATTTTTTCCTCTCTCTACTAGGGAGTTACTGCTTTGGGCTGGCCAGAGCTGTCAATGTGTAAAGGTGTGTATATGTTGCCAAGGGATTCAGGGTCAGTTAGCAGCCATCCACACTCCTGCAGCGACCTCCTGCTGTCAGAGAAGTACTGATAGAGTGGTAAAACTCAAAGCCATTCTCAGTCCACAGTCCATCTCCCCAGTCCAACTCCAGCCTCCACTTTCCCCTCCTTCAACTCTTTTTCTCTCCATTTCGCCTCTTCTATTCCATCTCCCATCCTCATATCGCAAGCCAGGACTGCTTCAGGCTCTTCTACTCCCCCTCCCTTTCTCTCATTCTCCCTCCCCTCCCTTCTCTCTCTCTCTCTCTCTCTCTCCTCTCTCTCCTCCCTGCCTCTCCTCCCTCTCGCTCTGCTTTCACTGTTGCAGACACGTTGCAGTCACACAGACAGATACACACATATACACTCCGCACACGCAGACACAGACACCGACTCCCATCCCTGCACCAAAAGCCACAAATCACACAGCGCCTCAGCTCGAGACTGGGGAGCAGAGACAGGACGGCACAACAAAGCGATGACTGGCAGCACAACCATGCGACGGCAACCTTCTCCCGGCATCTCTAGGCGATGCTTTTGGAGTTAAAGCGCCCGGCTCCCTCGGACTTGTTTGCAGGATTGAAAGCAAAAAGGAGGCAGCGGTGGGAGGCTTCACGAAGTGCTCCATAAAGGAAAGTACGAGGCAACGGGTGTTGAGCGGGGTGTACTGCCAGACTAGAGAGAACTAAAGCTCTCTCCTGGGAGGACTCAAAGAACCATGAAAAGGTTGGTAACTGTTTGCCTTTCTCCCATTTCTCTTGAGGAAGGTCTGCAGGCGAAACTGGATGAAGCAGAACCATGCAAATGCCTCTAGACTAGAGACAGACGTGCTTCTGGATGGATTAATCACAGAGCGAACAACAGGGGCTGGGACAGCTCGAGGTGGGAACCATGCAGAGAAATTGGAGTTTCACAGATGTACCTTAAGTCAGTCTGGAAAGCTTGTGCAGCGTGCACAAACACAAGTAGTTTCAGTCAGAGCCCACAGGGGCTGCTTGAAAGCTGCCCTAATTGGATTATTTGCTTTAATGCACCAGTTTTCAGGAAGATCCCATTAATTTCCAATCTCAGATGCTAACTTCACACGTATGGAGAAGAGGTCTTCTTCCGCATGGTTTCAATTCTGGGTTGAAGTGAAGGATTAAAAGTGGTAGTGCTGAAGCATGTGGCTAAAGGACATGCAGTTAAGGGCCAGATTGAGATTGTATTGTCACATGCCAGAGCAGCAAAACCAGGAGACATAGAAACAGTCCCACTCCATCACAGAACTCATCAAATACGGTTAATCTTTTTCCTCTTTGCCAGCTCTGACTCTGCAGCCAGACTGATTGGATAGCAATTGCAACCAGCAGCCCTTTGGTAACTGGGGAAAGGTTTGAACAATGACAAAAAAAAAACACTACGGCTTCATACAGTGATTTTTTTTTTTTGCATCAATGGAGAATGAGGGGAATAATCAACCCTGAATGGATGAATATAAATCCAGTAAACAGTCAAAACAATGTGTGAGGAGAAGCAATGATGAGCTGTGACCCTAGATGCAACTTAAAAACCCTGAGGATTACAGAGCTCCAATGGGGAAAAAAACATTCAAGCTAATAATTATGTGACAGCGATCGGCTGATTGGTTTGATCATTCTTCTGGGATCAAGGGGCACGGATGTAATGAAATTCAATGAAGAGATAAAAATCAATGCTCCAGCACTACTGCCTGTGCCATTTTCTTCAGTGCTCCTTGCTGGGTTTTTATGCTCTTAAATACTGAGGGAACCAGTAGGACACCTCAGCTCCTTAAAAATGGGCAAAATATGGAACCATTTTAAATCTTGATGCGGCACAGACTTATCAGGTATGAACAATCTCTTTCTCTCTCTCACGCACATGCACTTTTGGCAGGTGAAATCGCATGCCTCCACATGGTTGGAGGAAACTGTTTGCAGGCCATTATGTTTACTCCTGAACTAAATTATGCTCTGAGAAGCGATTCGTTAACGAAATCTCTTTGAAGTTCAGAGACAGGCTTAATCTATATCGAGGAAACCAGGTCTTCCTCTAAGAATCTTAGAATCCTATTAACTGAATAAATTGAACTAATATTCGAAATAAACTAATGTTGGTCAATTACCCATGGTTATTCAGTGGTTACACCACTGATGCTCAAGTTGCAGCCCCATTTTCTCTATTTCTTCCTCTCTCTAGCTCAAAAAAAACTCTCGCAGCCAAACTGTGCTTTGTGAGCGTGACAGTGGAGCCATTATGTAAGGCTCAAATGAGCAGAAATTGGAGTATTCCAAGCAACATAAAAATAGAGAGAAGCTTACAACACCATGCTATAACAATCTCATCAACCGCCATCAACAACAACATATTAACCCACTCAAGCATCCGCCATTAATGGTCAGAATTGCTGGTGTATTAGGAGCCCGAGGGCTTCAGTCACACTCATAAAATACGATCCAGCCTCGTTTACGCGCTGCTGTCTTGGACAGGATTGTAACACACTATGACACAGCACACAAACATACTCGCAGTCAGTTATGGATCAGGGTAATGGAGCGATCAGGCCACTGTAGGAAAGCAGCAGGCAGTAGAGAGTAGAGAACAAACAGAAGGACACAGAGCCAAAGTAAACAGACTTTGCCTGTGCCCACAGATACAACATCAACCATCCGATCTCACATCCGCCACCGACAGAAGAAATGGGCCATTCATCACTGTGCTGTGGCAGATCACATGAGCCCTTGTCCCTGGTGACTACACAGTCTCCAGCTCTTACTCACAATACATGGCAAAAGATTAAGTTCTTACTATGCTTGACTGGTACATAATAAATGCTTAGAAATTTAAGCAACTGTCTAAAGAATCTAGGTGAATCCATTAATCATCAGCGGTGGATATGAATAGCTAAGCTCTCTGGCGGTTCCACTGTGAATTGATACATAGTTAGATTAATCAAGCAGGCCCTGGATGAGAAAGTTGGCACAACACCAAGACACCATAGTAATTAATGGACAACTGCATTTGTGCTGAGAATCCATGAATAGAAGAGCAGTTGGAAGAGCCCATGGATTATCAATAGAAAGAATTCAAATGTACACGCCCAGGCAGAAAAAAATAAGATAAAACAGGTGGTGCTGCTTTTTAATAAGCTGTTTAATAATTTATTGGCTTTTGACATCAATTTTACTGAAGTAATTCCAGTGCTGTGGGTTATATCTAAAAGATGAAACAGCTGACATTGTGGTTTCTCTTTTTGAACAGGTCTGTGGATAAATAAATCTACCATGCCAAGCCCAGGGCTGCTGTGGCCATCCAGGATAAAGGACCCACAGCTACGACAACTCCATGACGCAAAATGTATCTGCCCCAAAACAGCACAACCTGGTCTTATGTCTCCAATGACTCTGCTGTGGTTGGGCCTGATGAGCCATGTACTTCTGGGATACAGTCCAGGTGTGTTGGCTGGGGAGACATGGGGCATGGTGTCCATCTGCCCCTTCCACTGTGTGTGTCGGAACCTATCAGAGTCTCTAAGCACACTCTGTGTAAACAAAGGACTGCTTTTTGTCCCACCCAACATTGACCGTCGCACTGTGGAGCTTCGTCTTGCTGATAATTACATCTTGGAGGTGGGTGGAGCCGACTTTGCCAACATGACAGGACTGGTGGATTTGACGCTGTCACGTAACACCATCCATGCCCTACGGCCACTGGCCTTTGCTGATCTGGAAAGCCTACGTTCACTGCACTTGGACACTAACCGCTTGACTGTGGTGGGACCTCAGGACTTAACTGGCCTTCTCAATCTTCAGCATCTCTTCATAAACAACAACCAGCTTACTGACGTCTCAGCTGACGCCTTTGATGACTTCCTTCTAACGCTGGAGGACCTGGACCTGTCCTACAACAACCTCCGCCGGGTTCCATGGGAAGCAATTCAGAACATGGCCAGCCTAAGCACCCTCAATCTGGACCACAACCTCATAGACCAGGTTGCTGAGGGCTCTTTCAGTGAGCTCTACAAACTCTCCCGTCTAGACATGACTTCAAACAGGCTGCAGACACTTCCCCCTGATCCTCTGTTCTCCCGCTCACAGATCGGTGTGATCAGCCCCACACCCTACAATGCCATCATCAGCCTGAATTTCGGAGGGAACCCTCTGCATTGTAACTGCGAGCTGTTGTGGCTTCGGAGGCTGACGCGTGAGGACGATATGGAGACTTGTGCCACACCTGTGCACCTTGCTGGACGTTACTTCTGGTCCATTCCAGAGGAAGAATTCACATGTGAACCTCCTCTTATCACCCGCAACACCAATAAGTTGTGGGTTCTGGAGGGGCAAAGGGCCACATTGAAGTGCCGTGCCATTGGTGACCCTGAGCCTGTCTTCCACTGGGTCTCGCCAGATGACCGCATTGTGGCGAACTCCAGTCGAATCCGCTCATATTACAATGGAACCTTGGATTTTTTGGTGACTCGTGCCAGAGATGATGGAACTTATACCTGTATTGCCATCAATGCGGCTGGGGAGTCCACTGCCCAGGTGGACCTGAAAATCATCCCACTGCCTCACCGGGGCAATGGCACAGTCCCCCTCATTAACCCTCGAGACCCTGGTTCCTCTGATATCAGCAGTGGTAGAGGAGGGGTAGGAGTGGTAACAGTGAAGAATGTGACTGGAGGTGAGGGGGAGGATGGAACTGGCAGTGGTAGCACTGGAACCGAGAGACTGGTAGCAGTTCTGGGAGTGACCTCTAACTCTGCTGAGGTGCGCTGGCACATGGGTAGAACTTCAACACCTTACTTGGTGTGGATGTACCAGATTCAATACAACAGCACAGCTGACGATGCACTTGTATACAGGTAAGAACATGTGTTTATCTGAACTGGTTGTACACATAGCATATGACCAGATAAAAATCTCTTGATAAAGAGAAAACAGAAGAAAGAAGGGATGTCTGTGGATTACAGGGCTCAAATATTGATAAAAGAATAAAGCAGTGGGAAACAAGACAACACTCCAAAGCAGAGAGGAGACACAAATCGAGCCACAAGGCTTCAAGAGATACTGGGAGATATTTATAGTCAGGAGGAGGAGAAAGTAGAATGAGAGAGGACCTGCTGACTTCAAGGAAGGGAGGATGAATTCTTTAAAAGAGCACAAACTACACAGTCTACAACAGTGTCACAACCTATCAGGCTGACTGAAATGGATCTAAATGGAGGAAGAGCGGTAAGAGGGGGCAGCAAGACAAGGCAGGACATGATGGGAGGAAGAGGGCCATGGTAGCCATTTATGTTAGTGCTGCTCAGAAAAGTAGAGGGAGTAATTCTTGATAAAGGTCGCACAAACAAGCCAGTTTTGACAGTCTGCATGCAGCATCCTAGCAGGAACATGAACTCACTCCCTGCCTCCATTTTCTTCACTTATTCTCTCAGCCAAACCCACCCCCTCAGAAGACTATAGTCTCCAGCCTGTTGCACTTGATTACTCTGTTGGAGTACAGGCAGGGGCACACAGGTCCCCTACATATCAAAATAGTCAGATGCAGAACAAACCTGTGCTTTTTAAATCAGTTTGCCATTAAATCACACCATGACATAATGGCTGAAAACAGCTCAGAGAGACTACACTGCATCATGCAGCTGGTGTCCTATAATGGGAATCAATAATGCACAGTGAGAGGGAGGGGAGCAAGTTTGTGTGACACATGGATATAAATATAGGGAGGGGGGAAAGGATGAGGAAAGAGAAAAGGAAGAGCTATGAAAGGAGAAGTGAGGTGAGGCAAATCTCAGAGGTTCTCCTCCTCTTTCATCAGTTATTCAGCAATGGAAGGCAAAGCAGGGAGATGAGTGGGAGGGTTGGCATATAGCGCTGATAATGGATCTGTTACTAATGCTTAGCTCATCGACATGCAAATGTTCTCAGTCTAAACACCCAATGCCAGTCTGGACCAATAAATGACTACCACAATACGCCATAATGACACAGGCCACATTTCATGCTCCGCTGCATTGGCTGTTGGCAGAGGAAATGTTCCCAAAAGGGGCTTTCTCTGGGTATTTTCTCTTAGACTTGGAAATACTGAAAAAAGCAGATGAACCCAGGTGGTATACAAGTTCCAATGAGATGTGTACTTTTTTGACAGGTGTATCTGTAGAATATGAAAGATGCAAATCAGAGTACATGTGTGTCTCAAATGCTACAATCATCTCATCAAAACAACAGGTCAATTTTACTTATGTTTGATTCAGAGTTCAACCACTCAAGGAGTGCTGGAATTCATAGCAATCGGAAAAATAAATCCTCCAGTAAGACATCTATGATTTTGTCATTATGACACATTTATGGTGAAGCTTGTAATTCTCAATTATTCATTCCATATTGAAATGTACGGGCATGGAGATACGCCTATGCAAATCAGTCATTGATATGCAGTAAAGAGCTGGGCTCACAAACAAGAAGACGCCAGCTTGCATGTAAACACAGTCTTTGATAAATACACTGCTACATTTATTCAATGACAGTGCAATCCTTTTTACTTAAGGGCTGGAGATCAAGGGAAGAGCAGCACCAAGAAGTGTAGAAATTAAAGATCAAACGCAATGAATTCAACAAAAGTAGCTTGGCATATGTAAGGCAGGATGGCCAAAAAGGGCAGAGAGCAGACTGAAGCCAGTATAGAGGAGATAAAAACTGCTCAAGGCCATTCTGCAATAGCTGGCAATTATCTCCCAACAGTAAATGCCTGAATCTTGCGTAGCCATCCAGAGCACTTTCAATATGGGCTTGTATACCAATCTAGTCCAGTGGCCACAGTTGGAGTGATGCATTAAAGAGCTTCATATCGACTCTGTTTCAGCGGGAGCTGGAGGACAAAGTGATGATTTTGAGATAGTAAAGACTAGTGTAGGAGGGAGTCCTCCAGGCTAACAGCAAGAGAACACAGATAGATGTTCATTGCAAAAATCTCTTTGCTCGTCAGGCTGCCAATTCTCAAGCGTCAGTGATTTCCTCTGAATTTCCTCATTTTCACATGCTTTTTTTGCAAGGTATTGATTTAGACCATTTCCACTACAAAAGAACAGCTCCTGTAGCTCCTATCTCTCGCAGACTAGCCATAATCATCATTAGCGTACTTGAGCTGTTCCTTATTGTATTTCATTTAATTCATCTCCCAGTCTTTTTAGCTTGACAAGATCCTCATTATGCTCTCTCTTTCTCTCCTCTCTCTCTCCTGGCAGGATCCTGCCTCCTACCAGTACTAGTTTCCTGCTGAAGAACTTGGTCTCCGGTGCAGACTACAGCTTATGTGTCTTAGCCATATTTGACGATGGCATTTCCTCCTTGGCCACCACAAAAGTGTTGGGCTGCACCCAGTTCAGTACTAAAGAGGATTACCCAGAATGCCGCTCTCTGCAGGCTCACTTCCTGGGCGGCACACTGACTGTGATGGTGGGTGGGGTGGTGGTGGTAACATTGCTGGTTTTCACCGTGGCTATGATGGTGCGGCACAGAGTCTGTGGAGATTGTAGGGACGACGCCAACCTGTCGGGCGAGTTCTTGCCAGTCAAAGGGGTGGATGTTTATGCCCAGACCAACGGAAACAACAGTGTGATGATGGTGGCCGTGCCAAACGGGTTGCTCACTCAACAGACGAAAGCAGCACCGGCCAAAGCCAAGCACAAGGCGAAAGCCAAAAAGAGCTCGGAGCCCCACTGTGACCAGGGCATGGACATAGACCCAGGGAGGGAGAAATGCGCCCTCCCGTTCACACCAGAGAGTGACAGAGTGACACTCTACTACTCCTCAGCTAAAACTGCACAAACCCTTCCCCAGTCTGGAACTAAGGCTGTGAAGCATGAAGGTAGACTGAAGCATAGAAGGTCACTGGATAGAGACAGGGACAAAGATAAGGAGCAAGGCAAGAGGCAAGCCCTAGCCTCCCTGGCCCAAGCAGGGCCAGAAGACGGAGAGGGCAGCACGGACTTGGGGCCAGGAGAGACTCAGGCACTGGGGACCAAGCGAAGCAGCTCCTTCGACGCGGGTGACATCAGTACCACCACGTGCTACAGCTACGCCAAACGCTTGAGTGTCATCTGGACCCGTCGAAGCCAGTCGCTGCACGGAATGCTGGTTCACTGCGCATCCACCACTAGCACGTCCAGTGCCAGCAGCGAGCAGTACGGCCATGCACTGACGCAGGGCTATCTGCACGCCTACGCCTCCAACAACTCCTCCAACTCCAACTCGAACTGTAGCATGGCTGCCAATCCCGGAGACCTGGAGGAGAGCGTGGTATAGAGGCTGAAGCGAGACAGGTAGAGAGAGCAAGTAAGCAAGTTAAAGAGCCAGCCTGAGGGAAAGTGCTCCATGTTTAGCATGTACCACGCAGATAACCATGCCATGCAAAATGTCAGAAGGAGGAAGCACAAATGTTTTCACACAAATGAAGGAAGAAAACAAACTAAAAATAATAATAATGAAAAATGGAAAAAAAAACAATTGTCAAGAAAGAACAGTGTAATGAGGAGTTCTGTACACCACACAAAGAGTTGCCTATTATTTGGTGACCGCTATTATTCTGAGCCACTGTGAGGCCAAAATCAAATTATAGGAAGACAAAGAACAAAGGGAAGGGGGCAGAATTTGGAGAAATGAGATTCAAGGACTCGTTTGTTTGGTCGACAGGCCCCAAGCATATGGGGATTACAACCTGGAGCTTCTGTTTCGACAAGATTAATTAACCAATTAATAAATTATTGAATAGATCAGCCACTACTTTATACCAATGTGACAGCTCTTGAATGCAAATGAGGGGCTCAACGAGAGGATAAGTATCAGAAAAACAAATGCTAAATCCAGACAGGGAGCGCATTATCCACTAAAGTATGCTGCTGCAAGAAACGAAGCACACTTTTTATGGCTATTGATTAAGGAAGTTGAATGAATATAAATACCTTGTAAAGGTTTTCTTTTTTGTGGTCCTCTTGTGACTGAACATTAATTGAAAATGAACAGAAAGGAGTATTATGACTGAGAGCACTTATAAAGGACCCATTTGTTCATGTGTATGTACCGTCATTCAATAACGGTTCCACTGGTCTGACATGCAAATCTGAGTGTTCTCATATGATCCTTTTTCTTCAGAATAATAAAACAAAAGGCTACAATGTTACATTGAGATTCTGAATTATGAAATAAAGTCGCTATTTTTGAGATGCTCCATCTGTTATGATAGGAATGTTTGCTAAAAGAAGCTTTGCATAAATAATGATGGGTGGGAAATAATAGCAAAAACCTCATATGAATAGTAGACAGTGGGAAACAAACTTAATGACTGTAATGTGCAGACACAATTCTGTTAGAGAGCTTTTCTTTTCAGTACAGCTCATATCAACACATATTTAATCATCCGCAAGCAATAAAAAGTAAAATCCTAAGATTTTACTTCCCTAAGACAGGGGAGATGAGAGAGGAGACACACATTGTACTTTGAAAATTCTTTACTACTGGCAAAGTTGACCAGCCAGGGAAGCACAAATGTCAAAATGAAAGAACAAATGGCTCGTTAAAAGTCCACAAAAAGGTGCTTCAGCCATCAGTCACGGTTTTATTGCCAAGCCCGTGTCATTTCCAGCCATATTTCTCCACTCGCTGTTACTGGCTAGATAAAGAATAGGGTTTCTGACAGAGGACGACAGGCCTATGGCAAGAGTGTTTGTGCAACAGCTGATAGAAGAGAGGGACTGAGAATGGGCTGGAGACGGATGGCAGAAGCAAGGGCGGGCGGGAGGAGAGAGAGTTGCTGTGTGGAATAGAAATGGAGAGATCTAGCGGTGCAGCGGGGAGCCTTTACTGTGAGAGGGAGACTAGTTTACATGCCTCTTCACGCCGCAGACCACGTTAAGTGCTTTGTTATGATGTGCGGTCATATTGCTGAAGCCCCAAGGAGCTAAATATAGGCAAAGTGTGCGGATGAGAATAGAGGGGCATGATATAAGGCCCCCATAGAAAAGAAGCTTCAACATGCTGCACACATGAGCCCAAGCAAAGAAAGAGAAGGGAGCGGAAGGAGGTGAGGAGAGAGAAACAGGCATTCCTCTTGGATTCTGTATGTGCTGCAATGCCCTGGAGGATATTTCACAAAGCAGGATTTCTCAGTTTACTTGACAACATGATAGTCAAAATTACACGTTTTTTTTTACCCCAAATATAGCTAATCAGCCAAGACATACTTGTTGTGCAGAGCTGGAGCTGCAAGTCTAATGTAATTAACAAGTAATGGGAGCTTCTAACATATCTGCTAAATAGCATCATGCCAAACGCAACGCATCCATTAAATCATCATCAACCTCTGGGTTGTTAAGAAATCTCATACAGACTTGCTTATGTGGATTCTGACATTGCATGACCTACTGTTACCTGAAAAATGGACATTTGACAAAAGGAGAAAAACATGTTTCAATGCTTTACTGATTAAAGCTCAGTCTGTCTAATAGCTGATGATGTAAGGAACGTTCCTACTGGACAATCCTCACTTCTTTGTCTTAGGTTATCCAGCTATACTGAGAGGTTTTACCCTGGTTGGCACATGCATGGTGAGTGGATCATGTATGCTGGGTGACATGCAGCAGCCATGCAGACAGAGACAGCCTGTTCTTTCTCTTTTTCTGGCTATGAGAGCTCTTGGGCAGCTGCAACCACTGATCTCCAGCTTACTCTCTCGCTCACTCTCTCCTTCTCTCTACGCTCTTGACAGGCCTGTAGCTAGTGCAGCTCAACCCCACCAGCAGCTCCAGCCTCAGCAACTCCAACCACAATCTGAGGCTTCAAACTCAGCAGGGAGACGTCCTGCATAACACAGACTGTACTCGCAGCAGTGCTAGCAAGGGAATGCTTCTCACAACTGATATGCATTGTTCAGACAATGACAACATGCACAAAAGGGCACAACTTTGCCCTTTTGGCTGTCATCCTGCATGTTCTGCAAAGAGTAGCTACAGACTCTACACCTAAAAGAAAAGAAAGAACCTGCTAGCTCCTTTGTGGTTCAGGCTGAAGACATTTCACGAAATACAGTGGAAGGCATACTGAGTTAATTGGGACAGGTGGAGAACAACATACCATTAAAATTAATGTTGGGAGAGAGGCTGTACTTTGAGGAGTATCCAGCACTCAAAAATTGTCTTAATAATAGGCAGAAAGCTGCTGAGTGTGTTTGGACTTCTCGCGACCAGAAAGGTCATGATGTACCTGCTCTGTCTCCAATTTAAGCTGAGAACGGATGGAGTATCTGTGCGAGAGAGCAACTTAAGAAAGCTTTAAGGAGCAAATCACGTCCATGACTTTCTAACTGCCACTGTCTCCACCCCCCTCTGCCAGCAGAGAATTACCCAATAACCTCTGCCTGCTCCCTCCGTAGTCTTTCTTGTCTCTCCTTTGCGCGCTCTCTTTCTGCTGTTATCCGGACTCACCCCCTCCCAACGGGACGGGGAAGAGTGTGGGAGTCTGACAGGAGCTTTCCCGATCGAGGTTCGGGCTGTCAAACCCCTGCTCCCTGCCGCCCCCTTCACCACCCCCCCTCCAATCAGTGCCAGAATCCCTCGTTCTGAACAAGCCTCAGCTGCCAGCACAGGAGCGGCACTAAGTAATACCTCTTAAAGCTTGTGAGGCCTGCAATTTTTTTTCCATGCAGACTCTTTGTTCACAATCCTTTGATACTCTTCCCTCCCTTGCCCTCCCTTTTCTTCATAGTGGTGACAGGAAAGAAGGACAGAACAGCTCAGATCTCCCAGGTGGAGAAACTTTAAGAAATCCCAGATCACAATAGCTGTACATGTTTTCAGCTGACACAGCACTTATTGAGAGCAATAAGAAGCCCCAAATCAACATTAAGGGTATGTTCACACAGCAGGTAAAAGTGGCCTAAATCCAATCTTTTTCTTCGTATGTGACACAGATGCGTTATCTGTAGGGCAGTGTAAACAGTAAAAAACACCCTGAATCTGACATTTTCAATTTCCAATTTGAGACACCTTCATATGTGGGACTGAAATCCGATATGTATCCATATGCAGCAATGACTCAGTCTGAACAGCCAGATCGGAATTCATGTGACTTTTACGTCAATCCAACTTGACATTATTCATTCATTTTGCGCTGCTCAGACCTCAAACATTTGGGGTGATGTTTCTATACAAAAAAATTAAAAGAGGCTTATCCAAACCTCTGCATGTTTGAAGAGATTTCCAAAGAAACGGCCGAACGCGGCTGTAGGAGAACGAGGCAGCAGCGTAAAAGAACAGTTAAAAGGCTGAAAGTAAAGTTTAAAGAATCCAAGGACATGAACCAAAGAAATGACTGTGCCCTTTTTATAGTGAGCTTGAACACATTCTGGGTGATGAGCCCAGCTGTCAGTCAGTGAAGCTTCATGATGGCTCCTGTGATGCTGGTGAAGATGAAACTGAAAGCTCTGGGAGCGACTGCCATTTGCTGGCAGTCATGATTGTTTATCTCAGGATGAGCGCGCCACGTGAAGCAAAGTGAAGCATTGTTCTTTTGTGCATCAGGTCAGTTTAGGAGTGTGATCTGTTCAGACTAATGTCGCATATAGATCACTTTTAAAAGATATTGTGAACAGCCATGGTGAGGAATCAGATTTGGGACAACTTTTACCTGCTGTGTAAACGCAGCCTAAGTCAAGGGGCACACCAAATTCATCCATGCAGAATAGCAGCAATAATGCCCCAAGCTCTAGCTCCATGCCTCGCTGTATTCCAGAAAAGCGATATAATGACTGAGTGTCACTGGCCTGAACGAGGTCAGTCAGAGCGAAGAGTGAAGTTACACTCGACCATGCACAGCAGGGGGCTTCCAGCAGGTTCAAAGAGCCAGAGTGTACCAACAAACATCAGCAATGCAGCGATGCAGACCCTGCCACCTCCACAGAAACAAAGCGATTTGTCACTTGCGGTCTTAAGAGAACTGTTTAGTTAGCAGAAGACTGCTGCAGGAGTACGAATAGAAAGAGGGCTTGATATAACTGCTGAGGGACCGGTTCTTTCTACACCAGAAAGAACCCTCCCTAGGGTAATAAGAGCGTATATTTGGGTCTGCTTCTTTATTCAATTTCCCATATTCACTTTAGCAGGAGATTGCACTTCTTTTTCTTTGTTTCTTTTCTGTTCTCCACTTTCCCCTCAGTTCTTCGGGGTGCTCCATCGCAGCTGGATTTCCATCACTCTCTGTCTGACACCTCTGCGGAGACTCCTCTCTCTCTCTCTCCCTCTCAATCATTCCATTCCCACATCTTCCATTCAAATCCAATCTGGCCTCTGGGCACACAGCATGGCCCACCTTCCTGACAGTGATGTGTAATGCCTCAGTATCGTACAAGAGCAGCCTTCCTCTCAGAGAGGAGAGGAGCCAGGGAGGGTGAGAGCGTGGGGGAGAGAAAGAGTGAGAGAGCAGGCAAAAGCGTGAGGTGAATGATGACAATAAGCGGCCCTGCCATGGAATCCCTCAGATCCCTGCAGTGTGAGGCTAACACAGCTCAAGCCTTTGAAGCAGGCAAGACTGCACCAAAGATAAGAACGATGAGAGGAAATATTCATGCCTTTATTAAATTTCATATCGCAGTTTATCAGGGAGCTCTGAAAGGAAGCTTTGGTTGATTCTTGACATCTCTCTCTTTAGTTACTCTCGGGATTTCCAATGCAGGTTGCTGGCGCAGACCTGACCCCTAATCCCTGCCTTTCGTGCTCTCCTTTCAAAGTCAGTCATACCTGCTGGAACTAAGATTGCAGTTCTCATCTTCAGACTCCCATCTAAAATCACCCAGGCAGGATGGGGCCAAGCAAAGTTGGCGGTGTGTGTGTGTTAATCTACATGGCAACATTGCCTACATAATTGCCTACATAATCCATGTAATATCAAAAAAAACATGTGTAGGGGCTGTACAGTGTGAAATCATTGAAAATGTGTGATGTTTCTCACAGAAAATGAGCAAAGGCCAAGGAATCTGAGGTTGAAATAATAACAAATCATATAATTTTTTTCTTTTGGTAAACATTGAAAATGGGTCCCACAGAGCCCAACACCACACAACGGTTACATTGCTTGCCTGTCCAGCAATTCCAAGCTTCACACCTTATACTCGAGACAAAAAAGAGACCATAATCAAATTTAACTGCAACAAAAAGTCTAGGGAGTTCTCCAAAAGCTGAAGAAAACATACATTTTCAAAATGAAACTGAACATAACCTTCTAAACCAGACACAATAACCCATACTTTTTGTGTACTTTATAACATTTTAAACACTCAGCTGTTTTATCTTCCACATAGTCAAAGGCCACAGGGTAATTTATGCTACTGAAACACAAGAGCAGCACTTATACCTGCAGAAATATTATATATAATTTTAAGCGTGCAGCTTGCACTTCAAACTGGAAGACTGTGAGAGAGATCTGAAAGCTCAATTAGTGGGGTATCAACCAAAGCAGACTATACAGAAAATGGTATTTCCACCTTTACTGAACTCAAAACAGACACCAGAGCTAAGTTGCCTGCCCTCTCAGCCTATGAAAAGGAGCCAAAGTGAGGTAAGGTGTCTAGCTAGCCCCAACTTTATCTTTTAACTTTGACAAGTCATTTCTGTCACTAAAGTAACTCATGTTTTCTACTGTAATGATGAATGATGTAATGATGATGAATTCACACTGCACATCACATTTCAACTCTATGAAAACCTTCAAATTCCTTCAAAATTCCTGACCTGATCCACTGTAGATGCCTGGGCTTATTTTCAATGTTGTACAATCTGAGACATTATCAACAAGGTCAATGATAATATTTTTGTTGCCAGTTTTTTGTTTACATTTTGTGTCCAACATAGAGTGAGTCAGGGACTTAACCTGGAGGGGGCACCAATTCACCTATAGGGTTGCGCTTATGTGAGCAGGCAGCAAAAAAAATAAAAATTAATAAAATACAAGCATGATTGAAAGCTCGTATAGAAGTCCGGAAGCATTTTCTCAAATCGAAAGGCAGTCAACATATGCAACTCTGACATGGCTTTCCACAGAAGCACAGCATGCATGGTCAAGTACCTGAACTGAAAACATACTGGTGTTGATTATGAAGACTCTACAGCAGCACAGTCAGAAACAGTAGCTTTCTTCATCCCCAAGCCTGTGTTCTGACAAACCACTAGTCTCTGAGGATGCATAATTTGAACTGTAAGTGATTTGTTAGAACGTGCTAACACTAATGTTACCCTTACCAAAATTACTACAGCTCACCAGATTAAATTACTCTTGTCACTGAAATGATCAAAGCCATATTGGGTTCTGTTAAGTAGAAGTATTTAGCAGGCTGCTTTGAAAAGCTGTTAAACATTTGGCAGTGTTACGTATATTAGCTAGCTAATGTTCTTTTTCTTACACAGCTCAAGTGAAATAATATATATATATATATATACATACATACATACACACAATATAATAATAAAATATCAGCAGATTAGCATGCTAAAATGTTAAACCCATTAAACGACTGATATGACAGCCTAAACTGCAATATCGTTAATCTACATGTTTATAACATCACATACTTTTAGCCATTCTTCATCATTTACAGTAGCTAAATATATAAAATAAATATCACCAAAAATGTGATATTCTGCAGCCCTAGTAAGTACTATGACTCTATCTTTGCAGTAACTGCACCACACATGCATCTACCTCAAATTTCACAATCTCTTCTCTCATATGTTTTTGCATCCCTTCTGAAGCCAATAATATCTTAATAATATCCAATAATATCTTTCTGGTCATGACAGCATTTCCCCAAACATCCCTCAATTAACCATGATGAGGTATCTGATGGATGGGTCTGCCATCAATGTAAAAGACTGCCCAATGAAACATGATTAACAATTTTCACATTGTGCTTAATTCAGATGTTAGTCGTCCCCATAGGACTGATTATCAGTGCTGCTTGGTCCTGGTTCATCCGTGTCAGTCATTTGGGTGGTCATCATATGTTTTATTGCATGTTTTCTATATACATGGTAGCAAACTTTCAAATCATTAATAATTAAATATGGTCCTCTACTTAAACAGGTTCAAATAGGTTCAAACAGTGCTATTGTAAACATGTAAGAGTAACTTCGCTGTTTGTTTTGTAAGTTTTGTATGCAGCAGGTAAACAAAAGAAACAGAGCTTCTTTTCTCTATTTGGTGGGCAGATCAAATATAGGAAGGCACAAACAAGCATAAAAAAAACAAAACAAAAAAAAGTATTTTTTACTCTTTGCTGTGAACTTTGTGTCGTGGTTGTTTTGGCGTTTACTGATTGTGTCTACCAATTGAATTTAGTGGTTCTCTCATCTGATTTAACATCACTTAAAAGGGGTCGATACATTTTAAGAAAAGACAGAGGACAGCTGTGTTTGTTGAATGAGTGCCAGGTGGAGCGTTATACTTTTGCACATGCTGGTCAGTTCAGGAGTGGACAGCATAGACTAATGCTAGATATATGGTGCATTAAAAAAGATAATGTGAATAACCAAACAATAAATAAATAAATAAGTTTTAAACAATACATCAGAATCAAGCACTCAGGCTTGCAGCAAACTAATCTATAGCCAACGCTTAATGGATTAATACGCCAAAACAACAAACTAGTGTCAATCAAGAGAAAAGGTCTTTGATGAAATGACTGCTTAGCATTTGCTATCATTTTATTTTCTTGCCAGTAAGTGCAACGTTACTATCATTAATGTTTAAAAAGCATATTTATTCAATGTTTATTCAACTCCTCAGATTCCTTAATTTGATTAATTTGATTCCACAGATTGTTGTTTATCTACACAGAAGTTTTAGCGGCTTTCAGCTTTTCACAATGACCAACTTCAGTTTCCCACACATGCTGACAATGACCTAATGACTGTGACAACACTGACCAAACTAGAACTCTGAAGCAGGGGTCAAAATAACTGCAAGAGCTAAGCGACACTACAGTACCTCCGGGTGCTTCTTCAAAAATGAGTCCTTGGATGTTGACAAGAAATTGACCCTTTAGCAAACTGCACTAGACAGATGTTTTCACAGCTTACACTGTGAAATGGTGAACATATCTCCAAAGGAAAAACTCATTTTGTAGTGTGAGCTCATCCACACTGATCTCCTGGTCTTCTTCCTTCACAACTTTCTGATCTGGTAATACTGCATTTTTGGTAACAGTGCATGAAGTTTCAGAAAAAATACATCATTTTTTTAATAACTTGAAATAACAAATCTATGAAAATGTAATTATAATCAAATCAACCTTGTTCAGATTCAGCTTCAGCTTACTACAATCATTTTTTTTTCTAAATCTAACTATGTGATCCCAGGTGTAATCAGTTCGAGCTAGACTGCGGTGTCTCTGAGTGTGCAGTAAAAGAGAATTAAATATATATATATATATCAGTGTGTGCATTTTTCTTAATGGATGGGGACAGCTGCACCACACACATTCCCAAAAAGGAACCCGCAATACATTATTCAGCTGAGATATTTTGGAAGCAAGAGGGCACCATGTAACTTACAAGAGGAACATATGAACTACTAGAAACTGAGACTACAAGACAGTTCACCACCCAGGGGTAGAAAAGTGATTGTACTTCATCACTATATTTATGTATTATTGTGGAACAGTTGTACATTTCTTGAGCATTGTGGAAATTTAATACCTGCACTCTTTTTCAATTACATCTTCTGAAACGCCACGAGACTTCTTTGTTCTTCTCTCCTGCCAATCAGTCAAATTCTTTTACATATATTTTTTTAATTAAAAAATCCAATCAGGGGCTGCTGAGTGGTGCAGCTATCTAAGTGCTGGCCCAACCACTAGTGAGCCACATCCATCATAGTCAGGCTCGGTCTCTCTAGGTGAATGCTAGCCAACACTGACGTCTGTTAGCTAATGTAACAAAGTTGGCATCCATCAAGCATTTTCGAGCTGTCCAATGGTGTTAGTGGCAGTTCGAAACGATGAGGTTGTGGCTCATGTGTCTCAAAGGATGCTTGTGCTAGCTTTCAACCTCTTAACTTGGGGGGGTTCATCTCAGGAAATGCCTTTTAATTAATTCATAGGATTGGTCAGGTGTGCTGTGAAGACGGTAAGCTTTGTAGGGCAGTGCTACTCCAGAACCTGGATTGAGAACCACTGTTTTAATAGATAATTTGTCAAACTGATATCATATGTACAATGAAACTGCCTACAACTACAGATATTCATCTTTGTGAAATTACTTGTGTCAGTGCCAAAGTCTTAAAGTTACTTTAATGTAAAATAAATGTTTCAAATGTACCTATTAAAACAGTGGTTCTCAATCCAGGTTCTGGAGTAGCACTGCCCTACAAAACTTACCGTCCTCACAGCACACCTGACCAATCCTATGAATTAATTAAAAGGCATTTCCTGAGATGACCCCCCAAGTAGGATGTTGCTTAAGGCACCCAAATGTTCAGAAATGACCCTGACAGTACCCGTGCTTTAAGTATAGTTTGCAGTACTGTTTCCATGCCTTTCCATGCTTCCATAAGAGTTCATGAATGGCTATTCGGATAACCTAAGGAGAAGAAACAAGAGCTTTGTCTGATATTCACAAAACAATCTTACTTATAATACATGAACAGGATAAACTGATGTACTGTTGTTAGCATACTAAAATAAATCAATCACATGACAAATTTAGCAGAAGTCAGCCTTATTCATAAACAGCTGAAGGAAGTCTTTAAGTCACAGCTGGTACGTTTTGTGTCTGATAAGGTTTGAGTAACAGAGGCTGCTCCTTCAGATGGGCATATGAGCCAACCAGTGCAGCAGTAGATGGAGATGGTGATGACTCATGGGGTCCTGCACAAGTTTTCTTCTCCTTAGTGAACTGTGTTACAACACTAGTTGATGTAAGTTTGTTAGTTTGTTGAAGTAACACTAGCCACGTTTACACGCAGCCTAATATTCCGTCAAAAATCCGACTAATACCACAATCTGAATAGAACACATCCATTTATACATCTCAATTGGAATAGTCTAGTCCGATTGAGGCCATTCGGAATACAATTTATCCGATTAAACGAGGTGGGTAATCCTGTAAATAATCTGTTAAATAGAAGAACAATAGCCATGTAAGCACCTCTATCTGATTAATTTCCAATTGGTATGTT
This sequence comes from Colossoma macropomum, assembly GCF_904425465.1. Lineage (NCBI taxonomy): Eukaryota > Metazoa > Chordata > Actinopteri > Characiformes > Serrasalmidae > Colossoma > Colossoma macropomum. Next base: position 19,974,886 of record NW_023494800.1, read on the forward strand.
TAACTACGTTCTGCTTATGTGCGTCAAGTCATAGCGAAAGTTTAGAATGTTCAACATGGTGGGGGCAGAAAATGGTCTACAGAGGAGACAAAGTTTATGCTTTGAACTTTAAAAGACAGCAGTGAGACTGACATCCAGCTTATGTGTCTTAGAACACAACGTCTTCCTCTTGTCCATTTTTGAATATATGACGTATTAAAGACGCTTTCCTGAGTCTGACGTAATCTTAAAGTAATTAAAAACACAACCGTGCCAGCTGAAAACTCAGGTAACACACTGCTGCTCGTCTCACGCAGACCGGACTATGTGATGCTCATTCCGTCTACACTAAGCGGTGCTCTATACATGCGCGTAATTTTGGATTGGATTATTTGTAGTGTGCATGTAAACTGAGATTTTCCATCAGATTGCTGAGTACAGTGCATATTAACCTCAGTCTTCGACTATAATAGGAATGTATTCAATCAGACTGGCAAAAATCTTTGCTTGTAAACACAGCCATTGAGAAGGAAGGGAAATACATTTTCATTGTTTTTAGTTCTAGCTAACACCAGCAACAACAGTTAGACTAATCACAGCTGCACTACCTCTGCATGTCTGTAACAACATGTCCTTGGTAATGTTAAGGCACTCATGTTTTTCTTGTAGCAAACTATAATATAGGCCTACTTACTAAACTACAAACAAAAGCGTTGCACTTCACAGCCCTGTTAGAACTAAATAGCGTTTCACCTGTTTATTTTTTCCTGACATTCCATGACAACAAATACCCCAACAGTGGTTTAAGACTTTTGATTTTCTCCTGCCTTTACCTGGTGCAGCGAATACCCAAACAGTGATTTCAGTACTCAAATACTGACATCTGGAATGATCAACTGAGTCCTCGCTTTGCTTGAGGGACTGAAAAAAGTTAAATGAACAATTTAATACCAGAATGTACTTTGAGAATACTAAGAAACAGAGAGAGAGAGAGAGACAGTGCAAGGAGAGAGAGAAAAGGAGGACAGACATGAAAAGCATTCCATCTAGACCTCCATCTGTAGCTGGACTTATAAATTCTCTCCTTTGACCTTGCTTGAGCTGCTCAGAGAGAAATCCTTGAAAGAAGAGAGGAGAGTTTGACAAGTTGTGCTGCAGCTGTGATCCACACAGTTACACGTTTGGCTGGCTATCGGCGGGCAGCTTACCTGGATATGACAGAAGGAGGGGATCTGTGTCTGTGCGTGTGTGTTTTTTATGCTTTGGGGGGGGTCTATCTGCTTTCTGAAGTGGAGTTGAACTTGAAAATTAGCTCACTCACACACACACACACACACACACACACTCATGCACAGTGTTCAGTAATAGGTTTAGGGACACACTCCATCAGCAGTACCGCTGCAGGGTGACTCTCATCCCCAGATCAACTCTCCAGAAGCCTGATTCATCTCTTTTCATCTCCCTCCATCCCTTCTGTCTGTCCCACTCTGAACACCTTGCTCTTTCTCACCACATTATACAAATACAAACACAAAGGCCTATGCCCACTTTCTCTCCCCATCTTCCCCTTTATCTGCTTCTTGTTTGTTCTCTTTCTCTCTCACCCCCCAGCTGTGACACCCTCCTGGCGGTTCAGCGGCCTGCAGAAGGACGCCGGTGACGCTGCACTGCTGCAGTTTGCCCATTATACCTCCTAGAATGGAGCAGGGCTTAACTCTGCCCCACTATTTGAACAGGTAATTAAATCTCTCATGGTGGCAGGGTTCTAAATAAATTGGCTATTTAAAGATGCCTAATAAAGGACAGGAGCGCTCCAATAACCCTCCAGGAGTAGAGGAGCATCTCAGCCAAAAAGAGGAAGAGCTAGAAAGAGAGAGTATGATTGGGCCAATTACTGTTAAAAAAAAAAAATATATATATATATACAGAGAGAGAGAGAGAGAGAGAGAGAGAATGAAGGCCAAAATGAGAGATAGAGAAAGAGACTATTAAAAACAGAACGCAAGACAGAGGGTATATGAAGAACAGAAAGTGAGAGAGAGAGAGAGAGAGAGAGAGAGAGAGAGAGACAGAAAGAAAAAGCATGTGAGTGAAAAAATTGAGAAAAAGAAAGAAAGAATGAGAGAGAGAGAGATAGATAGATACAGAGAAAAAAGGCAGAGATAGAGAGAGAAAATGGACAAAAAGAGAGAGAGAGAAAGAGAATATTAAAACAGAAAGCAGGACAGAGAGTATATGAAGAACAGAAAGTGAGAGAGAGAGAGAAAGGAAGAAAAAGAGAGAAAGAGGGAGAGACAGAAAGAGAAACTGAGAAAGAGACAGACGGAGAGACAGAGGGAAAGTCAGAGGGAGAGGGACAGGGGAAGAGACAGAAGAAGTGACAGATAGGGAGAGACAGAGGGAGAAACAGAGGGAGGGACATAAAGAGGGAGAAACATGAGGAGAGACAGAAAGAGAGAGAGACAGAGGGAGTGACAGAGAGAGACAGACAGAGAGACAGAGGGACAGACAGAAAGAGAGACAGAGGGTGAGACAGACAGAGGGAGAGACAGAGGGAAAAACACTCTAGTTTATGCAGAGGAGAGAGCGAGAGATTAATGAAAGATGCAGGGTGAGGGGAGAATGTGCATTAAGGCAGCAGGAGGAGCAGAAATGTGCACAGAACCTGAAGCGCTCTCCATCAGTCTTCATTCACACACACACACAGACACACACACACACAGACAGACACACACAGACACACACACACGCACAGACACACGCACAGACAGACAGACACACACACCGACACACACACCGACACACAGACACACACACACGCACAGACACACACAGGGCTGCCACCACACCCAATTCAGCACAACACCTAGAGCAGCGGCTCTTATCTCATGACAGGAAATAAACAATACACTGAGCTGAAGATAGAGGGATGAAAGAAGAACAGATCAACACACAGCTAGATAGAAACGTGGGGTGTGTGTGGTCAGTGTACAGGAGGATCTCACTGAACATTACCACCCCCACAAAAAGCATTAACGTAACGTTTTAACTTCCTGTGTGAAGCACTTTCAGACTTGGTAACTAAAATGAAAAGCATGGTGTTTGGCAATGGTGGATGGCAACTAGTGATCATGATGATGGTGACTGATGATGAATATCGTGATAATGGTGAATGATGATGACTGATGATAATGATGTTGACTGATAATTATAATGATGTGGTGATGGTCATGATGGTGGCGATGGTCATTATGACGTGATGATGTTTGATGAAGATGATGGTGATGATGGTGATTGTGGGTGGTGGATGGTGACTGGTGTTCGTGATGGTGACTGATGACTGATGGTTATCTTGGTGATGGTGAATAATTATTATTATTGTGATGGTAGTGGTCATGATTAATGACGGTGATGATTATGAGGGTGATTAATGATGATGCTTGATGATGGTGGTTGATTGATACTTGCTGATGATTGTGGTGATTATTATTATTATTATTATTATTATTATTATTATTATTATTATTATTATTTTTATTAAAGTGTAAAGGCAACCTCCTTGGTGGTATGCATAATGTTACTACCGTTAATGTTAGTGTACAAATCAGTATTTTTCCACATTACACATGAAACATTTTCCACGTTTAGCTTTGAAAAGCTTTTTGTTTTTTTATAATTCCCAATATTCTCTCATCAAACTGGAAAATGGAAAGTCTGAGCTTTCTTCTAAGACAGCAAGGCAGAAAACAAGACAGGAGAGGAGAGGAGGGGAGTGTGTGTGTGGTGTGTGCATCAAGAGTGTGCAGGAGAGAGAGACAGTGTGAGAGAGGGAGAAACAGAAACAGAAAAAAGAGTGAGAAAGAAAAAAAAAAGAGTGAGAAACAGAGAGAAGGAAAACAGATGAAGAGAAAGAGAGAAATAGGAGAAAGAGAGAGAGAAAGAGAGACATAGAATAGAGAGAAAGAGAGAGAGAGAGAGAGAGAGAGAGAGAGAAGAGAAGAGAAAGAGAGATGCAGTTAAGAGATTGGACATCCATGATAAAGTGGAACATTAAAAGGTTCCCTGACTGCCTACTCTTCAAAGCTCAGCTGCACCATAATACAGCTGCTCTCCTCTACTTAACTGTCTATCACACACATGCATGTGCGCACACACACACACACACACACACACACACACCCTGCTCCTCTCCTTATCAAAGACTGCTTTCATTGAATTCTTGAGCTAGAGCTGGCAGAAACAAAAAAGATTTCAGTAAATAGTGGACGCACAGAGAGCCGCAATCCCCTACAAACGCTGCTTATTGGACAGTACTCTCTTAATGCATTGTGCAAACATAACAGTTTATTCTGGCTAATTAAAGATAAACATTACCTAACCAGCCCTAGCCTCTCTTCACACCATCTCTCTCCAACACTCCAAGAGAAAAAGCTGGAGTCTGCATCTTCCCCTCAAATCAATGCACTCTATCTGGGCCCATGAGTTTGTCTGGTAAATGTAGAGCACTCAACGTGTCTGAATGTATCCATGGGTAGAGACTATAGGCCAGTGTGACTCATATGTTATAATAAGATTCAAGTTCTGAACTCCCACATCTTCATAATGGAGAATGATTTTAGCTCTGACAGATCTCACAATGCAAAAGAGAAAACAAGAAAACTCCAACACGTGATCATCCTCTTCAGAAAAAAACATGTTTCATAACTGGCTGTTAGCTAGATCAGCACCAATGTGTCTCACTGCTCTCACTCTTTATTCTCTGGCTCTCATAGTCCCTCTCCACAGCAGCACTCTAGACAAGCTGTCACTTCCAGCATTTTGGGCCGTGCATCTTTTCTTGACTAAGGCATTAGCGCTAAAACATCTTTAACCATTTTACTCTAAACACGCCATGCGCTGATCTGGAGCGCATCCAGAGCTGCTGCTGCTCCTGCTTCAGCACTTTTCCCCAAAGGTCTGTGGAGAGAACGTTCTGCTTTAATAACCTGCCGCTGCTGAACTCTGGGGCTTCCTGCCTCATTGCTATGGACTTTGGAGAGCAATGTAAAGCAAATAATTGACCTCTGCGGTCACATGGCCTTACCTTGACCCCCCGCACACGGAACTCGGCCAGGGCGCGGCTCATCTTGGCAGCAGCGGCAGGGAGGTCCTTACCGCTGGAGATGACTTTAACCAGGAGAGAATCGTAATGGGGGGAGATGAGCGCACCCTGAAAGGCAGAGGCACTGTCCAGCCGAATGCCCATACCTTCACCACTGCGGAACACCTGAGAGACAGAAAGACAGAGAGAAAATGAAAAAAAGAAAGAATATATATAAATAATTTTCTTTTTAAAAGGGAACTGGACCAGAAGCCCAATCAGGAACTGACCTATCCATGCATAAATTCAATGCCACAGATGAGATAAAAACATTTTTAGGCCTTTTTATCAGGTATTTAGAATAATTCATCATTAATTATTATATATTAACATTCATTTCTAACAGATACATAAGCTGTCAATTCATAATGAAATAATGAGCTTCTGCTTCACAATGAACAAATCGTGTTTTACTAAGTTTAAAAAGTAATATAAGTCCACATATATTAATATATACTAATATATGCCTACTTTCCGAAGCACCTTTTTACATCCATGCTATTGTTTAAAGGTGAATTAATGATTAACAAACTACAAATTCAGATATTATTTACTATTAGCAACTATAATATGTGAGTATTTACAAAAGACAATCTCAAAGAAAATATTAGTACCGTCTGGTAATGCAAAGTGCCTATAAATAAAATACTAAAATGTAGGACAGAATTGGGAGATATTAGTCCATAAACGACATCAATAAACATTTCTATACTCCTGGAAAGGAGGGGTAACACATGGGTGGAAACATTAATGATAAGATAGAACTACCTGGGAATAGACAGAAGACAGTGGAGCTGAGAAAAGGATGCTGCGACATCACTATAGATCAGAGGCTACAAAAATGTTACAGATAATTTATATATAATTAAGTAATTTGTAAAATATGATTAAGTAATGGTTTATATGTGTCTTACAAAGTAATTCAGAATTAGTTAATTATGAACCAGGAGTTAAGAGTAAATATGCTTCCATAAAGTAATCATGAACACTGTCAAAACCGTCCGAGGAATGAGGAGAGAATATCTGGGCGAGGTACAGTTCACATACTAGCAGTTAGCCAGGGGCGGATTTAGTGTTTCTGGGGCTCAAGGCAAAAGACAGGAATGGGGTTTTTTAAAGGCTCTGAGCACAACTGTGTACTCTGCAAAAATGATATTTTAGCAATTAAAATCACTTTAAATCTAGTCAATATATGCAATGTTTCTCATGCTGAGACTGTTGTAGAAATGTTGTAAGATTATATAACTTATCTGTGAACATTTCTAGACATTCTAAATATTACTTTAGTAATTTTACTGAGTGAAATTCACACTATATTGGCATATGAGTTTGCCTGTATTAAGAAATACGCTTGAAACAAGTACATTTTTTGCCAACATAGGCTACTTTCACATTACAGACCTCATTGCTCAAATTCGATTTTTTTGCTCAGATCCGATGTTTTTAACATGGTGATTCACACTTATTTAGGTAAGTGACGCAAATCTGTCACTAACTTGAATGAACCAGTATCCTGAAATGACCCACACGCGCACATCCTACTCAGTAACGTCACGTGAATGAATCATGGACATCATGAACAGCAAACTAATGAGCAGAATGAGCCTTTGCTGCAAAGATAATTAACCCTAAACATGCTCTCAGCGGTTCATTATTAGAGAGAGGCAAAGGCGAAAAGGGTGAAATGTGTTGTTTTTCCACCCTTTACAGGCTTCTGTTCGGCGCTGCTGCCATGGTAACGCTGAATGATGGTGCATGCGCAACAAGAAAAAAAAAGGACATATATTTCGTGATCTGAGCGTTCACAATGCGAATCGGATACATATCCAATCTAGGACCACATATGAAAGTGTCTCTGGTCAGATTTGAAAAGATCAGATTTGTGTGTCACATTCGGGCAAAAATTCGGATTGGTGCCACTTAAACCTGGTAATGTGAACATAGCCATAATGAGGTAATGTAGAGTAAGATAAGATAATCCTTTATTAGTCAGCAGCAATGGGATAGCAAGGCACTCAAAAACAGAGTAATTACTTAACAATATTACCGTTATTATTACTTATTACCATATATACAAGATATATATAAAGATAAAAAAATACACTAAAGATAAAAAAATATAAACTTTATCCTTCCCAAAAATGAACAATATAAACAGCAATAACATTGTGAGTGACTCAGAAGTAAACTAATTGTTGGGATTTTTACCAGGAAGCAACTGGTGATGTAATCCCATTACATGTTGAGAAAAGTAATGAATAACTTGAATGGGTTACTTTCTCTGAATGATCACCCAACACTGGATCTATACTAACATTAACTCTAGCATTATGTACAGTCTGCTGATCCCATGCAGCACTCTGCTCTGACAAAGTTACCTCTAGAAGAAAGCACTTTTCTTGGGAGACGTGCTAAGTGAACACACACACACACACACACACACACACACACACACACACACACAGACTGAAGAAGAAACACACAAACCTACACACATTGAACTATCACCCAATTGCCAGCAGTCATTTGCCACCGCAATTGTGCTCCGTCTCACCCCCTGACACACACATTAGAGCCATCAGAGAGGCAATGATGATGTGAGAGAGACAGAGAGAGAGTACAGAGGGGCAGAGAAAGCAAAGTGAGTGAGAGAGAGAGTGAGGAAGGAGAGAGGTAAATAAAGAGTGGAGAGAAATCAGAGGGGAAAAAAAGACTGGAGGAAGTTTGTGGAAAGCGACTCAGAAACAAGTGTCATTCTGCGGGTAGCGGCGGCGATCGCTCAACGTCAGTCGCGCTGCCGCTTCCGCCATTAGATGTGCTAATGGACAGCGAACCCGCCAGAGATTACGCCTGTATCGCCATGACAATCGCCCCACTCATTTTCTAGCACTTAAATTGGGTGGAAATGGGATGTGACATGGTGTTAAAGGCCTGGTCAGCGGAAAAGACAAGCATAAGGAAGCTTGGCCACTGCTCACGCTTTTATGAGCGACTCAAGTGCGGGCATTGCCTCTGAGAACCAACCGACTGCAATTTCGAATCATGGCTGAAAGGGGGAACACATGAAAAAGAAGCTTATGTTGTTTCCCACTCACTTCACAGTGGACTGCTCAGGCCAGCTAGTATCTAAAAGAAGGCAAGAAAGAAAGCAAGTGAGACGTGATCACGGCTTCTCGAGGGCCACGCGCTGCGCTGCTCATCATCTGATAAATGTTTCAGGACAGGATTTCAGCGGCCGCTCGCTTGATCTGGGTCACGGGGAGAGCTCTGTAGGAAACGACGCTCAGAAGAGATCAGAGAAGAACAGAAAGCAAGCAGAGCTCAATATGAGTCAGACACATTCTCCTCTCTCTCTCTCTTTCTCTTTCTCTCTCTCTCTCTTTCTGTCTATCAGGATTTAATATTCAGGATTCTTTATAGCCAGACCAGAGCACTGAACAAAACATATAGAGCCAGATTCATAAATACATAGTCCTGCAAAAAATAGAGCCAGAACCACTCTGGCGGTAATTTACACCAGTAAACTCTGTAACTGCTGTTGCTGAAGTACACAAAGAGGAAAAAGGCTTGATGAATTTCAGCTTGGCAGATTTAACTGGCACTGTAATTAAAAAGGCCTCGTGTTAAATTCAATGTTTCACAAAACGGTCTCATGAATATGAAAAGCAGGTTTAGCTTGTGCTCTAAATAAGTGAAGAGTCATGTTGAGATTCTAGTTACATATTCAAATTGACTTTTTTGCAAGCAGTTTTAGATTTAATTCCTATTTTTCAATGTACAATGAATTTTACAAGGCATTTTAATTCACAGTGTGATGTGAAAATGACATTTTTACTAATGATAATTCATTTCTTACTAAGTTTTAATATTTACAAAATTTAATACCTACTAGTTGAAATTTAATTTTCATTGAACTCCTGAGATAGTAATTAGAATTTCAACATTTCAATTTAACTTTTATTGTGAAAAAAACATTAAAATGTTGAAAAAAATGAAAAAAAAGACTACCTGTTAAATTTTAATTCATGCTAATAAAATGTATTACTCCAATTATAAGGAATTGGAAAAAGGCTTCAATTCCTACCAATAAGGAAAAAAAACTCACATGCTAAAATATTCCCACAATAAAAAAAAAACATTTTAAAATGTCATAATTTGTTTTTCTTTATACATCATTTTTTTCTAGTATCAACATTTTCTTATAAAGAAAGTGCGTTTCTTGCTTAAAAATTAAAATTATTTTACAAAACAATTTACAATTATTTGTCGGCACTTCTTTCTTTAAAATCTGCAGCTCTGTTTCTGAGAATTTGTTTTTCTTTGATACATCTTATCCACTTTGGCAGCCAACAGGAGCTTTACTTGGCATGAGTCTTTAATATGTATGACCTCGTTTACATTTGGATTTTAATTGTACACGATAGCGGTGAAAATACTGGATCATTAAAAAGACACTGGTGCACTAATCACAGGCATGGTGACTTTATGGGCAGGTCTTTTTGTGTGGCGTAGCTCTGTTACCAGCAAGTTTAATGAATCTGAAAAGCACTGCCAACAGCATGGGATGCTCTGAACCTGCCACACATGAGCCTAACGTGAGTGCCAAGTTTCATCTAGAGGGGTATTATGCCCCCCAGCATCGGGCTGTGGAGCAGTGGAACCACATTCTCTTGACACCATTTAATACCTTTGGGATGAGCTGGAATGGCGTTTGTGATCTAGAAACTAATCATCCAACATCAGTACTTGACTTCACTACTGCCCTTGTGGCTGAATGCAATCAGACTCACCCAGCAATGTTCCAACATCTAGAGTAAAGTCTTCCTAGAACAGTAGAGGCTGTTACTGCTGCAAAGGGTAGAGTGGGATACTTGACGCTAATGGAGAAAATGTCAAAAATTCAATCATATTTTTTTTGTATTATTATTTTAAGCAGGGTTCAAAGCTCTCAGCAGAACTAGTTCACAGCACAAATATGAGCTATTCATGCTTACTGGGACTGCAAATCTGTTTGTTGACCTCCTGTTAAGAGCCCACCTAACGAGTGTGTAGCAGTCTACTAGATGTCTAATATGTCTAATACACCATGTTTAGTGACACCATATGTAAACCTGTCAGCTGTGTCTTTACCATTACTTCACAATTTATACCTTCATAAATGACTCAGTGTTTTAAGTGATTCAGTAATATATGTGACCATATGCTTCAAGACAATCAACATTTGGAAAAACCCAATCTCTACTTGTTTAAACACAGTGTGATAAATGGCAGATTCTATTTCATTTCACTCAATCTTACTTTCAGAACATGCTGAATAAGAACTTACTTGACTTCTTTAACACTGATACTGATAAAAAGAATGAGTTCAGAAAATACATAGATGTTAATCAAGCTTTAACAATTTGAACTTTTTCTGTGTTCAATTCAACAAACATCTGGTGTTCAGATGGTAGCACTGCTATTGTGTCGTACGGTAGAGAGCACTGTGATAACGTTAGAAATCTTTTTGTGATTATTTACTTTCTTGCTGCTACTGTTGGTTGAGTAGTTGCAAACCACTGCTGAGCTGAGGTAAACCTGCACAATGCAACGCACAGGAAAACATCACAGCAAACCAAGGCAGAGCAAACAAGATATTCTAAAGGCTTATACTGAAAAAAACAAAAGAAAAAAAACCCACACACATTTTGGAAGGATTCATTAAAAATTAATTAAGAATTGAGGACTTAAAAATACCAAATTACATGGCTAAAAATGTGCCATACATTAATATAATTGGGGCATTCAACATTATAAAAGCACAAGAAACAAAAGTCGTGCTTTATATTTTCCTGGTCCAATTCACCAGCCACAAGATAATATCTCAGCTCCTAGATAACATGCTAGTTATGAAACAATAATACAATGGGTCAAGAGAACGGAGCATTTGGTTTTGAAAGAAATGAAAAAAAGTTTAGCTTTTGTGATCGTTATCTAGAATTAGGCAACGTTTTTAGTCATATTGCTCACACACAGAAGTTATTTAGCTTTATAGTAAATGGACATTATTTTTAAGGGGGTCTAATATAAAAGGGGGCAATTTAGTGATTATGAGGCTCTGGCAAAAGACAGGAATGCAATATTTTAATTAGTGACACAACTGTCTACAGTGCACAAATTACATCTTGGCAAGTGAAATTACCTTAAATCTAGTCTATATATCTAATATTTCTCATAGTGAGATTATTTAATTTATTGCAAGACTTTTTTTTACTTAGGTACTCGCATAAAGTGTAATTGTCTTACTATATTGGCAGATAATTTTGCTTGTTTTAAGAAATATGCCTGAAAACAATGTGCCAATATAGTGAGCTGATTTATACAGAGTAAGGTGTAAGTGTAGAGAGAATGGGAGAGAATCCCATTACATTTTAAGAGAAGTTGATAACAACTTCAGTAACTCGAATGGGCTACTTTTTTCTGAGTAACGCTGGATCTATCTACACTAACATCAACACTAGCGTTAAGTACAGTCTGCTGAGGCTGTGCAGTCCTCTGTTTTGACTGGAAAAAAACAAAGTGAGCTTTGGGAGTGCAGAGAATGTTTTGCTTTCCTCTCTCTTTCTGTGTTTCTCTGTATAACTTTGTATAACTCTGTATAACTTTGTTAGACTTTCCCTCTGAACAACCAGAAATCACATCAAAGATCTTCCTCTCTATGATGTAGATCACTGCTTTATTGTTCACATAGTCGGTCTTCATGCAGTTGTGTCATCACATAACATGGAATAGTCCATCATAACCATGATCGGAAGTGGTGGGGATGTATTGAAATTACTGACAATAATTGCAATCACAGTCACAAATAACAGCCATTTTTTAAATTTACATATTTTTGGAAGAGGTTTTTAACATCAACATGTTCAGCGTATCTAATTTGTATTTTCATGGGGCCCTTGGCTTATGGGGGCCTAGGCAGCTGCCTACATTTGCCTAGTGCAAAGACCTTTCCTGCTTATACACTGCTTCTATACTACCATTGTAGTATGATACTACTAGTAAAAGTGAAGCACAGAGACAAAAGGAAAAAGCCTTTTAGCCAGAGAGACAGAAAGCCATCAGTTCTGACAGTGTGTGTGTGTGTGTGTGTGTGTGTGTTTCGGTGGCTGTGTATCCAGTGACATTTCCACATGATGGTGAGTAATACTGCAGGCTTTAGCTCATCAGTGTGTGTGTGTGTGTGTGTGTGTGTGTGTGTGTGTGTGTGTGTGTGTGTGTGTGTGCGCGCACATGATACCTCTCCATCTGGAGAAAGAACCGATTAAAGGTGTGAAGTGTACTGCATAGGGAGCGCCACTGCATCACACACACACACACACACACACACACACACACACACACAAGGGTGAATCTTCACAGCGATCCATGTGCGCCGCCTCCACCCACGGTCGCTACGGCAACCCAAAAATGGCGGCCTGCCAATCTGGTCTTCTTTCCCTCTCTTTCCTTGCCTTGGCGTTAAACACTGCATCCCTTTCCTCTAAAGTAGGTCAGTACACCTCCACAGCACTCCCCCTCAGCCCCAGACCTGCTTATCCTGCATCTGCACTGCCAGTCCTGCCTCTGCACTGCTACACGTCTGTCTGTCTGCCCACCTATCCATCTGTCTGTCTGTCTGTCTGTCTGACTGCTCATCATCCTGCCTTAAACAACACTGAAGCGACACAGAAATAAAAATGAAATAAACCCATTGCTGTGTAAATGCATCAATGATTATTATCGGTCTGAAGCTGGTGATTCAGCTGCAACAATTTTAAATTGTTAGAATTTATGAAAATCGATTGTAATCATAATCGATAAAAGTATGTGCTCATTTTTGGAAATCTCAAAATTAAAAAATGACACTTCATGAAAATATTTGAGAACATAAAGATGAATATTTTAGTGTTTATGCTTTGCTGTGCTGTAAATGTGTGCTCTAGTCACACTTGGTGCATTCAGAGCATTTTAAAAATAAATGCAGTTTTATGAACCAAAAATAGTCATAATTCATTTTTACATGACCGTGTTCCAACCCAGATATTACTATTGCTGTGCTTTTAAGACTGGTATTTGAAAATGAGATGCGCTCTGATGAGCTCTCCTGTATTGTGTTTCATTCAAAAAGCAGTCCAGGTTAAAAAAAAAAGTTCTTATAACTTTGTAAACAGCTGGAGTTAAACTGCTGCACTTTCAATATGTTTTAAAACTCTTCTACTTAAAAAAAATATATGCACCATTTATGACTTCACGATGCACTGATTTATTTCCTAAAGAATCATAATCAAATCATTCTGAGATTTGAGCCTTATTCTCCTAATAGAACCACAAACTCCTAAAATCTTAGTTTTAGGATCTACCTACCAAGAGCAGCTATAAGGAGCTAGGTCTGCGGTAGTATAATAAGACAGCCTAGAGTATGGCACTTCTTCACTTTCTGCCAATTTCACAGCAGCGTGCGGTGATTGATGGCTGCAAATTGAGCAGTGATAAACTAAACACTGCCAATGTCCAAAAAGTGAGCAGTGATGAGCTAAACACGGAAAACGTCCACAAACTGAGCAGTGATGAGCTAAACATGGCAAATGTCCAACAACTGATCAGCGATCGGCTAAACATTGTCAGTGTCCACACGTCAAGCAGTGATCAGCGAATCTGAGTGAATCTCAAAACCAGACAGCAGTTTGACAAGTCTGAGCAGGCTTTTTCTCCTGAGCTACGATGCACTGAAAAATACATTACAGAGCCTCACCAGTGTCAGCTCTTAACGCAGCTGCAGTCTCTGGAGGATGAAGGTACAAGCTCAAAACCTGCTCAGCCTCTTTTGTATGGAGAGGGTTGTGACCTCCAGCCCTCCGGAGCACAGATTCGAGAGAGCGCATGGATCACAGGCTCGCACTCGGGCTGGATTACAGAGAAACTGCCACTTCACTCTGATCATCATGGCTCTATTTTACACTCACACTAGAGGATTAGCTGGATTAAATTTCATAAATACATAAAAGCAAATGAAAAAAGATGAATGTAACTTTGGCTTTTGTGAAGGAGGAATTAGATCAGCCAGAAAAAAAAAGCCACTCCTGCTCACATTTTCCAAAACATGTAAGCGTCAACTGAATGGCTGCTGGAGCATTAACAAACATGCTCTCCATTGTGGAATGAATGGAAAGTGGAAAAACAATTTTATGCTCTTGACTGAAATTTGGTTTGATAGCTGGTGCAGCATCCCAGCACCTGTTTAATTTACAACCCAGTGAGGGTTAGAGAGTAGGAGAGCGACTAGACACTTCATATCACTTTACAACACACCATAAAGTTTCCCTCTTCAAATGCCTGACTATCAAAGCTCAATCTTCAGTGCTGTTGCTATCATGAAGCACAAACTTTCCTCTTATCAGAAAACACCAAACTAGCCCCCACCCCCCTGATCGTAACCCTAACTTGAAAAATAAAGGTGCCACAAAGGTTCTTTGAAGCAATGTCTTAGAAGAACCACTTTAGGTTCCATGATGAACCTTTCAATGGTTCCTTACCTTATCAAATGTCACTACCACTGGTGATACATTCAGAGGAATAATTAGGAAAAGTCCCTTCTGAATACATATCTTAAAATTGGGAGGAACCTTTGGAAAACTACAAATGCTTTGGGTGGAGTGGTTTTTTTTGGGAGTCACACAGGTATGGCCAGAGGGTGCATGCACACACTCACATTGACTTTAGTGTGCATGAAATGTGACTTTATTTTTTTTTACTGCAGGAGGAAGCCAGATAGTTTCAGAAGTTCCTCACCATTCAAGATCTCATCAGAAGGGGCTTGTCCTACTCTGGCCTAGGCTTGAGCTGAATGACAATAGTATTTTATATCACGATTGTCACTGATGTTGGATGATCTGAATGTCCAAAAACAAGCTATTCACGGCTTTAAGAGGCATAAAAGTAATTATATTTGTCTAGCACTCTGTTTTCTTTTAGAGTGTTCTGTTAAGGTGTAACTTTAGTCTGTGTCCTGAATCAGCCCTGATATGCTGTCTGGCTTAAGAACATTCTGTAACGGCATGTGGTGGATCTTATTTTCTTACTTGTGGTGGTGCTTGTTAAACAGATAGTCATGCTGTAGCCTTCCACACACAGAAGGTCTTCCCTCATGAATCATGAATGGGGGCTTAAAAGACTTATGTTGTGATTACATCAGTTATTAATGACAAAAAGACAACACAGAGCTACACTAACTTACTTCACTTGAGCCATTTTATTATTTTAACATGAAGTGATTTATAGGTTGTAAACATGAGATTCATTAAACTTCCAGCAAGAACTATCAAACTATACCGAGAACAAAGTTAGCTTACAACTTTTCACCAGAAAGCATGTTTATTTTCTCGTTTAAGCAGACGTGGCAGGTAATATGGTGTTAGGGCTGAACGATTAGGGGAAAATATCCAATTGTGATTTTTTTGGACCAATTTTGTGACAGCAATTTAATATGTGATTATTTTCTATAAATTAAGGTGGAGGCCTGTTGTTTTGTCTAAGAAATGTTAAACCATGCACTTTCACAACTGCAGCTTTGAAATAAAAATGATATTTCAGGCCTGTGAACTGATCTTTCAGAAAAACCTTTCAGCCTTATGTTACCACATAACCTGCCACACTGAAACTGGAGAAAAGTGCCACATATATTGATTATGAGGATCCTGAGTCTGTTGGCATAAGAAGCAGCCTGCAGTCTGTATTTACGTCTCCTTTTTCTTTGTGCCTGAAAATACACTCAGACGATGTGCTCGCGGTGTGAGAAAGCGAGCTGCCTCACCGACCTGCCTGGAGCTTTGTGTTGCTACTGTGTTTTCTATTACTATTTAAAGAAGTATAAGGCTGCCTTTTTTTGTTTGATGTACTACGTTAATTTCTGAGTGAGAGTGAGTTCAACAGAACATTCAATGGAATTCAGGTCGCTAAGGGCTTTTTATTTGTTTGTTAAATCAAAGAAACAAAAAGCAACTGAAATGTGAAGAATATTCCTTGTTTCAGCTTTCTTAGCTCAAACTCTTCATACATAAAAATAACTGCAACACCACACTAAAACATTATAAAGGGGAAGATTAGATTATAACGGAGAAACAGCTGCTTTTTTATACAGAATTTCTGAATAGAATTGTTTTTGTAAATGAGATGTGCAGGTGTGAGGAACCTTTTTAAAGTTTAAAGAACTTATAAATAATGTAATGGTTCTAGGAAAATGGCTAGTGTACAGTATGTAAAGTCTCTTTAAAGGTGCAGTGTGTAAGATTTAGTGGCATCTAGTAGTGAGGTTGCAGATTGCGGCCAAGTGAATATCCCTCCCTCACCCCTCCCTTTCCAAGTGTGTAGTAGAACCCATGTTGGCTGTCAGGTTTTCTGCCATCACCTTTCCCGATTTTGCTTTGCTTCTCCATGTTTTCGCTTCTTTGTCAATGGGAATTCACTCTCTCTTGCTTTCTCTTGTGCCAAATAGTAAGAATGATCCTCCATTTGTCAAAATTTGGGTTCTCAAACTTCTCACAACACAATAGCCAGCACCAGCAGCAACCACTTCTTCTTTCTAGGTCTTCCAACCGGTGCTACGGCACCACCAAATTCAAGCTACAGCTTCAACATTTAAAAAGACACATTCTGGAGCCAGTGTTTGGTTTGGCCAATCTGGACACCTGTAGAAACATGGCACCGCAACATGGAGGCCTCTGTTGGAAGAGGACCCACTCCCTATGTAGATATGAAGGGCTCATTCTAATCTAAAGAAAACACAATGATTTGTAGTTACAGGCGATTACACACTAATGAAAACATGGCATTGTACACTATATTCCATTTCTGCTATTAGATCCCCTTAAGCTTACACACTGCACCTTTAAACTTCAGAAATAAAAAAACCCATACCTGCTCCTGGCTGATTTTCACAGAAGTCAAAAAATGTACCTGATGATCGGAAAGAAACATCGGCGAACTTCATAACAGGATCCTCAAAATCAGTCAAAACTGTTGGATCAGGTCTTTAAAAGGCTCCTCACTCTCACATGTCTTGTCAATTGAAATGTTCTCTAGGGAATCAAAAGTAGTTCTTCTATGGCATCTCACCTCGTTAAGTGTGTTCATGTGGAATGTGGCTCAGACTCTGAAGAGTTATGGAGTTCAAACAACCTCTGCAACCTCCAAGATTCCATTCAGCACGTCCGTGAAGCAGCCCACAATCACGGTCTAATTTCAATCATTTCACGGGGGTTGAGAGCCAACACTGAACGTATGGACAGTATTACTGTCTCAGACAGTAACTCTGATCTTTGACGCACTCGCCTTTACTGACAGGAACAACAAGCCACAAGTTGTCAAAGCAACGCAACCTCAATTAGCATACACTAATAACTTCACCTGTCGATTATGAGACCTTTTCCAATAGAACATTCACACTGGAAAAAAGGAAAACGGAAAACAAGACATTCTTGTGTTATATAGAGATCTAAATTATTCTGGCATGCTTACAACAGTGTAGGGTAGTGATAAACAGCAGCTTATTCCAAACACAACAACAACAACAACAACAACAACAACAACAACAACAACAACAAAAAGAAGCAGCATATCATAGTCACACGCAAAGTTGAAACGCCCCTGTTCAAATTACATTTTTTGTTGATTTTCTAAGAGAATATTATTAAACATCATCTACAGGAAACAAACTTAATTATAGCAATTTTTGCTGGGTTCAACATATTGGAAAAAAATAAAACATAAAACACAAAATGTGCCATAACCTTTGTACAGGCCACATTTTATATTCTATTTTCCCCTCGATAGGTTAAATTCAGTGCCCAAACATTTGCATATGACTCTAGGCCTTTTCTAACGGCTCCTAAACTGCGTTTCAGGTTTTGTTCTGTCTTATTAAAATTGCCCTGTTGGATTTTAAGCACTCTTGATGGTCTAGGATCTTAATACAAAAGATGAATGTCTGAGAGCTTTAAAGCGTGATTTAAGATTACTGAGCACAGGCTTGTAAAATATTCAAAAGTCAAAGCAAAGTCAAGCATCTTGTCTTAAGTACCCATGATCAGTCTCCCTTTTCTGAGGGTAAAATTAGCTCACTGTTTACTTTATTACTTCATCAGCTGTCGATTTTTTTTAGGATCATAACCATCTTGTCCTGCTTTCCTTTGTCCTGTTTTTTCCTTTATTTAATTGGTTTTGCTGGCTGCGCAACATCTTTATCTAGTCTGAATTTTTCACATTTGCTATGCCTACTCTAACCAGGCTTTAAAATGTTCATCTTCTTTCATCACTGCAGTGTAGCATTTAGAGCTGCATATGAAAAGAGTTTACAGTACAAATAAAATATGCAGTGCCCATCAAGCACTGTATATGAGCACAGTTGCTGAGATAGCACTCATGCATTTTGTCAAGCATTTGTTTATGTGCTTTAAAAGCTTTAAAAGAGAGACTTCTGGATTTAAATGGACTTTGGCTTGTTTGGCTGAAGAGAGCCAACCCAAGAGAACACACACGCACGCACAGACACACGCACACACACGCGTCAGGCACTTGGCTGGCCTCTCCATCAGAGCTGAAAAATTGGCCCCTGAATTCCTCCCAGCTTTCACAGATCGAACAAATCACAGTGACATGGCAGCAGTCCAATCCAGCTGCTACAGCCCAGCAATTAGAACATCAGTGAAAGAATCTATCCTTCGTTCTCTCCTTCTGCCCTCCACTAGCCATCTCTCCATCATTCTAGCACTCAGGACGCATAAGTCCCCTCAGTGGACCCGTCCTCCGAGACACAGGCTAGCAGAGAGAGCTCCTAAACTGCCACATGATTACACATACAGAGACAGAGTACTGCAGCATAAGACCACACACTAGGGGTGTGATGATACTCAAAGTCCACAATACAATATGTACTGTGGCGTTTGTACCACAATACAGAACTATTTAGGTACAGAAAAGTTATGTAGTTGAAAAAAAAAAAAGAGTTGATGTATTAAGTTGAAGTATGTAACTATTGTTAAAGTTTCAAAATGCATCATTCACTCCCCAGACCACAAAGTCCAAACTAACCTCAAAAACAGCCCATTTTAATTTCAATGCTTTTGTGATGTCATTAAAACCCAATGCATTGACACATCCACTCATTCAGCCTACAGCAGTTTAGCTCCACCCATTAATGTTACAAGGAGTGTTTCATCTCTGACTGCTTCTTGAATGTTATGTCACAATATGCTTTTCTGAACATATCATAGATATTGTCATACTTGGACACTGAACAACTGCATATTTCATTATAAAGAGAGCAAAATTAGTCCAGTTTAATTAGATTCAGTGCAACACTGTAGGCCAAACATTAAATAAAAATAACTGCATTCACAATTTTTGACAGAATTTTTTTCTAAACACTACTGACTCTTCTTTCTTTGTTCCAACTGATCACGAAAAAAATTATATATTGTGACATGCCACGTATCGTGAAAATTTTTTTGAAGTATTGCAATTCTATATTTTTGTCATATCGCCCACCTCTATACACAATGCAAGCAAGCCAATAAGAGCAGAGGTCATTTACATATGTCTGTCTTAAAGGCAGACTAACAAAACAATTTAAATAAAAAAAACAACAAAAAAACAATTTAATTCAGGGGATAAAGAGAGATTGGAAATTAAATGAATTACAATCATTTTTGCTATATTAAACCACAGAAATGTCATAGCAGACCTCAGGGAACGAATAAAAATAACAAAAAATGGATATATAACCTTTAAATATAAACAAAATGTAATTGCTTTTGGTTGAGGGATTTTTTTGTAACTTTCATGGTTGACTCTTTTAGGAATATCATGAAGTATTCATTAAAGAACAGTGGAAACAATTTCACAAATCACAAATATTTTTACAGCATAAAATCTAGCTGTGTTTGATTCACAGCATGTACAGCTGCATCGAAAGAAATCAATACACACACACACACACACACACACACACACACACACACACACACACACACACCAGAGCCCGCAGATAAACCCATCCATAACACACACAGTAATGCGAATACATTCGCATGTTAAATAAGTGAACACATGTGGTGTATTTTTACACACACACACACACACACACACACACACACAACACACACACACACACACACAACACACACACACACACAACACACACACACCCTCTTAGCGCAGTCAGTGTTTTTCCTGAGAGACTAATGAATCAGGAAGCGCTCTAGTGGGACTGGGTAACAAAATATTAGCCTCAATTAGACTCTATCAAGACAAACACTGTGAGGCCAAACAAGGTGAGAGAGAAAAATAATCTGCATTTTTTATAAAAAGCTTTCTATTTGATTTTTTTTATTGTTTTTCCCCAAAACAATTTACTTGTGGCTAATTGCCAAAGCAACACCCTAGCCTGCTAATCACAGTGAGCTTCGAATGTTTATCCCCAAACACATCTAGCTATCATTAAATAAATGATTCTTTCTTGGATGTCACCCACTCACATCTCTATCTATGGTTAATTAATGAGATGGAGTCCTTTATGGCTGAGTTCAGTGTTGAAGTGTTGGTCCACTTCATTATTTGCAATTGTTGCAGCTACAGCAAACCAGTGGTACTGTTGACACCCCAAACATTGTGACAGCAACAGTCTATAATGTCCCTTAAAGCTCTCACAGGTGCATTTCAACAATGGGGATTCAGTCAGTTAGGGACACTGAAAAAAGTGTGCAGTAACTACTTACATTTACTCAGTTACATGTACATGTAAATTTGATGGATTTGTACTTTCCTGAGTATTTTTTAATGATAAACATAACTGAGTAAAAGGTATTAAATCATTAAAGAGGAACTGCCCATACTTTTTATACATTTCCTGCATAATTCAATAATTATGATATATACCAAGTCATGTAGAGTGAGCTGATGTGAAATGATACATGCAGAGAAACTTACTGACTTTATTTACAATATTAGTAGTAGGAACCAGCTGCTGTGATGCCTACCATGCAAATATAGCCCTGTTATTTGCTATCCAAAATGACCAGTGAACCTATGTTTTTGTATGTAATTTTAATAATTGCAAAATAGTGGAAAATCAAATAAGTCTCTGGAGACCTAAAACACCTTGGATACACCTCTCCACCATGAAGAGTTAAAAAAATAAAAAGAAAGAATGTAAGAAAAAAAACAGCCCAAAACCTTCTCAAAGCTATCATTAACAATAGCTCAGCCATTAGGCAGCGTACTCACAAGCATTTTATGCAATACTATAATGCTATGAGAAAGTATTTGCCTCTCACCCAATTTCTTCTATTTTTGCAAATTTGTCATATTTAAATGTTTCAGCTTTTAAATGCTAATTCCATTTACTGAAGATAAAGACTTATTCAAAACCTATATCACCCAGGTGAAAATGTAATTGCCCCCTAAACCTAATAACTGGTCAGACCACCTCAGGCAGTACTAACAGCAATAACGATAGCGATAACTTGCAATGAGTCTTTTACATCACTGTGGAGGAATTCTGGCCTACTCTTCTTTGCAGAATCTTTTTAATTGGCTACATTGGAGGGTTTTCGAGCATGAACCGCCCATTTAAGGTCTTGCCACAGCATCTCAGTGGGATTCAAGTCAGGACTTTGACTCGGCCACTCCAAAACCTTCACTTTGTTTCTTCTGAGCCTTTCAGAGCTGGACTTGCTTGTGTGCGCTTGAGCTTTAGGTCACAAACTGACGGGCGGACATTCTCCTTCAGGATATTCAGAATTCAGAATTCAGGGTTTCATCAATTATGACAAGTCATGTTTGACTGTTTGTATGACGTTCTTATGGTGGAATGGTAGCTTTACGCCAGATGCAATGGGACCGATGTCTTCCAAATAGTTCCACCTACAGCTCCTCAGTCCGCAGAATATTATCCCAAAAGTCTTGGGGGTCATCTAGATGTGTTTTGGCAAATATCGGACGAGCCTTTGTGTTCTTTTTGGTCAGCAGTGATTTGCGTCTTGCAGCTCTCCCATGGATGCCATTTTTGCACAGCGTCTTTCTTGTTGTGGAATTGTGCACACTGACCTTAACTGAGGCAAGTGTGGCCTGTAGTTCTTTAGATGTTCATCTGGGTTCTTTTGTGACCTCCTGGATGAGTCGTCGATGCGCTCTTGGTAAATTTTGGTAGGCCAGCCGTTATTTTTGTCTAATATTAGAAGCAGATTGATAATCTTTAACATTCAAGTGTAGCAAATATGCAAAAATAGAAGAAACTGGGAAGGAGCAAAATACTTTTTCACAGCACTGTCTCAATGATGTAGCTATTAGAGACAACTGTTCAGATGTCTGGTTCCCTTCACCACCACAGTTTGAGCAATTGTGACTCAGCTTCTCTAAAACAGAGCATTTGACATTAAACCACTTAGAACAATTTTCTTTACATTTTAGTGTTTTAACAACGCAGAAATATCCGCGACCCAGAAGGATAAGCGGTTTAGATTATGTATGTATGTATGTATGTATGTATGTATGTACAATGCAGAAATGTTGAACAACAGGTGCCAATCCCCTTTAACATTTAGCTAATAATTTCTTTCAGTGTGTTTAACTTCATTACATTTTGTTGGTGACCGTATCTGTACTGCTTGTGATTGATCGCACCTTTCAGTCTGGAGGTTTACCATTTTATTTTGGAGCCTAACATACTTCAGTTCCTCTGCTGATACAAAACGGATGTACTCAGAATTCCCTTCAGTTCTGTAAGTTAATCAGAACGTAAGCACCTTTTTGACATGGTAGTTTTGTACTTCTACTCAAGTTGTTTGTTACTAGACTACTTTTACTCAAGTCATTATTTCACTGAAATATCAATGCTTCTTGGCTCAAGTATGGATTTAGGCTATTCTACATACCTCTGGACATCGACTATTCCTGGCTGGTCGGCTGAGGAAAAAGTTAATTGGTTTTCTAAAGGTATTAACAAACTGTCCAAAATATTTTGAGGACGCTGGCCCTGAGGTCTCTTCCATAAATATGTATGGGGGGTAAATGAGCAGTTATTGAACACATCGCAAAGCTTTAATGTCCTATCACCCGCTAACCGGCCAGGGCAATTTGTGCAAGTCCCACATTACTGTTACTAAAGCTAAACAGGTAAAGCTTTCCAATGTTGGATCTGTGTATAGTGACAAATCTGTAACCATGAGAATGAGTAACCCATGAAGGACGGCAGTTGATGAGAAAATATAAAAAGAAAATCCTCCGCAGCTTTAAACTTCGCTATTAGCGAGAAGAAAAGCACTGTCAAAAGTGCCTAATTTGAGTCTTACTCACCTTCTGCCCTTCAATTAGTTTTTCATGCTCGCCCTTCTGCTCTCAACAATTTGTTTAAAACAAACAGAAGTGGTATAAGGCAGCTGTTGAAGTGCCAATAACACCTGAATAATAACAGTATGCGTAAGGCAAATAGGCTGTGATACAGGAAAAAACGCTTAATATGTTTGGCCAAAGCTCTGCTCTTCACTTTAAGATGAACTCTACCATTTTCATTTCTTCCAGCAACTTTTTAGTAACAAAATCAGCAGTTCCACTGAAACCTTTCAGCCAGGAACTGCCAGGTCTTTATGATACCCATGTGACTGGTACAGTTACAGCACTTTCATGTATTACATTAATCCCATAAAAAAATGTATTACCCACAGAAACATTTCTCTACATCTGAGATTGGTGAAGATGCACACAGCACATAATAAACATGGTAATTATACAGAGGGCTCAACTGCTCATTGCAACCTTGAGCAATAGCGGTATTACAAAGACCAAGCTCACCACAACGATTAACAAGCAATTTATTGTGCAGCCATACTTAACACCAGTGTGCAAGTCTGTCTCTAGCCAAAGCTGGCTGAAGGTTTTCTAACATGCTGCATCTTCCCTTCTCTCTAGGTTTCATTTAGCTTGCTAATGGCAGAGCTTACAACAGCCTTTAGCTGAGGACCATCGGGACAAGTGGTTAGCATTAGCGTGTGCGGCCATCTGCCACTCAGGATGGGGGAAGTCCAGCAGCCACCTCAAAGAACGATGATCTATACTCATCCTCAGCCCATATATAAACATTTTTTATCCCCTCTGTCAGAACCAGCAGGTCACAGTGCCTCACACAACCACTTCTCTCCTAGCTGTTAAGAGAGCAGCTGTAGTAGGCTACAGCCCAGTGTCGTGACTACTGGCAATGCACTTGGGCCAATCGCTGTGGGTCCTCCTAATGTCTTCACTGGCTCCATTAAACTGCTACTTTACACCCATGACTCATGGGTCGCTCTGATGACTAATAATTAGTGATGCACTGATACTACTTTTTCCCGTCCGATACCTGATCAAGTATCTGCCAGCGCTGAGAACCAAGAGTAACTGCTAATGCTAATGCTAATATTTATTTTATAAGCATTATTTATATATTGCCACTGTCCAAAGAAAACATGTCTCCATTTCTCTATCTCCATTTTTTTCTACATTTACTTTTGCACGTTATTTGAGCATGTTAGCCGTCTTTTACATTCTGTGAAAATTTCATTATGATTGGACCAACAGAAATGCTTTTTTGGAAAAATATCTTTACACTAACTTACACTGAAAGTACAGATTGTTCTTGCCTTCTCCTGTAAAGTTACTATTTTGGAGATACTTGTTTTTCTTTGGACAGTGATGATATTAATTTGATTTTCTTTTTTTATTTTAGTACAGCAGTATTCATACTAAGCTCAAATGAATGGCACTGCTATGTGCGTAAGTATATTATGTGACCACACACTTACATACACATGCATAGTGGGGATTCCAAAGTCTGAGACGACTACTGAATTTTGCATTCCACTCAAATTACATATTATATTATTAGCATATTATAAAATGATATCACATCATATAATAACATTATATTATTAACAGTGGAAAATTTATTAAAGAATAGAATATTTTCAAATATTTACATAAATTTCAGAACTTCTTAGTGTTTGTCCCCCTTTCGGCTTTAATAACAGCATGCAACTGAGCTCACACAGACACTGATCACTAACAGTGACAAAAGCCTATGATGAGCAAATCCAGTGAGAGAATCGTCTGAACATGAGCTTCAAATAAAGGATAAGACTAAAAATCTCTGACCTTCCTGTACAAAAACTTTAACATGGTTAATATCACAAATTTGCTTAAATTTGAAGTGACATAGAAATAGTGCAGAATCTTCAATATTTCTTAAGAACTGTCAATCTTTCTTTAATTTTTAATTTTCTTTAAACTTTAATTTTTTAAATTTTTATAAAAATTGTAAAACTTTGTTGTTTATTTTCAGGTTTAAATGAAAACAATCCAGGATTGTTTATCAATCTCTCTCTCTCATTCACACACACACACACACACACACACACACACACACAACATGGCCAAAAGTATATGGACACCTGACTATCATACTTCTATGAGCCTGCTGGACATCTTGTTCCAAAACCATGGGCATTAATGTGGAGTTGGCTCCCCCTTTGCGGCTACAACAGACTCCACTCTTCACTCTTCTAGGAAGGCTTTCCACAAGATTTTCAAGTGTGTCTGTGGGAATTTGTGCATTCAGTCAAAAGAGTGTTTGTAAAGTCAGACACTGATGCTGGATGACCTGCCTTGCATTTGACATTCCAGTTCATCCCAAAGGTGTTCAGTGGGATTGAGGTCAGGACTCTGTTCAGGTCACTGGAGTTCCTCCACACTAAGCTCATCAAACCATGTCCTTATGGACGTAGGGGTACAGTCATGCTGGAACAGGAAAGGGCCTTCCCCAAACTGTTGCCACAAAGTTGGAAGCATATAATTGTCCAAAATCATTGTTTTTCACCTTGTCTATGTCTTTTTTTCACCAGACAATGTTTGCTGTTCTGCCCATTAAATTTTCACCTCATTAGACCAGAGAACATTTTTCCTTACGTTGTCAGAGTCCTCTACATGCTATTTAGCAAACTCTTAGCAGGCTGTCATTTGCCTTCTACTCAACAGTGGCTTCAGTCCTGCCATAAAGGCCTGATTTATGCAGTGCTGCAGAGGAGATTGTCCAACAGGTTCTCCCATCTCTGCACAGGACATCAGGAGCTCTATGAGAGTGACCATTGGGTTCTTTCTTACCTCTCTGACCATGTCCCTTCTTTCCTGGATGCCCAATTTGGCCGGATGCCCAACGCTAGGATGGGTCAAGTTGTGCCAAACATCTTCCATTTCAGAATTATTAAGGCCACTGCGGTCCTGGGAACACTCAAATCTTAGATACTGTTTAATAGTCTTAGTTGACTTCCTGGCTTGGTTGTTGTCCTGACAATGCAGTGTAAATTGTGGGCCCTTATAGTTCCAGGTGCCTTTCCAAACTACGTAAATTAAAACTGCAACAAGTGGCTCTCCAACTGAGATCCAGACACATATCAAGTCTGAATACTTTTGTGAATAAGATACTTCAGTATTTGATTTTTAATTAATTTTCAAAACTCAAAAAACATGTTTTCAACATAAGTTAAACACAAAGTGTGCAAAAAATGTCAAGGGGTCTGAATGCTTTCTGAATCGTAAGTTTTTTTTAAGTTTAATTAAAAAAAACTAGCTAATTCTAGGATGAAAGGATCAATAGATCCAAAATTACTTGCAAAATAAATCTTGTTAAAAATTAAGAATTTTTTCTTTTTCCGGTTAAGTTACCCTTTTGGAGATTGTTTGTATAAAATATGCTTATTAAAACCTATTTTAGTAAGTTAACATTGGCTTTTTATTCAAGATTTAGAAATAACCATAGTTAACTACTGAAATAAATTAAAAATATTTTCCATTGTTCATAATATTAAAAACAGAATTGAAAAATACATAGAAAGACCTACAGTGAACATTTGCTGGGCCCAGCAAAAACAGTGTTGAATGTTGTTTAACTCCAAATTTCTCAAGTCATTTGTCTCATTCATTTGTTCTATACACTTGTGCTTACATCTACAAGCATCAGACGCTGCTGCAGTTTGGTAAATTTACATTCCTTTATGCTGAGAATCAGGTTGGTGCCAACATTAGCAACAACAGCAATTAAACAAATATACTGTCTTCCTTTTTTTCCAGCGAAAGTAATTTTTGGCATAGGTATTCAGCACAAAAGTTTTTCCTGGGCTAGGCAAGGCTAGTACAGGGGTGGTGGATGGTGCCACCTTTGGGTGGTAAAATTCACCTGGTCTAGCAGGGGACAACTTATAATGTCTCAGCTGCAGAGATGTCTACAAACAGCAGACTGTTTGAACAGTACTTAGCAGGGGACTAATCTCAAGAGGCTGCATCAATAACAGGAAGTTTTTGGGACCAGCTTTCTCTCACAGCTTGAGCCTTAGTTATGTCCATTTAATTATGATTTGGAATGCTGCTTCACCTCAAATTACATGGCACTTCTTGGGGTTGAGCAATTTAATGGCACTCAGGAATTTCTCAATGATCACCCACAGATTTCTCATAGCAGCCTAAAAAGTAGCGGAATGAACCAGCAGGTAGTCAAGGTAGACTATACAGGCAGAGGGAGGAATATTGCTCAGGGCTTTTTCCATCAGCCTTTCAAACGATGATGGGCTATTACACAGCATGACACAAAATTTCCATAGCCCATAGTTGCATGGACTGCAGATGCCTAAACACTGTCATTCACAAAGACTACACCATCCTGAGAGTGGCCCTCCACAGCCAAACCAATTTCACCTGGTTCATCTCTCAGAATTCTGACAGTGCCTACTGGCAAGTTCCCCTGATGTGCACCCCAAACACACTTGCTGGCAAAGCCTCTACACAGCCAGCCAGATCACAGCACTAGTCAATTAGAACTGGCTAGAGGAGGGCTCTCAACAGAAACATGGTGCCATAGAGATGCATTATAATCAGAACATATTTACGAAATAGCCAAGCCAGTATTATTTGGGCCAGAGAACACAGTAGCGAACGTTACATTATGTAAGCAACTACCTATCCCCTTCATTGAGCTTCAACTTTCAAAAGCTGTTTTTGTATCTCCCAGGGTAGCTTTTGCTTTTTGAAATAAAGCAGTATAATTTTAGACACAGTCTCTCTGGACACATTAAAATTTTTTGCTGTTTCTCTGATCATCAACCCTGCAATTTGTACACCAAGCAATAAAAGCCTCCAGGCTAGAGAGCCTTTTTGCTTTAGAAACTCTAAAATACTGGTATTATAAAAAAGCATTACAAAGACATGTATATTTAGCAGGTAATAAAAAAACATTTTTTTTTTTCATGTGGGGATTTAGTTACCTTTAACCCTCATAAGTATATCAGAGATTTTAGCTTTACAGACAGCATATTTCTCAACGTTCCTGGAAAGCAATCGCCATATAAAGAGTAGTCTAACACGGTAGACTTCTATCAGTCGTCAGACAGTCTGCTGTGCTCTGTCCTTTAATGTGGCCAAGAACTGCCTACTTTGACAGGAAAGGACATTTTGACTGACTTGCAAAATAACCAAGCACAGGCTGTCATTTAGACGCCAAGAAAAATTACACATGAGGAGATCTCACAAAGTTATATTATGCTTAAAAGAAAACTCCTGAAAAACTTTTTAAGACTATTTTGCTCTGAAAGGCTCATTTATGGCAGCCAGAGTGGGCACTTGCTGGCAAAAGTTCCTGTCAGACACAAATTTCACTGCATGAAATGCGTTCACACAGACATGCAGGTAGCCAATCAGAATAGAACAGACAAAATATCAATATTTGTGTCCATCTTAGCTTACAATATATGGACTATTTTATCTAATTAGTTCAAACAGTTAAAAGTCCAAAATGTGTTTTCAACTCTGACTTCAATTCAGTAGAATGATCCATATATATTTGTTCGGGTGAAGTGCCTGAGCTGAGACTAAATAACGAGTACCAAACCAACAGGTATTATACAAGTGCCTCTCAATAAAGCTGCTTGAATGATGCGTAAGCCAGAGGACTGAAAAACAGATCAAATATGTGTGGAATGATTACAGAAATGCTGTTTTTTCATGCTTTCTCAGAATGAACATTCATTCAGAAAACCAACAGATATTGAATGTAAGCCAAAAAAAAGTTGGATTTATATAGCCAAAGGAAAAATGAGAAAAGAGAGCAACTGTCAAAGATGGTGAGTGGCAAGGAAACCAACAGCTCTGAAGAATGGGCACCAGCAGAAATCTCTAAAACTAAACAGGCCTTACTTGAAAGAAAATGCAAATGGCAGATTGGGAAATAGGAGTGCAAAATGAAGCAACACAGTAGAGGCAGATAAGGAAGGAAGCAAAAAATTATATCAGGAGTCCAAAATAAAATTGAGAAAAATTAGAGAGCGCAAACAGTCAGGCGGGATAAGGAAGGACGATTTGAGCACAAAAAAGAAAAAAACAGAGTGAAACACTAGGAACAGCACTTTCACAGAGGCTGTGAGCGAATGAAGAATAAGGAGCAATTGGGAAAAATACGTGTATGTGTGGGGGGGCTGTGTCAGGAAAGAGAGACCCTGGATGATTTCATTACCTCTAAATATGGATTGTGATTTGGAGCATATTTCATTAGGAGGAAAATGTCAATCTCACTTAGAGCCGAGCGCTGGCTGGTGGGCTTTCCGCTGGGCAGAAGGAGGGGAGATGGAGAGGAAACGATGTTCATTTCAACACACTTCTGTAAATGGGAAATTTTCAATTTCGTTTCAGAGGGAGGCAGAAATATACTGTTTGGGCAAGGTGATGGGTTGCTATAACCACCAAATGGAAGTCTCTAGAAATGTATTACCCCAGGACACAAAATGTGTGCTGCGTAAGAGCCTGTCTAGCTTGGGTAATCTGTACACATACCCAAGACTACACAGACAACTAGGTAGAGCCAGAAAACAAATATAAACAAGCTTTACAAGAAGGATAAATGGTTGTCCCCTTCTGGATACATGAAACCACATATATATGTTTCTGAACATATCGTGAATATCAGTACTTGCAGTACACTGACCAACTGTAGGTTTCATTATAAAGAGTTAAATTAGTCCCATTTAACTGGATTTAGTGACAAATATTGAAAAGAATCATTCTGTTTCAACTGATCGGATGTGTAAAAAAATAAATATTGTGACATATCAGAAAATTTCTTGAAGAATCGCAATACTATATTTTTGCCATATGACCCATGTCTAATGCCAATATACTGAAATATATTCACATACGTATATGAAATATACATAAAACTGTCAATATTTGACAATTTATTTCCCTTGTACAGCCACAATTCCAAAAAAGAAGGGATGCTGTGTAAAATGTAAATAAATGTAAATAAAAACAGAATGCAATGATTTGCAAATCTCATAGACCCGTATTATATTCACAATAGAACACTGAACACATATCAGATGTTGAAAAGTGAGACACTTTACCATTTCATCAAAAACATTAACTCATTTAGAACTTGGCAGCAACGCATCTCAAAAAAGTTGGGACGAGGCAACAAAAGGCTGGAAAAGTAAGTGGTACTAATAAAAACAGCTTGAGGAGCAATTTGCAACTAACTCACATCACTGGGTATAAAAAGAACATTTTAGAGAGGCAGATCTCTCAGAAGCAAAGATGGGCAGAGGTTCACCAATCTGCCAAAAACTGTACAACAATTTCAGAAAAATGTTTCTTAACGTAAAATTGCGAAGACTAAATTTCCCACCATTTATAGTACATAATATAATCAAAAGATTCAGAGAATCTGGAGAAATCCCTGTATGCAAGGGACAAGGCCGACGGTCAGTATTGGACGCCTGTGATCTTCAGGCGCCCAGGAGGCACTGCATTAAAAACAGGCATGGTGATGAATGCGGACTCAAGAGGAAAGGGACCATCCAGCTTGTAATCAGCGCACAGTTCAGAAGTCTGCATCTCTGATGGTATGGGGTTGCATTAGTGCCTATAGCGTGGGCAGCTTACACAACTGGAAAGGCACTATCAATGCTGAACAGTATATAGAGGTTTTAGGACAACATATGCTGCCATCCAGACACCGTCTCTTTCAGGAAAAGGCCTCGCATATTTCAGCAAAACAATGCAGAACCACATACTGCATTCATCACAACAGCATGGCATCACAGAATAAGAGTCCGGGTGCTGAACTGGCCTGCCTGCAGTCCAGACCTTTCACCACTAGAAAACATTTGGCACATCATGACACAAAAAATCTGGTAAAGAAGACCCAGGACTGTTGAGCAGCTAGAATCCTACATCAGACAAGAATGTGACAACATTCCTTTCCCAAAACTCTAGCAATTGGTCTCCTCACTTCTCAGACGTTTACAGACTGTTGTTAAAAGATGAGGGGATGCTGCACAATGGTAGACATCGCCCTGTCCCAACTAAATGAGTTAAAATGAGTCTAAATGAGTTAATAATTTTCTTGAAAGTGTTAAAATGTCTCAATTTCAACATCTGATATGCGTCCTATGTTCTACTGTGAATAAAATATGGGTCTATGAGATTTGCAAATCATTGCATTGTTTTTTATTTACATTTATTTACATTTTACACAGCATCCCAACTTTTTTGGAATTAGGGTTGTATCTGGGATCACAGAATAATATATAACCAAAAAAAAAATATGTAAATCAGATTGTTGCTACTAAAATGTTCCCAAAATGTTCCCCTGTTTCTGCAACGAGCAGTGCATTCCACATGAGTTGAATGCATCAGCTTATTTTCACACATTCACACCGTGGCCCACTTGCTACTGACAGCAGCAAACTTTTGCAAGGGTTAAGAGTCTTCCTACTACTTTTGCTGCAACTTCAGCACTTCAGTGGAACAAAAGGGGAGACGTTTTAAAACAAAGCTGCCCTGAAGCAA
This sequence comes from Colossoma macropomum, assembly GCF_904425465.1. Lineage (NCBI taxonomy): Eukaryota > Metazoa > Chordata > Actinopteri > Characiformes > Serrasalmidae > Colossoma > Colossoma macropomum. The sequence continues at coordinate 20,006,936 of NW_023494800.1, forward strand.
AGCGAGGAGACTATGTTGGTTTAGCTCTTCAGAGAATAATTAGAATGCTGTGTGAGGATTTTAGACTGATACAGAATTCAGTACTAATAAGCAGATAAAGCTTAAACGCAGCTAAATCTTTTTTTAACAGTGTTTCTTTACTACAGCTATAACTTGATACTCAATTAGCACAATATGTAAGCACTAGTATTTGTGCAGCTAACTGTTTAGCTAACATTGTAGTCAGCTAATTGTAAGCTTGCATGTAGCTAGCATTCATAGAATATTTTGGTAAGGACTTTATTTAGCCTTGTCAGTGATTTTGACTATTTTTCTATGCGACAGAAAGAGGTTAACTCTTTTTTTCTTGTCCAATGAAAAAAAAAGTGATTCCTGACCACCCATGGTGTTTGCCAAAGAAATGCTAATTCTTTAGTGGAACTATCCTTCCAGTCTTATGGTCCCTCAGTCAAACATAGCTCCTACCTCCTGTGAGGATTATATGAATTTCCCCATTTGCCAAAACTCTTTTCATTAAGACTTAAGTTAGCAGTGGTGGGCTCTCTCAGGGGAATCTCATTCTCCACAGAGGGGTTACAAAACCCCCAGATCAGCAGCTGCCTCCCCATCTGAATTTATTTTAGAATGAGCCCAGGAGATGGGCTCTCTTGAGCTATGTTCTTCCTTTTTCCCCACAGAGAACCAAAGATATGTACAACCCCAGAGTTTTCCTTTAGCCACACAGTTAAGCACAGCTTTTAGTTCCTATAGGTTTTTACATAAAAGGAGAGAAAACTACAACCACTACAAGCAGTTTTGCAAGCAAACTTGTACACAACCTGGCAAGCTTAGTCACCACATTTATAACAAGGCCTATAGCTTCAGTTATGTACCATAGCAACAAAAACTCAGTACAGTCGTAAGTTTCTCTGAGTCACACTCTGTGTCATATACTGGAGTAAAGTAATATGGGCTACATGTGGCAGCGTTCTTATATAACAATATCTTTAACAGTGCCAGCTCTGGGGTCTGTCTAACGAAGCAGATTCAACTTAGACAGGCTTTCTGGTGGACTTTCAGCTTCACAAAACTGAAGAAACAAGACATTTAACTCATTTTGCAACAGCATTTAACAACTCTGTTAATCCAGGTTTAGATACTCAGGCTGTGACCAGTCTTTCTGCATGTGCACATGAAAACACGTGAAACATGAGGAGTCACCAAAGAAACAAAATCACATTAAATATCTAAATATGCAGGGAGTAAAGCATTTATAACAGTAAAAAGCAACAACGTCACTACTGCCACCAGAGTAAGCTTAAAGTTAGCTTGTTAAGAAAAGACAACAGTGAGATAGACCCCTGAATCCAAATTGCTGAGAAGATTATCTGGAATTTAAATTGTAACTTATTAGAACCCCAAATGAGCATCCAGTCATCAGCAATACACAGCAAGGCATTTAAATATATATATATAATTTAGCTTGTGGTCATCACTATTATAAGTTAGCCTCTAATTTTTGGTACATCAGCTAGCTAGATGTACTAGAGCTGGCCCTGATGTCTAACTCCCTTCAACAAAAGCCTAGCGAACATTTTGCTAATGTCAGGAAAGAGCAATGATTTCATAGTTAGCACACATTAGTCTTTCTGAGGCTTCTTTAGGCATGCTAACTCAGTTCTAGGTCATCTACCATCTTTAGGCATTCTTCCCCCTCCCTCCCCTCCACCTGCATACCTTCATTTCAGCAGCACCTGGTGTCATTACGGTACTCTCATGTCTTGGGATAGCGAGATGAAAACCCATCTTTCACCCAGTGCACCAGAGATATCAATATTACATCGGAAAAGACCCAAACAAAACCTCAAACTGCATAAAACTTTCACAAGTCATTTTCCTTTTTCCCGGAGTTCAAAAATTTCACATTTCGTACAACAACAGGCTGATTCGGATCCCCTTGCGAAGAAATCCAACATTTCCCACACATTTTTCCATTACCCTTTTCTCTTTAAATGTCATTCGGCTTGTCATTAAACTCTGCATGAGGCCACTTTGGCCTTTCAAAGCGTGCTGACACATTGAGGCATTATCAAACGTCTGCAATGGGAACAGCAAATCCTGGAGAAAGCTTTTGTTATCCGACGGTAAAGCGAACAGCTTTCCATTCAGCAGAGGTACGAGCGATAAGAGCGGCAACAAAGGAGGGAAGGGGAAACTCAGGTGGACGGCTAGAGGCAGCACAAGGGCACCGAGAAGCGGTGCGGAGGTCACACATGTGTAATTAATAAAGCGCGCAGGCGGCCGCATGCGGAGGAGCGCTGCAGGCTAGCCGGCGCAGTGTCCAGCTGACCCAGACTCGAACCTTTCAAAACAAGTGTGCGTGTGTCAGGGTGTGTGGGTGTGTGTGCTGGATGAGAAAGTGCCAGCACACCGTATGTCTGCCTTGGGTATTGAATTTCTTTTCTTGCTCGCTTTAATTGCGTTACACTTTTCAACAACATCGTTATCACAAAGTGTGGGAAGGTTTAGTGCCCCATGAGCCATTACCGCTGACAGTGGAACGGAAAAGTCCTTAGGAAAGAGCAGGGACCAATGACAGGCCAGACAGAGTGTCCAGGTTTTACCTCAGGACAAATAACACTTGCAGATATTATATATAGACTGCACTGGCCTCCTCTGGGTGGTTTGCTCAAGAACATGGCTGTGAACAGCTGAACAGCACCAACAATGAATTAGTAAACACATAAGGGATAAAGGGGCTTTTTCGCTCCCCTCTGAAGTGCGGCCGAGTTGAGCTGTCTCATTAGCCCTAACAAGACTGTTGAGTCTTGCTGGATAACTTTAAGTGTACACATAGCAGCCACCATATTAGAGACAAATCACAGAGACAGACAGCAGAAAGTGGTTGCCACCCTGAAGCACCCCTCCGTGCTTCCTGAGCAAGCACGAGTGACAAGGTTCCTGTCTTCGAGCGGTGTAGTGGGACGTTCGGTGTAATGTCGTTCCTCTGGCCGAGCCTCGGCTCCTCTCCAGCAACGTTCTGTAAACTGGTTGTGCTGCCGGGGCATCTGCTGGAATACCAATGCGGCGGGTGCTGAAGCCTCACATCCCCAAGGCGCCTCGCTGCACGTGGCCAGAAGAGCCGAAGCCAATGGCGTGACTCCTGCAGAAACAACAGTGCAGCAAAAAATGCAGTAGTACACACGTCTCCAGTGGGAGGGAAGCAGGAGGCTGTAGTTAACAATGGAGCGATGCCTACGTAGGCTGCCCTTTAGAGAATTAAGCCCACAACGATATGTTGATCTTCCAAACACTTGGCGTGACCAAAAGCACCGTTCCTACTGGAGGAAATAAGAAGCCATGCTGGTTAAGTCTGTAGGCGTAGGTTGTTTACTGTTTGCTTTTGCCAGATCAGTGCTTTCGCATATGCAAGTGAAAATGACTTCATTGCAAATGTGAAAATGATTTAGACACATTGGAGCGCGTGCTAGTATACTAGTACTTTATATGCAAGGTATATGGAAGCACATAGTATAAAAGCACACTTTAAAATTCTGAACAGAACAATGACGCAGATGAGGATCCTTCCAACAAGAAACGGAAAATAGATGCGACAACTGACAAAGTTTATCAAATGTGGGTTTTTGTCATGTTTCTAGTACAGCTTATGTTTTTGAACTATTTAGTGATTCTTCATTAATTCAGCTTCTCCATGGCCACTTGTGCGCATGCATGTTTAATTTTAAAACAGTGATGCACTAATGTTACAATCTTAAAAAAAAAAAAAACTGACATGGGGCCCTATTGAAGAAACAACCTAGCTCTGAAATCTTGTCTTGTCACCATGAGTTAGGATCAAATTTAGCAATTACAGCTATTACAGAATAACAGTTTCTAACATCAAGATCTTTAGTCCAGATCAAAAATGAGTATTTCAGAAACATCTTAACTGGGCAAATTGTCCTAAATGCTATCCTAACTTTAGGATAAACATTGTCCTAACTTCTGTTTTAACCTTCAGTTTTGACCATTAGCCATTTTTTTTTACAAAAAAAAACAAAAAAAAAAACAAAACAACAACAATGTTGTTAAATGTCATTTTAGGCAACAGTACAGGCAGCATAACAAGTTCACTGTAAACAGCATAATGATGTTGCGTTTATTCATACTTAAAAGTGGTGGTTTCACTTGTGAGAGTAATTTTTTTTAACTCTGTGGTTTCAAAATCCTGGACACCGCAAACAAGTTCTCTGCCATTCCCTCTCATTATCTGTGTATGTTACTGTTGATGAAAACTTGTCAGATAAAATGTTGCAGTGATGGTGGTGTATGACAAGGAGACAGAGTTAAATGTGTGGTTATTAGGAGGAATAACATTAGCATGGCTCCACAGGATGGGCATGTAAACAACAGGGGCTCAGCCCAGTTCACTGAGGGTTGTTTTGAGGTGTCTCACACAAATTATTATTTTTAGATCCTGTAAAAGGTACAATTTTAACTTTTTTTCTATAATATGAGGATCACATCAGCAAAACTTACAGGAATTCAGAAGTGATCATTGACTTTGCATGTTTCTTCTCTCTCCACATCACCTATGTACACTGATCAGGCATAACATTATGACCACCTCCTTGTTTCTACGCTCATTTTCCATTTTATCAGCTCCACTTACTATATAGGTGCACTTTGTAGTTCTACAATTACAGACTGTAGTCCATCTGTTTCTCTGCATACTTTGTTAGCCCCCTTTTACCCTGTTCCTCAGTGGCCAGGACCCCCATGGACCCTCACAGAGCAGGTACTATTTGGGTGGTGGATCATTCTCAGCACTGCAGTAACACTGATGTGGTGGTGGTGTGTTAATGTGTGTTGCCCTGGTCTGAGTGGATCAGACACAGCAGTGCTGCTGGAGTGAAATTTTTAACGTCATTTTGATTGTCTTGTATGGTCGGTCGCTTTGCAATAGACAAAAACAATCAACCTCAATCAAGTAGTTTAGAATTTCTTAACTTGAGATAAATTAAGATAAGACGTAATTCCTAAATTATGACAAGATTTTCTGCCATAATAACTATTACATAACATAACATATTAATAACATAATAATAACATATTATCCTCAATATTCAGATCTTACCTTAGGACAAAAGACAGGAAGTTTCTGTAATACAGCCCCTGGCGCTTAAAACACAGCATGTGAGTGGAGTTATTCTATGTCTTGAATGTACGGACAAGACTATTTTAAGATTATAAGATTTTATTTCATTAATTACATAATGTTATTAAACAAAAACTAGTTAAATATTCTGTGCTACACTGGCTTTTTTCAGAAGGCTTGAAGTGACGGCCCAATCACATGCTAGAAAGCTGTCAGGGCACATGCTTTTAACACCATCTTCTTTATCATTCCTGCAGCAAAATAGACAACACAAGACTAACTCTGTGTAACGTCTGTAGAACTTTGCTGTGACCAGTGAGAATTTCCAATACGCAGGTCTGCTGAACTGCATCGCAGCACAGACGCTGTGTAAGAGTGGCCGTCATGGCTGAGCTGTAGCAGCCACTGCCGCATCACTCACGTCACACAGAGGTAGTCAGTGTTGAAAAAAGAGGACTGTCTGGCTCGCAGGATGGAGCGCGACACGAGCAGTTTCAGAGAGAGAGAGAGAGAGAGAGAGAGAGAGAGAGAGAGAGAGGGAGAGAGACAGAGAGAGACAGAGAGAGAGAGAGAGAGAGAGAGAGAGAGAGAGAGAGTGAGAGTGAGAGAGAGAGAGAACACTGACACACCAACTTTCTGAAAAGCCGCTCTGTGCTCCGAGCAAAATCACGTCACTTCGCTCCCACTCTGCACCGCTCACATGCTCTTGCCAAACTGTTGTACTTACAGCTAAAATGAACCTGTGGGCACGATATACTGAAAAATAAAAGCATAGCTCCCTGTAGATGCGACTTTATGCAGTACAAAAGACGCAATACATGCATCATCTTTAGTATAACCGGCCTGAGGAAATGCCCAGTTATCATCCCCGTTTATGTTCAATGAAGAGCCCATCAACCAAACTAAAGGGGACAGGCAACCATCTGGATGAGAAAACAATATTTTCTCATTTTCCAAGCTAATAAAGATGGATATGAGTCGAGACAAAAATCTTTTACAGACTCTGTGTTTGTATCATCATCATCATGATATTATTATTATTATTATTATTATTATTTGGGCTGCACCATATGGACAAAACAGAATAATGCAATTATACTGACTTGCAATATCTTAAAAACAATGGTGATGCCTTGATGCGACATCACTGAAGACTGGCCTGCATTGTTTTGACCAACATTGAGATTTGTTTAATCCCTATGAATGACTCAGTTCCACCCAGAGAAACTCAACTGGATCATCTGTGGTCAGAATGTACATAGAACTAAATACAATGAGATAAAATAAAGTACAATAAAATAAAATGGTAGTGATTTGTGCACATTGATGTTGCAGCATCCGAAATATCAGTACTTCAAAGACCAATAACAAACGGTGCAAATGTAAAATCTGTGCAAAACAATTGTGCAAAATATGTTGTAAAAACAATTAGTATGAGCAAATACTTTGACACACAGCACAGGCAGTGTGGCAGATGAAGGCCTAAGGGGCACGCCAATCTGCTCCAACCGCACTCACTGCATACTCAGAGCATGTGCGCACTCTCATAAACACAAACACACAGTGTCTTTTCTGGCACTCTGAATAATGCTGACCGGTGTCAGTTCGGAGAGCCCTCTCAAAAATGTGTTATTATTGAAAGAAAATCATATGTTTCTCCAGCAATATGCTTCACTGAGCGTGAGCCCGGCGTTCCGACCACATCAATCTCAGGCCGTTAAGTAACAAAGAACGCGAAGGCATCAATTAAAAGCAAACATAGAGCATCGACAGTAAGATAAATGATAAGGCGCTCGGGGCCAAAACGTCTACAAGGTTCCAAATCCTTTATTACGATTCTCATTTATCTCCACTAGCAAACTAACGAACAATGCTTCTATAATCCACATCACTTTAAATATGGACTCGCGTTACAAACAGTGCGATATTTACCATCGCTGCATTCATCAAGATAATTGTGTTTATTATGATTATGATGGTGGTGCTGATGAGGGGGACAAAGCTGATTTGCATTATGTTCTCTCAGTGCGCGTGTGAGAGTTCCAGCTGATACTTGGTGTTAATGATCAAAACCAACACAGGCGCACACACTCAGCAGATGGAACAAGCCCTGCCAACAGCTAAAACAGCCAGTCAGCTTTTAATAGCCAAGCTTTAATAAAGGTTCTGTAACGTTTGTGGATGGAGTCTAGGCTCCGGAACAGTGCTCGAGGGGAAACGTTAGAGGCGAGATGACAGTGCTGCAAAGGACTTTAAATATAGACCTGAATAAGTACCGCCCTGACATACACAGTACGGAATGCCTCCGTCTCACGCACATTCACATATCCATCAAATGACAGACAGCCTTCTATTACACCCCAAAGCATTTTTTCCTGGGCCTATTTTCTACACTTATTTACTTGGATATTTCACTCTCCCCTTTATAGTTGTATTGAGCCTTTCACAACAAGAAATGAGCCACCCTATACTCACTCCGCCTCGCACCGTATCACATATTTCAGAGAAAGCAGAGAGAAAAAGCGAGAGGGAGGGGCCAGAGAGCACTCTCGCTTCCCTCCCCACTGGCTGATTTTCATATCAGACGCTTCAGGGGCTGCTGTTCCACTTCTGTCTCCTCTCACACACGTCTTGTGTAACATTTCCAGGCTTTACCGAAAAACACGAGAGGGCTTAGACTGGAGCCTTGCTTACACCTATGAAAAGTGAGAGGAGTATCATGGCTTTTTCATCTCTATCTCTCTGCTCCCACTTGGGTTCGAACTCTCTCTATCTTTCCTTCGCTCCCCTTACACCTCCCACCTGAGCTCCTCTACCGAAGTGGATGAAGCCTTCATCCTACAGTTCAGCCATCTGGGCATCTATTGATCTGTCAATATACATCCATAATTCAGTAAAAAGTGTCCATTTGAGTGCTCCGGTCAACACCTCCTACAGCATCTCGCTCATCCTCCCTGCTTGTCCATTTCTCTACCTCTCTCTGCATCGCAAACATTCCCTCCATCTTTCTCTCTGCTGCTCAGCTTGAACGTTTTCTCTTGATAAATCTATCTGCGGGATCCATTTGATGTCTGCCCAAGTCCTCTTTCCCTGCCTCTTCAGCTCCCTCCCTCCCTCTTCAATTCTATCTCTCAAACTGCATCTTTCCATCCCCCCTACCATGTTCGTGAAATTCTCCCAACGCCACAGGACACCCATGTTTGCCTTTGAAGCCTGGGTGATGGCAGCTTTGTACAGGTGGGAAACATTCCTATCTGGGTGGTGTTGATATAGCCCGCCAAATGCTGGAACAGAGATATTTCAAGCAGATAGGACGGGATTTCAAAAGAGGCTGCTCAGGAAGAGCGCAGGGTTGAAGTATGTAGCTGTTGAGCGGACCAAGCGTGGGTAATTGGGTGGGTAGTACTTTGATAGGAGCCAAGGGCCTGTGGACAAGGTGTGCTAAATATAGAATAGCCAAGAGCTCACCATCAGGAAGAGTCCGAGACCCTGGATAACCTTCAACACATCCCTGCCAGGCTGTTTGGGCAGATTTAAGGCTTGTGTAATAAGAGGCTGGCCAGAGGAAGATGATATCAATATTTGTTCAATTATTCATCACCAAACAAATCATTTCAGTCCAACCTCAAAGGGAGTCTGCTATCCCTGCAGCAACACGACTGTATTCACACCGTGTGTGCGAACACATCACAAGCAGATAACCGCTCAGACTGTGCTATGGGGAAGGTGCAGCATGCCATCCCACCTCAAGTCGACCTGTGTCCGGCTGAAAGCCACGTGCAGGGTCTTCTGTGGTCACACGGCACTGGATGGCATAACCGTTGATCCGGATCTTATCTTGCTTTAGCCCCAGCTCGGGCAGACTGCGACCCTCGCAAATCCGCAGCTGAGCATGCACCAGGTCAACACTGAGAAAGAGAGAGAGGGACAGAGAGAGAGAGAGAGTGTTTAATTCTTTGGTAAAGACATATAATACACTATAAATATCTATTTATAGTCAATTCTTGTTATCCGCCTCGAGATTTCATCAAAACTTTTGAAATACATGACATTCTAGAAATGTATCAATTCCCAATGCTCTAAGGCTCAAAGTTTGGCCCATGAGGAAGTGTGACTTGGCCTACCAGCAAAGTACCCTACCTCCCCTCACTCAACAAGAGATCAAACATATTTTAACACTGTTGTATACTGTTTTATTTTTGTTTTTAGTTAGCCCTCAGCCCAAAACAAACATGGCATTCGGCCGCCAAAGACAAAAAGTTTGTGCACTGCGGCTCTATAGTGGGTGTAACTGACCTATTCATGCTCCGCCCACAAAATCATTCTTTTGTAGTCACTGTTGTAGGGTTGGACAAGCTGTAAGCCGGGTCAAACTAATGAGAAACTGCAGCTACAACATATAATGGCATGCATGTGAGAAGTAAATGATAGGATTATGAGTAGTTCTTTTTTTGCCATCGTCCTTTCAAACCACCACTGTTCACACATTTAAAATATTTCATTTATTTATTTATTTATTTATTTCCAGCTTCCTACCAATTCTTTGAAATCTATTCATTGGAATGCATTTATTGTATTACAGTCTGATCTGCAGCCAGGTTGGTTTTATATTGTTGAAAACAGTGATTCCCAAAATGTGTGGGTGAAAGTCCAGTGACCAGGGAAATTCATTGATTTCATATCACTACAGAACTGTTCTTTCCCTCTCTTTCACACACACACACACACACACACACACACACACACACACACACACACACACACAAGGCATCCACACATCCTCGCCCAAAATCCTGCAGGTGGGTTGCTCTGTGGTGACATTCACACCAGCAATGTGAGAGCTAAGGGGGAAGATGCCTTCACGCTCCAGCACTTCACTATTATACCAGCCTGACAGCCCCCCTTCACTCTATAGCACCTTTACCTGACAAAGAAAAAGCAGGGGGACAGAAAGAGAAAGAGAAAGAGAGAGAGAGAGAGAGAGAGAGAGAGAGAGAGAGAGAGAGAGTGAGAAAGAGAAGGAGGGGGGGTATAGAGACACAGAGTTGGAAAGAGAGAGGTTTAGAAAGCAACAGAGAGAGAGAGAGAGAGAGAGAGAGAGAGAGAGAGAGAGAGAGAGAGAGAGAGAGAGAGAGAGAGAGAGATAAAGAAGAGGAGGGGAGTTTGTGTTTATTCTGAATAAGGCCAAGAATTAGCGTTACCACCACTCACCAACCCAGCAGACAATAACACAGCATCACGAACTGCAGCCTACTCTCAGCTCCATTCTGGCCCCAAAACAGCTACAATTAAATCTCTCTCTGGCCCAATAGGATGAGCTAGTCATTTCCACGGCTGATTGGTCCTGCTCAGCTGGATCTGCCACCTTATTGGGAAAGAGCCCTCCAGAGTGTGAAGGTGGATTTATTAAGAGCTCTATAAATCAGATTGATTTGTTTTCACCTCACAGAATAGGACGGAACAATTCCTTGAATTTTACAAAGACTTAGTCTTCTTGTCGCTGTTGTAAAAGAAAAAAAAGAAGGAGAAGAGAAATGTAGGGATGCATGGGAAACTTTAATGTATGTATGAATAAACTAATATCCAATATTTTTCATGTGCGTATCTGCCAATACTGATGCCAAAACAAACATTTATCAAATGTAGAAATTAGGACCAAATCTATCTAAATCTAGAATTATGGAGAAATACAGGAACATCTGCAGGGTTACAAATGAAATGTAAATACAATGGAAAATATTTCAGCACAGCAGCCCATCCACAACTAATTTCACTGCTCTTCCGGGGTAATAAATGTGTCATAAAACATTAGTTTGAAACTCTGGCCCAATTCAAACATTTATCCAATGCTGATATTTTCTTTGGTACCACTTTAGAATAAGACTACCCTTATAAGTGGTTTATGAATAGTTTAAAATGAGTTTATTAATGGTTATTAATTAGGTTATAAACACCTTAAAAAACACATTATTAAAAGGGGAGAATGTGAGCTGTTATATCTGATGAAGCTGAGTTTAATGCTAATTGATGGAGAAGACAAAGTAAGAAAAGCAACCAGCAAGAATTGCAGTTTAACTACACACTTAAAAACGATGGTTCTTTAAGGGATCTTTAGTAAAGAAAATGGTTCTAAAATCTGATATCATCTTGCATACCTTTGGAGCCATTAATCGAGAAATATTCACACTCTGTAAAGAGTTAGTGATTTTAAAGGCTATAAATACAGAAGTTTTGATGTGACAGTGACATTATACATCTATAAACATTATACAGTCTCTAAAGAAGATGGGATGGGGTACACCAGGGAGGTCGGAGTGGAGGCTCGATATGAAGGTGTTGATAGAGCAATATTTGTTTATGAGGCAGTAATTCTCAGCAATTTACGCTCAAGGAAGGAAGCAAAAACGCTACAAGCTGTTTATTTTCTGATTATGCACAGTTCTCACAAGACATTATGAGAGATGGTAAGAAGAATGGAAGAGAGTAGTGTTCAAACAGCTTCCGGGCAAAACTTTCACAACTGCTTACCACATCAGACCTCCGCTCTCTGCTAAACGAATAACAAACTACAAAGATGCGTCATAATTTGTGCGTTTGTGTGTGTACGTGAGTGTGTGAGAGAGAGCTCACGTGCCCGGCGGGTCAGGAAAAACATTTTAAACCAATAAGAGAGATGGAAGGTGTTGTATTTGCATTAGTAATTCAGCCTACCAAGCGCTTATCTTTCTTACACCATGATGAATTTAGAAGTTTTAAGACGACACACATATACACTCATACACCCCAGCGCTAAACGGAAATGTTTGTGCAAAACTGAAATATTATTTTGGTTGTGCATCATTAATTCTTTAATACAGTGTCACAGTGAAATCTCTGGATATTACACACATACGTCTTTGTGCCAGTGTGACTCCCTCACGCTGACACCAACACTCATAACACGCACAGCGTATAAACTGCCTCTGCCTTCAACATGAAAAGCAACATGCTCAAGAGATTAAACGAGGCACCAGCGCTCCTTTATTGCGACGGATTGTACTGTAAACATTTCAGCATACGATCAGCTAATCCTACAAATATGACTCTGTTTCGCACTTGTTATAAACACCTAAATCCATCATTCGAATACACACAAACAGCTACATCCATGCATCATCACAACTTCAAAAAACTGTTATGTGTCTGTAGAAGCACAGTGGTGGGTATGGGCGGGGGGGGTCGGTTGCATGTAATAGACACTACTGTTCAAAAGTTTGGAATAAACAATTAAAAGTTTGGAATTAATGTTTTCAATAAAATAAAACTTACTTAAAAAAATACTTTTGGTTCACAAAGGTATAATCAATATAAAAAGTACCCTACATTTACATTACAGCAAAGCGAGGCCATTTTCATTTCGCCTCATATTCATTTGAATGGAGAGAGGTGGCACTTGCGCATGAGGGATTGTGAGAGAGGCAGAAATGCGACACACGCAGAGGGAGCGATAAAAAGCTGAGCCTTATATCAACTTTATGCAAATAAAAAGGGAGTTTAGCCAGGTGAGAGCCAGCCAGATAGTTGAGAAGCATTGTGGTGTGTTACGTCATCACATCCACATTCAAACCACATGCTGAAATCAGTTTTAACTGTCGATGCAGGAAAAATCAAGAAGATTTTTACATTAATTCACATTTTGAAAAAGAGCATTAGAACTAGAATTGTAGGCTGAAATAGCTTGTATTTTAGCAGCACAACCACAAAGTGGCCAACAGTTGGCAAAGAAAGCGTTGTGATACACTGTAATGTCAATGCAGCGCTACGGTACGCATCCACTTGCAACATCGCCTCACTGTAAACTGTGATGGGTTGCAGGACGGCAAAATCTGCCTCACTGTGGTGAAAAAGTGTAGCAGATTTCAACTTTATGCAAATGAGCTCACCACATTCATTTAGCCAATCAAGAGCAGACTGGTCTTCAGCACTGACGGCAAACATAACTTTCTTTAAAGTAGAGGGGCAACATCGACTTTCTTTCTTTTGTTTGAATCCATGACTGTTTTGTGTAAAATTGAAAAGAACAGGTTTTTTTACAGAACTGTTGATGGTGGAGATTTGGAGGAAAGACGATCATTTGGATGGTTTACATGGTTTGAGCAGGAAGGTAAATTTTGAATAATATCCAGCCCATAGGTTACTTGTCAAGATAGGTAGCTTTCTACTGAGATTGAATGAGTCTGTGTTATAGTCTCCATGGCCCTTATTCATCAAAGTTACATATGGTCAAATTGATGAGTGCACGCAAATTTCACAGTCAGTTTTGCTGTTGACCAGTTTCATTTTTTGTGTATCTGTGCGATCACGCCTGATACAAGTGCGTGCAAAAACCTGAAAATGTACCCGAAAAAAGTTTGGTTAAATAATTAAATTGTTAACAACTAACAACATCAGCAGTAACAAAAAAAACTGAAAATAACAAGGCAAATACTAATAACTTTGCACACAGCAATCCTTGTACTAAAGTGGGTGTACTTCTTTTTGTTGGCACACTCTTAAATGCCATTCCATTCTATTTAGTAAATAGTAAATAACTATCTCCATAAAATACAAAACATAGCTTATCTAGAACAACAGAAGCTTATAAACAGCATATTATCACATCAAATGTGATCACATTACACAATAACATCACTGTGTCTTAAAAAAGGTGTGACATTTTGTTCTTTTTGCCATTTTATTCTTTTCAATTGTTGTAGTGTTAACATTACAAAGATATTCAACCTCTGATAAGTGCCTAGAGTCAAAACATGATGGATAGAGTCAATGTAACAATGAAACAACAAGGCAATCTTATGTACCCTAACTAAACGTATTGAAGACGTACCTTTAAGGGTAACCAGCCCAATAACATGAAGGATTCCACCCCAGTGACAGTTTAGCAACCTTTTCTGAGAGTGTATAATTTCAAATAATTAGTAGGAAGCTACCAAACTGGAGAAAACAGAAATAATTTTTAGATACATTCAGAATAACAAACAGGTGCAGATGATTCTAAAATGACTCAGAAAGCAAAAGCACCAAGAATTTAATTATAACTAAAGTAACCTCTTAAACTCCATAGAACTACAGAAGCATCCAGAACCGCATTTCTCAATCCTATTACTATAGTAACCAAACCAGTGTGCATTGTTTTTCCAGTGAATAATAATCTTTAGAATGGAGTAAAAGCCACTGGAGTGGATATGCAGAATGTCTCTTATTCTCCATATCAACCTCAGTGATGGTCAACTCTCAACTCTCAGAGACCCTGACCATAAATATTTAATAAATTCTTGTTAATCTCAAAATACATTGTATGTTTAATTAAATATCTAAAAATATCTATTGGTGAGTTTTTATTGTGTATAAAATAAATATTTTTAATAATATCAACAGTGATTTTGAAAATCAGCGCACAGTTTTTTTTTTAAATAAATAACTAATAATAAACAGAGGTGGCACCTATTTGATAAACAGTAGAGTTTTTTTACTAGCAGAAAATGTAAGAGACTGGATATCAGAGGAAGAAAAGAATGAATCACAGTTGATTCTGTAACAGACCTAGTCTGAAAAAAAGCAGCACAACATAAAGCACAGCAAAGCAGGTCACATAATAACCAAGGTTATTCCATGGTTATTATAGGTTTGAAAATTTCACTACTTTTCATTTAATTAGTTTTTATTTTTACGTTTTAGGTTCACAACACTGTATATACTGACAAGAACTTTTTATTTTATTTAGCCTTTAATTTTACCAGGCAAGCCATTAAGAACATATTCTTATTTACAATGACAGCTTGGCAAACTTCACAACTTAACGTCTCAAAGCTATAGATTCACACAGTTTTGTTCATAGTCTCTTCTCTGTGAACATATGCACCCACACATCTTCAAGCTTGTGATGTTCAGATGTTGCTATTAATGAACACTCGCTATGAAGTCACCGAAAACTCTTAAGCAGTTTGTTGTGTTTGTGCTCCATGCAGGGAAAAGCACAGCATGGTTAGCATTATTCTCTTTTAGCCTATCTTTTAGTATTGCTCCATTCCCTTTTACAATCACTGCCAACAGACACCTTTGCTTTAGCCAGAAACCAGCTTGTAGAGTAATCCCAGACTGGACTGTGGTTTCATTTAGATGAGGTCTGATGTCTGTGCTCGGCTAGGCGGCAAGCTTCCCTTAAAGAAAGCCAAAGAGGGATGCATTTCTTCAGTTATCATTCAGGTACAAAAAAAAAAACAAAAACAAACAAAAAAAAACAACAAGTTACAATTTCTTTATTTCAAACAGCCTCATTTTACCCACACTTGCAATGTAAGTAG
Source organism: Colossoma macropomum (assembly GCF_904425465.1). NCBI lineage: Eukaryota > Metazoa > Chordata > Actinopteri > Characiformes > Serrasalmidae > Colossoma > Colossoma macropomum. Next base: position 20,022,413 of record NW_023494800.1, read on the forward strand.
TTTTATAGTTTTGTTTTTTAGTGCAACTGTTTTTTTTAATCATGACATCTTTTCATCAAGTCATCTTGTTGGCTATATATATATATATATAATATATAAATATAATATATATATATATATATTCACACACTGTGGTTTTGTAACCAAAAATTTCACCTATGAGACATGTATCCAGAAATTCGACTTATGATATATGGGATTAATATAGCCAGTCACATATCTTCATGGTGTATGTATGTTTTAGATGATATATATTACTCATAAATTTTAGAGTGGACTATGACTGTTCTTTGGGTGCAAGGAAGGAACAAATCATCTACTCCTCACATTTTGTCTAGGTCTTCTCATGTTTACTTTTCCTGAGGCCTAGCTAACCAACAGGAGTTACAGTGAATCATTGTTCAAGTGGCCTTGAGGGTGCAGGCTAGCATCTTCTTGAAGAAATCAGGTGTAAGATGTTTTTGACTATATAAGAGCTTCCCTCATTGTCATTACTTATATATATATATATATATATAGATATAGATTATATATAATCATATATGTTAACACTTTCGTGTTTATTCATATCATGTCATACAATTAGGTGTAACCAATGCATTGTAACTTCTTTGTTCTCTGTTAACCAATGAAAAGTAACAACAGCCTACTTGGGGAATATATAACCTTTGTAACTTTGGTCTGACGTTGGAGATTTTGGGTATTCACTAGGAGCTTCACCCTGGCTGAGTTTTTAATAAATACATTACTTTAGAGTATTAATTGTGACTGTGATTTTACTGTTTTCTGATTAATTCAGAAATTACTTCCACAACACACACACACACACACACACACACACACACACACACACACACACACACGTATGTTTCTGTAATGGTACAAAAAAGAAAACGTGGTAAAGAAAATGTGGTATCATGCCGTCTCTAACAATAATTTACTACAACAATAATTTACAACAATTCACAGATGAAATTGTCAGTAATCACTTGCGCAATCTTCGCAAATGTGTTTCTAATTACAAATCTAAACAGTAACAGACTCCATTCTGAAAGAGGTCGAGCCTAGAGCGCATGCTCATAAATATGTGGTTCTAATGCAAAGTGCCTAGAGGAATTGATCTGTAACTGTGCAGAAGGAATAATCTTTCCGAGCTGCTTTTATGAATGCCACCTGATCGGACTAATCTGTAGGAGTGAAAGTGCGCTCTGCACACACGGGCTGTTTCTGCAGACCCGCATGCAGAGCTATTAGCAAAGGGGTACAGAAGATTGTCTCCAGGGAAGAATGGAGCCCCCCTCTCTCTCGTGCTCTCTCTCTATTCTACACAGAAGTCTTATGTAGGTGTTAATTTATGCAGATGCACTCCTGGTCAAGGCATACAATAGCATGCTGGAAATGCAAATTTTGCAGAGAACATACACACATGCACAAAAAAACCCTCCCGACTGCCATCCCCTAACGTTTTCATTTCCAGACAGACGACAATTTCTGTAGCCTCCAGTTCTTACTGTCAAGATTGTGAGAAAGCAAGAGACAATGTTAACAGAAGTGAGAGAGAGAGGGAGGGAGAGGAAAGGCAGGCACAGAAAGAAAGAAGGAAGGAAGGAAAGAAGGAAAGAGGGGAAAAGAGGACAGCAAAACAGCAGAGACTGCAGAGCTCAGAGGTGTGAGCTTGAGCAGCGGTTTGGGGAGCCGGGGGAGGAGAGGGGACGCTGTTAATATATTCAATCTTATTTTCTATTCCATTTTAATTGCCAGACAGCAGCATATGCAGTGGCAGAGTAAATGACTAGCAAGGCTCGGAACAGACGCCCCACATACCCACACACAAAATGTCAGTCAAGGTTTTCAGTGCTTGTGTGTGTGTGTGTTTTCAAACAAACATTTTCAGAACAAAAATGTCCTGACTTTGGAGGAAAATCTGAGAAAAAACAGTTACAATATCAGGGCCAACGAAACGATCTTGACTTTGTAAAGGGCTTTCCAAAAATCATTTATTTTTTGTGACTGAGGTTAAGGTTAAGATTAGATTTATAGTCTTAGAAAGTTTGACATACACATATAAATATTTACATGGGTCAAGGAGCGGAAATAATCGCATATTTCCAACTGCCTCTGGAAGCAACATCAGCACAAAAAGTTTGTCAGGAGCTTCATGAAATGGGTTTCAATGGCTGAGCCACTGCATGTAAGCCAAAGATCACTTTGTACAATGCCAAGTTTCAGCTAGAGTAGTGTAAAGCATGCTGCTACTAGACTCTGGAACCTGAAAATGCGTTCTCTGCAGTATTTATTCACACTTCACTATCTGGCAGACTTATAGATGAATCTGGAGCGCCAACAGTAAAGTTTGGTGGAGGAGGGATAATGGTCTGGAGCTGTTTTTCAGATTTTGGGCTCAGACCTTTAGTTCCAGTGAAGGAAAAGGTTAATGCTACAGCATACAAAAACATTTTAGATAATTATATGCTTCCAACTTTGTGGGAATAGTTTGGGGAAGTCCCTTTCCTGTTCCAGCATGACTGTACCCATGTGCACAAAGCAAGGTCAATAAAGACATGGATTGATGAATTTGGTGTGGAGGAACTGTAGTGGCCTGCACAGAGCCCTGACCTCAACCCCACTGAACACCTCTGAGATGAATTGAACCATTGATTTGGAGCCAGACTCTTAACCAGCATCAGTACCTGACCTCACAAATGCTCTTTTGACTGAACGGGCACCTTGCAAAATCTTGTGGAAAGCCTTCCCAAAACAGTAGAGGCTCCGTATTAATGTCCATGGTTTTGGAATAGGATGTCCAACAAGCTCAAAAAGGTGTGTATAGGTGTATAATTTTGGCTATAGTGTGTGTGTGTGTGTGTGTGTGTGTGTGTGTGTGTACTGACATGCACTTCCAAACCCATCTGAAATTGAAGGAGGAAAGAATCATAGACCGTATCATATTGACAGAACCATTAGAGAGGATTTTAACATCCCATTTCTTTGCTAGTAGTTTAACGGCATACCTCACTTCCATACTTTTTAAGCGGTTCAGCACTTGCCAAATCTCAAGATTAGTTTTTTCAAACAGCCGCTATATTGAATAAGTATGATATTTCAAATGGGGAAGCTCAGGGTTACAGTGCTACATTTAATGAATACACATTTCCCCTACAAAGCTAACAAATTCAAATGCTCACGTTCAGTAGGTAGATTTCTGCCTGGGGTAATTGGTTTGCTTCGAGTCATACAAGACCTTTGTTATTTCTCACCACTATACACAGATAGAGCAATGACATGCTGAGAAATAATCTTGTTAACACCATCTGCATTGTACTTGGAACTTTGATAGTCTCCATTTAAGCAAGCTTATCTCTGAAATGGGTGAAGGACAGCTACACCTGTCTGTTTAAACAATCAATGAAGCCTTGATTTAGATACTGAATGTAAGATTAAGCAAATGGATCATCTTTCTCATTCCTTATAGGTCCCATGTGCTTGGTTTTCGTGCTTAAACATTAGAATAGTCACTGATGATGTAACCATGTACAGAAGAGTGACACCACAAGCTACTAGAATAGCTTCAATGCACCTTGGCATAGACACTACAAGTCACTGGAACTGTACTGGTGAATGGAGCACTGTTCTTCCAATAGATATTCCCTCAGTTGGTGTTCTCATGAAGGTGGTAGAGAGTGCTGTCTAATATACTGGTCCAAAATGTCCCATAGGTGTTCAATTAGGCTGAGATGTGGTGACCTGGAAGCACGTAGCATATGATTTACATAATTCTCATACACATCAAACCATTCAGTGAGCTCGGGTGCCCTGTAGATGGGGGCGTTGTCACTCCCATCAGGACAGAGATGTTTCATGATAGGATAAAGGTCATCAGTCAGAATAATTTTGCATTGATTTGCAATCACCCTTACCTCTAAGGGGACATGTGGACCCAAACCATTCCAGCAAAATGCTCCCACAGCATAACAGAGCCGCTGGCCCCCCTTACTGTAAAGCTCAAGCATTCAGTTCTGTGCCGTTCTCTTGCTGTATACTACACATGCACTCGCCCACTTGTGGAGAACGTGGTGAAGTACAACTCACATCCGACTATTACTTTTTTCCACATATCTGTAGACCGGTGTCTGTGGTTTTCATACCACTGAACTCTCAAATGGTTATGTGTCTTTGTAATGAGGGGTTATGCACTGCAGCCCTACAACAGTATCATGCTGTGGACGGTTCTTGCTGATTGTCTAATCATGTCCTGCTTTGACATTCTCACCTGAGGAACAGTTGTTGCTGTGTAATGCACGAGCACCACGATCAATGACTGTGCACTTTCGAATATGATTTCCAACCATATTTACTGATGTAATCCCACAGATTTAGTCACTGTACCTGTTGAAACATTAGCCAGCTGAGCTGTCTGTGTGACTGAAGCTCCTGCCATCCATGTCCCAATGATGAACCCTCTTTCAAAGCCACTTAGATCTTTTCCTCTTGCCATCTTGATACAAAATCGAGGTCGACCGGATGTTAATTGCTTAATTGTATCAGGCAGTGCACCTGTCTGGAAACATCTGTACTCATTATCTTTCACTCGTTTATTCAGTTTTTTCTTTTGTCACCTATATGCGCACACACACACACACACACACACACACATACACACACATACACACACATACACACACATACACACACATACACACACACATATCTGCTTGCTCATGAGGCAGTGAAATAATGGAGTTCTCAACAAGCTGGAGATAAAACAGAAAATGAAAATTAAGTGACAAGTTTATTAAGTTTGTTTCCTCCAAAAACATTTAATAGGAGTGTTACTTTTCTCCGAGTTTGTGAAACAACGTGGACTGTGAGGCACGTATTGCAGCTGCATCACAGTATATTTACTGTCATGATCTCTGCACAATAGCTCATTTTTTACTATAATGTTTACCTATATATGTCTACCTCTTTATTATTTGTTTTGGTGAACGGAGGATTAGCAAAGTAAGAACCTCAATGTAGAGTGTAACTGCCTGTTTACTGTGCAAATAACAATAAAACTTCTGAATCCTGAATATATCCTGAATATATTTCTGAATATATCACTGCGTCTTCTCCCACACATACGCTCATGAGGGTTTAGATAGTGTTATTCTGATGGTAAACATTCTTTTCACACGTGCTCGAGGCTTGTGCCTCCGTATACCCGCTGGTAAAAGAAGTCTCTCAGCAACACATCCTGAGACAATAACCAGAATTAGGAGGGTTATTTTAAAAATGTATTGTTACAGATTACTGATTACCTGTTAAAAAAATTAATTGTAATCTAATTCAAAGGATTACTGTATTCAAGTCATGTAATCTGATTACTTTCTATTACTTTTGGATTACTTGTCTTTAATTAAAGATGTTTAACTGAATAAAGAAAAAAGAAAAACAGTTTCACCCAGACTTTTTAACAAGACGTTAACTTAACACGTCAAACACAATCTTACATTTAGTGATACAGCCAAACCTAATATATGAAAATACTTAAAATATAAAGATGATAGATTACAAATTTGTGTAACAGTATAACATGTTTGAGTTTAGACGTGTATACTCAAACCCTGAAGTTCAGAAATCAAGCTTTGCTCCCCAGGAAAAAAATTAGTTATTTTAACATTTAAAAGAAAAATCAATATACTAAGACTAAAAGCTAAGACTATGAGACTAAAACATGCGGGGACAAGTGATCAGTGTAGAATGATTCAGTACATTTGATCAAATGCAAAATAGTTATAATCTATACTGCTCTTCTGAGACTTTTCCCTATTTGATTTATTTATTAAAAATCTGCTGTTTTCATGCCCTCATCAAAAATAATTATAGAGGCCATTCTAAAAACTCTGACTGGCCATCATTTGTGTTCAATTTGCTGAAGGCTGTACTGGCTCATGTTGGTGCATTGTGCTCAGACAGTGATGATCATTTTTAGACACCCCCTAATCAGCTCTCAGCTGTTTCAGTCCACAGAATCCAAGTTTAAACAGGCATTAAAATGGGCATTGAGTGGGAGCTGATCATCTTAGTTACAAATAATAATAATTTGCACATAATCACATTTTGCATACATCATTTGAAAACAACTGAAGAAAAAAAAAATCATACAAGCGAAAACAAAACTTACAAGACTTAATTTACTATCTGTTAACGTTTCAGAATGTTAGTTAAAACCGGTCAGGTTAAGGTTTCAAAAATTTGATTTATAGCTGATCAAACTGTAGAATTTTATGGAGCAACAAACGAGAATAAAGAGTTCACTGCCTGATCAGATCAGATCAGTCCAGTCTGCTGGTATAGAATCTGGCATTGTGGAAATGCAGGTTACGATTCAAGTATCTTTAGAAAAACACTGCAGTTCTGCCAATAAAAATAAAATACTTCACAAAAATTCTGTATATTGGCTGAATATAAAACATAAACTGCTGCTGTGAGGGGGGTTCTTCAGAATTGTCTCCTGACAGCAGCACCGCCAGATGTGCACAATATTTTCAGAAAAGCATTTATATTGTATTGTGATGTAATTTATCACAATAACAATATATATATATATATATATATCATCAGAGTGCCCAGCCCTAAGAGGAAGAGAAGCACATTACCTTGCACATGACACGTTTTGGCTCATGTGCCCTCACACAACATGTGAGCAGAATACGGCCTATTAGCATATTGGGCCCAGAGAGAGTAGGCTCTGACCAAAATCCAACCATGGCCTCCACTTCCCCACTGGCCAACTTTCACTATACTTTAAAGACATCTCACATCGTAACAATTTCAGCAGAGTAAAACTGATTCCACTTTGGCGGGCACAGAAACCCTCAGCACACTCCAAAGACCAGCAGGCACACATCTTATCTCTGGCCATGAGCGCACGCAGGTGTTCGCTTGGACCAGTTTGTTTAAACAGTTGTCCTCCTCTCCACTATTTATTGATCACTGGATCTGATCTGCCAACAGCTGCCTGCTGTTTCAACACACCAACAAACACACCTAGATAGTAGAGCAAATCACAAAGCAATATTTTAGATCCCTGTGATAAACACTGTGATATTGGAGAAAGGAGTGAAGAATTTATCCAGATACCCATTAGAGAAATTAGAGCTAATTATCACTCTAGCAAAGGAAAGGATGTGTTTAGAGGGGCAGTGTTCTGTTTAAGCCACCATCATATGGACAAAACTCCATATTGCAATTACGATGCTACATACAATGATTGCAATTTACCTTCCAATAGATTGAAAACAAATTAGTGAAGCCTTGATTTGACATGGTGAAAACTCTTTTAAAGGCTAGGCCAACCTTTTATCGCTCACTTCTTTAATCTAAAAATACGTCAGCTGGTTTGAACTGTTGTCCACGTTAGGGATGTGCATCATGACTAATTTTGATATTGGAGTATCCGTAATTGTTAATGAAAAAAAACCTTACATTTTAGGTGACAGCACTAGTGTTGCACTACAATTTTGCCAAAAATTGCAATTTAAGAATTCTCTATAAATCTAAAGAACCATTTCACCTTGAAAAGATCATTTTAAGCAGGCAGATGGGTCATTAAGTGTTTTCTAATGATTCTATATAGAATCATTGTCTTTACTAAAGAACCCTTGAAGCACCATCTTTTTTTTTGTATATTAGCAAAAACGTCATTTTAAGTTTTAAGAGGGGAAAATGAACCCGATAAGAGCTTGTGAAATGCCTGTGAATAAGTTAGACCAATCAGAGGCAACCAAACCTCAATGTGTTGTCACATCACAACCAACCCTTACTGGCAGTTTGGCGCACTACATCCAGGGGTCAAGCTTCAGGCCAAAAACGGTTTTATTACAAAATTGCAATTTAAATTGCTGTCGCAATATCAGTCAAAAAAAAAACCGCTATTTTCCCTAAATCGATCAGCCCTAGTATACACTTGAGTAGTACTATTCAAAAAGAGCTGAGGGACACCAGTAGGTGTTTGCTTTGGATGAGTAACAGATTCTGCCTTCCCAGATATGCCAGTGAGCTAAGACAGCTAACTGGTACAATACTGGATGCTGACAAAGACTCATGGTCTTCTTACAGGTGGTCTTTTGTCTTCAGTGGACAATGTGCCAATGTGATACTTTGTCAGAGAAATACTGTTTCTGGAGTGGTTGTTAGCCTAGTTAGTGATACAACCATGCAAGTTATGGCTGGGCCTTTTCAGTTACATCCTTAACATTGTGTCCTTGGTACAATAGCAAAACATAACACAATACACATATTTACTCGCAAATACGAGTAAACACACCACCGCTTACAGTCTGTAAAACTACTGTTTCACTGAATTGTTGGCCTACAATACTTTCTCTGTCCTCCCATGATGAAACATACAATAACCGAGTGACTGTTTCAGCATTCGAATACTGGCACCAGAGGGTAACATACAACTCACGTACCCACATACATCCCTCGTCCATGTCATTACTGAATGAATAAGCTTTAGGATGTAATAAGCTTGATATTTTACGGGACTAAGGATTGGCCAGCATTATTTTTACATAAATTATTCATGTTTGCTGGATGCTGTGAATGCCTGGATTCCTCTGAACACTCCAAAAACATGTGACTGGTTAAAAACTCATTTGCATATTTCACACTTCTGCAATTCCAGTACATGAAAGGCTGATGTCGCATTAATGATTAAGGAACATTATATTGTGCAATCTTACTAGACAGTCAAGCACATATGAATCATCATCTCCCCTAGCAGTAAAATGGCAGCGAGACATTTGCTAATACCGGCACTTTTGTAACCCTCCCATAACATGTGTCTCATCTGTTCCAAGTGATTCACTTTTAATCATTTTGAAGCGACCAGGTGATTAAAATGTCATTATCACACTGTTAACAGGTTTAGATTAAGTTTGTGTTTGCTGTGGTTACATTTGTCATTTAGTCTGCTCTCATAAAAAAGATGGTTCTTCAATGGTTCTTTAGTAAAGACAATGGATATACATAGAATTATGAACACTCAAAGAACCATTTGCATGCGTAAATGGTTCTTTGAATGATGAAATATTCTTCATCAATCAGAAGAACTGTGCTGTACATGGTTCTATACAGAACCCATTAAAACTATTTTATATAGCACAGAAAAGTGTTACAAGCTTGACATCATAACAATAGAAAAACTGTTTTGTTGCTATATAGAACCCTTTTCAAAAAGGTTTATACAGAACCATACACTGATTTATTTATAAACTGAATTAATGAATAGATACAGTGGTATGCAAAGGTTTGGACGTCTACAGAGAACACATTTCTGCACATTTGTCTGCACTGTTCATTGTTATTTGCTAAATTTAACAAATTGGGACAATAAATGAATAAATAATAAAATGAGGCCAGTATGGTATGTATATGTTATGGTATGTCATATGTTAGGTTTATTTTTTTCACATATGTTAAATTCAGCAAATAAAAAGAAATTTTGAACTAAATTTTGCAGAAAAATGTATTTACGTTTGTTTAGTGGGTAATACTTTATTTGGATGGTCCACTGTAGATGCTTTGTAGATGCGCATTCTATGTTTAACTAACATTTAACTAAATATCTATTAAATGAAACTGAACTTGAAGTTGTGTGTGAAAGGTTCTATTAAATCTAACCCTAAACGTACACTTATTCCTAGACCTAACCCTAACCTTAATGTTGTTGATCAACTGAGTATCACCGGAAAGTTTGCTAATGACATAAGCATTTGTAAATCATCTATAGGGGACTATCCAAATAAAGTTTGACCGATTAGTGTGTAAGATGTAGTAACTTAGTTTCACTTAGAAAATTATTTGGGATTCAAATTTTTGCTCACCACTGTATCTATTAAAGCTTCTACAGCTATATAAAAAAATCTAGCCATGGAGCAGTAACATGGCTGTGCAGGATCCTCTCCCTAAGCCCCTTCCACTCGAACACAATGTCCCTGGCCTTCTTTCTCTCAGTACAAAAATGGCCCATGTGACATGTTAAATGAAGCTGGCGGCAAGCGGAGCTCCATTTCCTAATGCCATATAACGAGCCAGCAGTGAGTGTAGCAGGCCCGCAAGCCATGGCACAGCTGGACGGCGAGGGGTTAAAACCCCCTGATGGGAAAAGGATGGGATCATGAGAGTGACTCACACGCGCTGAATCATCGCTCTCGATCACGGCACGAGTGGAAATAACCCAAAGCCTGCCTGACAAATCCTTCCCCATCAACCCCCTAACCTTCAGTTCATATTTATTCATTACTTACTAACCTCGTACTCCCTGACCCCAATTTTCACTTAATATTAGCTCACTACTTACTAAATCATCCAAAGCCATTTGCCACTTTTTTTTTCCCAGGCTCACGTTCAAAAGATGAATCGATATTCTAGTGGAAGTGGGTTCGAGGCTCTAATGTCTCAGTCGGTGCCCTCTTAGACTACAACAGCGTCCAGCCATCTGTCTAATTCATCTTGCTTACTCCCGCTCGCTTGCTGACTCTCTCTCACACCTTCATATCCATCTCCCAGCCTAATGTCCTTGTCTAATCTCTCCCAGACAAAAAAAAATAGTCCGATACAAATGAGCGCCTGTAATTTAGCAACAACTCAGAGTAATTAGAACCCCATTACCAAGGTCACCCAGAGACAGCCCACCCACAATCCAGCACAGAGACAACAAAGATGAATGCAGATCAGTTGGAAAAAAAGGGCTCTGCATACTCTGTAGCCAAGGGGGATAGCACAAAAGTAATTTTAACTACACCAGAAATGCAGCCAAAAAAAAATATCAGTCTCAAAAATGTGTTCAAAATAGAGCTGGGCGGTACTGTTCAAATTCAACATCACAGTCACAGTGTTTTCTACACATACCACACTATTATAGTACCAGATGATTTAAGATTAATAAGGTTTATCTATTAGTGTCAGTGTCTAAAGTTTCCTTTGGTTCAAGTGTTCTCTGAGGTTGTCTCAGCACTAATCTGAAGATTTTTTTTTGTTTTAGTGACGAGGCCATATCAGGGGTGTAACGATACATTAAATGCATAATTCAATTCAATATGATACAGTGGTGTCCAGATTCACAGCAGTTTTTGATACAGCAAAAATGAGCAGCTAAAAAGATGTTAATATGTTGAAGCTTCAATTTTCAGTTCATTACAGCATTTAGCATTATAAAAGTTCCATTTTTGCATCAAAAGATGTGCATTACAGTGTCCCGATCTAACGCTCTAGCCACAAGCTAACGTGCTAGTCACAATGTAATAAAAGAGGACAATACAGTGTGCTGCGATGCATCTGGATATAATACAATACACTGTTTTGCCTCATTTAGATTATACAGTGTACAGTAGTGTGCACAAGTTTGGACGCCCCTGGACAAATGACAAGTTTTGTTGAGTTTTGTTGAGTGAAAATAATACTTTCCCTATAGGGATCAAATGTAAACAGTATTTTTCTGCTCATTTTAGTGCATATATTCTCTTTATTTGCTGAGTTTAATATATTGAGCATACTGAAAAAAACACATGGGAGTACTGATTTCTAATTAAATCATAGAAAATCCTACCATTTCAACTGTGAAATAAAGAATAAAAATTACACTTACAAAATTCAAATTGATACTTTGTTTTCAGCCAAGGTAAATACAGAATTTATAGAATTTTACCCTCACAGTATGTGGACAGCTTTTTTCACTACTACTATTTTAACTATTAACAAGAAGCACTGAACAAATGACATGCTTTGCAGATTACTATGTTTTTATCAATACTGCTAAAACTGCATGACGCCACCAATATAGACAACATCACCTAGCACAAGTATAGAAATCTAGATGCTGTGTACAGAGATATTATATGGGGACAGATGAAGAGCTGTGATGAGGACAGAGAGCAACATACACACTCAAAAATAGAAGAGTCTCTTTTTCCCCATTTAATTCACTCAGTGAATGAATTACAGATACAGAAATATTACACTGCAGCTACTACAGGCTAAAATGAGACTAAAATTCATCACCTTCCACCGTTCACTCTCAAAACACAGATTTATTCTTAATAAAATCTGCCTGAATTCCAGATAGGAAAGCTCATTAGGCGAGCATGACTTGGAACTGAATCTCTCTCTACAGCATCTTGGACCACAACTAGTGGATGGCTGTAGTCTGACACAGCGCTGGAGAAGTGTTCTAATACAGCCATATTTCACTCCTCTACATTCATAAAAATACCTGCACTCTTAGGAACCTGTAACTCTGTGTCTCACTGTTTTATAAACTGAGCCAATTTTAATTTGATCTGGTAGCTAAAATGACGTTATAATCACATCCATTTAGGAGTTTATCAAGGTCATGTGGTAAACTGAAATTAACATTTAAATGCACATGTTAAGTGTTTTAATGCGCATCTCTTTAAAATAATATCTATAGCTTCTACAGTAATTATGAAAAAAATAATCCAACAGGCTGCAAATATGTTCCTATACTGAGCTCATTAAGGCAATTAGCAGGTCATACTGCCTTCAATCAAAATTTCAAATACAAGTGCTCAAGACAGAAGTGTTAGCATAACCTAATTAGCATAAATATGAAAGATTATCGATATATTTTGTGCGTCAGCTGGACATAATGTACAATGAACTGCAGAACAACTACTTCACCCACAATTATCATCATTCCTGTTACTTATTATGGCTTCAGAACTTTTACTGCAGTTTTTTAAAGCAGCATTATGACAGAATTGGTCTTTTCTGCTCTTGAGCTGCCTCGGCATTTGCAGAGTATTTCACTTTTACACGACTGTTGTAAATACAAACTGTGCATGCACACGAAGGGGAATTGGATTCTGCTGCAGAGACGGAATTCGGCACAACACCTGCAAACACAGCATCAGAAGAGAAAGAACCATGTCGACTTACAAGGTAAAGTAATATTACAGGATTTTATCACAGCAAACCTTTAAGGCTTATTTGGTGTGAGACCGACAAAGACTGACCAAACTTGATTTATTTCTTTGCATGCTACCCTGAAATAGGACTGAAGCTAGATGGCATCCAGAAAAACTACAAAACTCCATGAGACAGGGATGACACAGATAAGGTTACAGCCTGCGTCACATAGATTTCATAAATAACTTTGGCAGGGATGTACACTCTGCTGTAGGATTTTCATTCTTTTCCCGTCAGCCATGACTGTCTTGCATCATTTTATCTCTTAGCTCACGTCAGTCCGACATCTACTCTTGTCTTCCTCACTTCCTCTGACATTGTGTTCTTTGGTCTTTTGGAAGCCACTGCCACGATGTCCATACTGGGAATACCAAGTTACTTCTTATAGCGGAACAGCCATAGTTGTTGGTATAAAGCACTACGCGCTCTCGAAGGGTTTCGTGCCCACTCCTGCAAAGCTACCTAGCGCTACAGCAGGCGTCCTGGGCCCACAGCGACAACGACAGAGATGCCACTCTACCTATTGCAAGTCAGTGTACCATTAAAATGATTTTATTACATAATTTTGCTTTAAAGTAATCTGTGGGGGCAGATCTTCAGAGTAAAGCAAAAGGCCGGTTGAGAATGACAAAATTCAAAGAGCCCTTCTGTATGTGCGTTAAATAACCTTCTGCAATGTGGCAAAGCAATTACAAGAGTTGCAGCATATGGACAAAATACCCATATCACAATTATATATCTACATACTGAAACGCCTTGCAGCATGTTAATCCCTTTTCACAGAAGTCATCAAATGCACTTTCCTTCTGTTTTGTGCTATGCATTTGTCCCCTTTGAAATCGCTGATGGAATATTTTTTGATGAAAATGTGTATGATTTACCAAACTAGAGGCGAGCTGGATTTTCATAGGTGAGCAATCATGTCAACATTTATAAAAGTCTTTATTCTGCTGAAAGATTTCTCTTTTTATGGCAGTTCTACGCAATGTTTTGAGATACAAAGTAGCTGCAGTTATGCCGTCTGTCTTATCTCAGCATGGCCGCCTTTGTGGAGAGGTGTGAACTGTTTTCACAGCAGGGGGTTCTCACACCTCTCTTTTCACCTCTCATTGCTCACCAGCATCTCAACACCGAGTCCCAACATTTCGCACATACAGAGAGTCAACAGTGTCCTAGTTAATGTGATAACAGACTTGAACATGTTGGTGACCACTTAACATAGTACGGATAAAGAATACATTACTTTTACCGAAATGATGCCGTTGTTTGAATCACTGTGAAAATCTGGATTCATTCAAAACACTCACAGAAACATTCACCTTTTGGTTCGGTCAGGATGCCCCAGCGAACAGCAAACCACTTTGTGGTTGGTTAGAGGCCTCATCTGCATATCAGTCAGCAAGAACAGTCCGTCCACATCTACACAAACAGGGCTGCAGTGCATAAACCCCTCATTTTAAAGATGAATGCACATCTGAGAGTTCAGTGGTGCAAAAAAACACTGGCACTGGACTACAGATATGTGGAAAAAAGTAATATGGTCAGATGAGTCATCCTTCATCATGTTCTCCTGGGGCAGTCTTTGCACAAGGCAAAGGCAGGCAGCCACCTAGGCCCCCCATGAGATGAGAGGCCCATGAAAACACAAGTTAGATATATTGTATATATTAATGTTCAATAATCTTTTCTGAAATATTTATACACACTAATACCCATCTTGTTACATGATGATACAACCGTGTAAAGACAGACTGCAGAGCAGGTTCTTCTGTATGATTTTCTGGATGTTGAGACGCAAATTCAAATAAAAGTTATCCATTTGCAGTAGACATGCACAAAAGCAACAGCAAGTGAGTGTTAGTAGTATTAGCAGGGTAACCGCACTGAAAAAGGGCAAATGCATGAGTCAAGTCAAAATGTAAACAAACCACAGACCTATCAGAGCATAGCTTGAGACTTCAGCTAAAATGGGTGAATTTCCTTGCTGCGCTATTGTGTTGGGCAGCTCGATTTTATTTCCTAAGTCTACTTAGGTAACTAGCAAAGTATCCTTATCAACTAGTGACAAAAAAGGTATTTCTTTACCTCCAACATTTAGCACTCGGGATATTTCTCTCCAAATTGCTTCCCTTCTATTACTATCCTTATAAAATGTACTGAAAAGGACAAAGATTCCTCATTTCCTGAATTTAATGAAAGAGTTTCTCCTCATCAATTTTGAGGTGGAATGCCATGGATGCAAATCATCAGAAACAAACTATTTTCGTACGTCAAAAAAGGGTTTGTTGCATTACGCACTGACGCTCGCAGTAGGAATACACAGCTTCGTTAGTTATAACGTGAGCCTTTAGGTTTTGTTGCTGTCGCTTGCTCGTGCCTCTTGCTGTTAGGATATAGTGAAAGAGGGAGGAAAGCAAAAACTCTGTTGCTACACTCCCCAAGTTAACTTTTCTGTCAAAACAGAGTGCTGCACAAATTCAGCAGACTTTACATAATGTTAGTGTGAATGTTAGTACAGATAGTTCCAGTTTTGAAAAAAGTAACACAAAAAAGTTACTACATACGTCTCTCAAACTGTACTGGGACTACATTACTTTCTGGAAAATAAAAGAAACAGAGATAGATCATTTCACTCATCTGAGATTATCAACTAGATGAGTTAACTTGACAAGGTTTTTTTTTTTTTGCGGTGTAAACAGATATGCCACTCTGGAGCCCAGACAGAACCTCAAAAATTAAAAATGTGCATCCAGATGGCCCCATTCCTGTCTTTTACCAAGAGCTGCACAATCACTAAATCCACCCCTGCATGTTTTCCACAAGTGGGCGAGTCCACCAAGAGAAGAGTACAGACAAGAACGCTTGCAGCTAAGGAGATTGAGTGGCTCTGTTATGCTGTGGGGGCTTTCTGCTGGTACAGTTGAGTCCACTTGTCCCCTTAGAGGGAAGGGTCACTGCAAATCAGTGCAAAGTTATTTTGACTGATGACCTTTATCCTACGAAACACTTCAATCCTGATGAGAATGGCCTCTTCCAGGATGACAATGGCCACGTCCACAGGGCACAAGGGGCCAATGAATGGTGTACTATGGTCTTTGCAGTTACCAGATCTCAATCCAATTGAACACATATGGGAGATTTTGGACTAATGTGTTAGACAGCGCTCTCCACCACCTTCATCAAAACTGAGGGAATCTTTCAGAAGAATGGCATTCCATCCCTGCAGAACAGTTCCAGAGAATCTATGCCAAGGTGCACTGAAGCTTTCCAATTATGGTGGTCCAATATCTCACTAAGAATCTTTATGCTGTTTTTTCCTTCCATCGCTCATCCATCTGTGCATACTTACATCATAAAACTATGCAAATGTTTAAGCACAAAGAACACGAATAAAGGTGGTTTAATAAATAAGAAAGATTATCCCATTTTAGCTTACATTTAGTATCTAAATCAGGGCTTCACTGACTGTTTAAACAGACTGAGCATGAAATGCACAGGTGCAGCTGTCCTACACCCATTTCAGAGATAAGCTTGCTTAAATGGAGACTATTAAAGCTCCAAGTACAATACAGATGATGTTAACAGGATTATTTCTCAGGGAAAAGCATGTCATAGCTTTATCTTATAGTGGTGAGAAAAATAAAAGGTCTCGTAAGACTCAAGGAAAATGGATTACCTCAGGCACAAATCTACCTACTGATTGTTAGCATGGTTATGCCTTTTTGCTAGTTTTAGAGGGAAAGATGTATATTCGTTAAATGCAGCGCTGTAACCCTGAGCTTACACTTTAAACTTTGGTTCACACTGTGTGCTTTTCTGCTGCTCATGCTTCACGTTCAACATGGCAGCTATTTAAAAAACCATATCTTAGGATTTGACAAGTGCTTAACCACTGAAAAGTATGGACGTGAGGTGTGCTGTTAAACCACCAGCAAAGAATTTATTTCTATGGCCCTGTCTATATGGCATGATCTATGTTTAATTCTTTATTCAATTTCAGATTTGGAAGCACATAACATCAACACTCCACTTCCAGACAATGTATCGATCACTATACCCAAATCTCTCAGTAATAACTGAGATGATCATTTGAAGCGGTTTTGCTTTCTAAATGACAAAGAACAACAAATCCCAAAAGCTATTTTGAGAAAAAACTCATCTTAACTGAGCTGGAACAGCCAACTTTATGCTCTAGTCATCTATTCAAGTGATTATATTTACCCTGACATTCTATCAAAAAGATATTAAATGCTCAAAACTTGGACTTTTGCAGTCATGTGAGATTATTTGTAACATAATAAATCCACCTGTTTGCACTGTAAATAAATGTCCCAACAGCAAAGAGCAAAGCAGCTCTCATGAAAGCATAAATGAGCCATAAACTGTAATAAAAGGTAACAGAGCTGAAAAAAAATCTGTTGGAAAATGGAACCAATACAAAAGATTACCTTCCAACCACTTTACCGAGCAGAAAAAAAACAAAGTAATTTACATTTTTGCTCTTCCTTCTCTCTGAAGGTCATAAAAATGCCTGTAGGTACGGAAGCACAAGCATTAAAGTGACACCGCACAGACAGCTAGCACCTTGCCAACACTCAGACAAGGACAATGTTTGCAAGATAGCAAGTCATGTAAAAAACTCTAAGCTGTTGGCTCCGTATCTGACAGGGCTACGTTTCAGCTGTCTTGCTTCATTTATTTACTGTAGTCACAGCTGATAAACTGTGACATCCAGTTCATATTATTTTCTGTGCATCAGTTAGCCAGCCAGCGCTGAGGAGAGAACGACTTGCCAGCTGCCAAGTGCCTGCTTTCTTGGCTTGTTGCAATGTATGCCATCAGTAACTAGCCTGCTACCTCAAACTAATGCAAATCTAACAATTCCCTGTACGTTTCGTCAACACAGCCTTTGTTCCTCCTCCCCCCCCAACCGCCACATACTTCAGAAAAAAAAATACAGAAAAACAAAGAGAACTGTCAGGTCATTAATAACATGCAGCCCCTTTAGATTTCCCAGCAACCTATGTGCTATTTTACAGTACCTGTAAGAATCATGATTTTGATAACTGTAATACTGAAAATAGCAGGTTGCCAGGAAATAAAGACAAGCGCGGCTGTGAGAGTATTAAATTAGTGGTTAGGGAATGATGAACGTAATATTTCCCGAGCATTTTTCCTTTACTAAAAATGGGAGGAGCAGAGCTGAAAGAAATCAAAGACAGAAAGGGTGGCTGTGCACTGAAGAATGGAGGGTTGCTAGTTGGAAAGAACTGATACAATTTAATATGACCTTATTTTTTTCCAGATATAACAATATAATAGTATTTGATGATATTTAATCCTGTAACATCCCAAGCATATAACATCCTAAGATTTATTATTCAGTAACGACATGGAGTACAAACTGGCTGAGTTATTCTTAAATTATAGAGAAATATAATTAAAATTTTGGTAGGTCCTGGCCAGTGAGCGAAATACCCCCTGGTATTCGGAGGGGACCCATGCTCACGTGCTATTGTGACTCTGATGCTAGCTTAAATGGCAGCAAAATGTTTGAGATCTTACCCATCTCCTCTTCTGTCTTTGAGAAATGAGTAACAATTCACTCTTTCCACCAAACCCTTAGGAAAATTGGGCAAGTTTTCAGACTTACAAATACAGGTATTCCGGTGCACAGTTACAGTTGCTAGGCTATGAAGGACCAACCAATCTGCTACAGCACCACCCTGTGGCAGACTAGTGCTGCATCTCTAGTTGGTTAAAAATACCAAAGACAGAAGTTCTGTGATTGTGGGTGAAGCAGCTAAACAACGGCAGCATAACGTCATAACTTTATTTTCAGGAACCTTCCAGAATTTTGATAGAGACTTTCAGGGGGGCCAAGACATTGATTAGGAGGTCCCAAACCCCCCAGCAGCCCCTGTATTTCGCACCTTGGTCCTGGCCATTTAGGAGATTAAAGATATGACCCATGCTTCTGAGTACTGGTTCTCTATGCTAAAAGAGTCTAAAATGTCTTATAAAACTGTAAATCAATCACAGTGAAACATGCAGGTGGGGAATATGAAAATCAAAATGATCAAAACATACATTAAAAAAACACAAAACATGTTTCTCTCCCTCAAAAACATGAATTTGAGGGTGAGTAGCATAAAACTTCGTAGGATTGCACAGAAAATGGTGGAGATATTGAAAGTGACTGATTACATATTCTGCTTAATTTACTAATGCATTAGCAATATGTGGTGGTTGCATTTGTTTATCTCTGCCTTATAAAACCAGGCATACATTTTCAGTACGGTCTAAAAGGCATGCTGTTGTCAAACACCTGCTGAAAGAATATTTACCAACAGAATAACACCATCTGACCCTCTGTCCACTCTCCGATCACTAGTGGCCTTCAGAAATGCACTTTACCCCAAGCTGCACCCAGGTTGCTGTTTTGTCAAACACAAACACATCACACATCTATCAGAGAACAAATCAAGAAAGATTTCTCATAAATGGATTAGCTATTGTGCTGAGAAGCACTTCTTCAATTGATGTTCTAAAGTTCAAAAACAAACCCATTCATTTATGGAATGAACGTTTGGTGCTTCATACAGTCTCTATCAGCAGCTGAATGAACACAAAAATACTGTTTCTAGAACGACCACGGCGACAACAACATGTTATCAACCACAGTAAAACCAGCTGGCAAGCACAGGCTGTTCAATGAATCATAACTCGCACGTTCTTTGCTAATTTCCAGGATATACATGTTTTGTTCATTAACACATCTACCTTCTCCAAAATATGAAACCGTAGGCTTGCGGTTGTGCCAAAAGCTTGCGATTCGTGCCTCAGTTCTCATACTTTTGATTAAGAGTAAAACAAGTGCCAGGGGAGTCTAAGAAGAGACAGGATCTGGTTTTAAAAAGGAGCTTTTTATTCTATGCTTGTCTTGTAATCTTAGTCTTCTCTTTGGACTGTCTGTCAAAATGATCATAAAAAATGCACACAATGTCGTCAAAGTCCCAGAAAAACACCGGATGTGCTTGAGAGACTCCGCACGCAGGTTTGTGTGGTTTAATATTCACTTTTTAACGTTACCTATTAGTTCACTTGATTTTTCTTATCCTTTTTGAGGGTTGGAGGCACTCTGTCGTAAATGCCAGGCATGATTTGTGACTAATAAAGCATCCAAAATTACACTGAACACATTCAACACATAGCCACCTCCTATCACCACCAACTGCAGGGTGAGTGGAGCACTCACGCACATGTAAATGAAGAGGATGATGGAGGGACAGACAGCAGCAGGAGTGACAACAAGAAAGACTGATAAAGAGAGAGAGAAGAGAGGCTGACAGAGAAGAGAGACAGAAAGAGAGCGCACAAGAGGAAAAAAGGGCAAATGAGTCAGAGAAAGAGAAACAGATGAAAAAAGAGAAGAGTGTTTGAGTGAATGAGAGTGACAAAGAAATAAAGAAAAATAAAGAAAGAAAGCATGAGAGAAAACAGAAGGCATGTGAGTCAGTGAGAAAAATACATGAAAAAGATAAGATAGAATGTGTAACTGAATGAGAGAGAGAGAGAGAGAGAGAGAGAGAGAGAGAGAGAACCAGAGCGAGACCGAGAGAGAGAGAGAGAGGAAAAAAGAAAGAGAGAGACATGGAAAAAGAAAAATCAGAAAGAAAAAAAAAGGAAGAGAGGACATGAGAGAAAGAAAAAACGTGAGTCAGAGAAAGAGAAAGAGAGAGAAATATGCTGGACTTGCCATTGTTAACAGGTGGAGACTATCAAATTAGGTGTTGTGAACACAGGACAGGAATAGTCAGGGCAGCTGGCAGCTCCTTTTACCTCTCCATCGGCAGAGAGAGACAGAGTGGCCGAGAGTAATTGATCTTAATTATTGTGACCAACTGAAGGTCACAGTACAGACACAGAGACAGAGCGAGGGAGTGGAAGAGGCCAGTGGCATACAAATATTCTGCAGGGTTGGTATACATGAGACATGGGCTGATCTGGCAACAGTTTCTGCCTTTCATGTCTGAATGAATAGGATTATAGGGATGTAGGGGAACTGATCATAGATCAACACTTTAACTCTACGCCTCTGGGATAAACAGGGCCCAGAAAAATATGAAATACACACAGCACTGATGAAGAAAGCAGCCAGAAAACGCACAAATACACTACACTCCTTCATTCAAAAAGGTTACTTCAGATTTTAAATTTACTTTATTCACACAGCAGCTATTCTGGTTAGGAACTTAGCAGCTACAGGGAGCAATAATTTGACATGTATCTCCCATCTAACTTTTGAAAGCATTAAAAAAATGAGCAAGTGTGTCTGGAAAGACACCTCAGCTATCACAAAGAAAAGAAACACCAACTTAATCACATATGTCAAGTACAAGGTCAGCTGGCTGGCCAGATCAGGCCTGCAGCACAATCCTCTCCAGCCTGCAAACGTATTGAAATGTTTTATTAATATTATCCCATTTCACAATGTTCTGCACTACAATCCCCAGCATGCACTGCAACATAATGTGTGCTCCCACCTCTCTCCAATCAACAATTTATGGGACAGTGGATACACCACAATTCTACCACAGCAGTCTTATCACCAAACACACTAGCTGTGTTTCAGCTGCAGTTCAACCAAAATAAACACAACGCTTAACAGCTCAGAAATAGATCCTAAGAATTAATGAACTTGTAGCAAAGAAAAGATGTCGAATATCTAGATCAAGCACGTAGGTAGGTTAAAAAGGCAAACCTCTTTAAATATCCCTAAGAGGTAGAACACATCCGTAGCCAATGTAGCCTAGTATTTTATTTATAACATGAATATATTGTTTTCTATATAACTTGAAATGCAAAAAATAAAAAATTTGTTGAGATTTTTTAATATGGCCCTGTTAGTGGTGGAGTTTGAAACCCCTGAACTAGATTGAAGGTTACAGTCATAATGTTTGAAGGTAAAACCCAATGCAATGCAGTATTAAGGTTGTGGCTGATGAATAACTGAAATACAGCCAGTTTATCAAAGGCTATCATTCCATTTTTGTTGACACGCCCCCAACTTGCAAATTCAGGGCTTATTGAAAAATCAGAGTTTCCCCACTAGTAAATAAGACATTGTGGTGACGTTCAAGTGCACTCGTTTCATAAATCCGATATTTCCGACAGGACTTGAAGGCAGCATTACAACCTTGAAGAAACCACTGTAAAGCAATCGGAGTCTGCAGTTTCTCTAGAACAGAGCATTTCACATCAAAACACTCAGAAAGACTTGGTTTTCATCTCAGTGATTGAATTATGAAGAACTTATGATCCATGGAATTCCCCTTTACCCGTTAACCCCCAGACTAACAAGGTAAAACAGGCCAATTTTGATTTCAGACTTTAA
Organism: Colossoma macropomum; assembly: GCF_904425465.1. Classification (NCBI taxonomy): domain Eukaryota; kingdom Metazoa; phylum Chordata; class Actinopteri; order Characiformes; family Serrasalmidae; genus Colossoma; species Colossoma macropomum. The sequence goes on from NW_023494800.1 coordinate 20,044,788, forward strand.
AATGTCGGAGTCTGGAGTGTAGATCTCAGATCAGTGGGAAAAAGCTGCTTCTGCTTCTGTGTGGTTGTATAACTCAGCTGTCAGGTAGCTTATGGAGTGGTTTAGCAGGAAAAAAGAACAGAAGCAGGGCTAGTGTATAAGAGCAGGACATACAAGCTGCACTGCGAGCTCAAGGTCTGGAAGGCATGTCCGTAACGGTCCTACGCACTTGCCGGGTCTCTGACTCGGTTGCCATGGAATGCCAATTGCAGCCTGACAGCTTCAATTTCAGGCGACAAGACAGACATCTATAATGAATGAAGCCCTATTTCTTCTGCATGAGCAGCCATCACCAACCAACTCACTGGACTGGAACAAGTAACAAAGGCAAGAAAAAAAAAAAATTGAGAAAGGTCAGATTTGCACATGTGAAGGTGTATGTATGTGTGTGTGTGGTGTTAAAGTGAATCTGTGCATGACTTTCAACCTGAACCTTTCATGTAAAATGACTTTCCCTCTTTTACAGTAAGCAAACATTTCAACTACGGATCAATTATGCAGAAAATTCTCAATCCCGGAGAAAACACACGAATATGCCTTACGCCGCTCCAGTTAAACAGCTGCCTCAAAGTGAGAATAGAGAAGCTCTGTGCCAGAACTGGCTTCTCTCTTTCTGCCAGTTTCTGCATGTCTGTCGACACATAAAGACAAGCAGGGGAACATCTCTGCACTGTTCCGCAGGTTAGGAGGGAGATATTTATATCCATGAGCTCTTATTGTTTCCTTTGACACCAACTCATTCCACACGCTGTTTCAGACCTACTTCTGTCCCCACCTAATTTTCCCTTCTGCTGGGGAGTAAAGGAGACAATGGAAAGCTTGTGCATGATTTTACTGCCTCATTTTTAAATCACTGGAATTTCATCCTGCATCTCAAAGGCACACAGATTAAATAAAAAAAAATACAGTAAATTTCCATCCCCCATCATGTCATATACAGTGGAGGAAATAAGTATTTGATCCCCCACTGATTTTGAAAGCTTGTACTCTGACAAATAATTAAACAGTCTATGATTTTTACGGTAGCTTCATTTTAACAGTGAGAGATGGAATATCAAAAAGAAAATCTAGAAAATTAAATAATATTTAAATAAAAAATAATTTGCATTTCATTGAGGGAAATAAGTATTTGATCCCCTAAAAACCATGACTAATGTTGGTCCCACAGACCACTGACACACCCTAATCTCAGTGAAGTCGTTACCTGCATGAGAGACACCTGTCCCAAATTGTCAGCTGTATAAAAGGCCACCTGCCAACAGACTCAGTGACACTCCAACATGTCCACCATGGGCAAGACTAAAGAGCTGTCTAAAGATGTCAGGGACAAAATTGTTGACCTGTACAAGGCTGGAATGGGCTACAAAGCCATAAGTAAGAAGCTGGATGAGAAGGTGACAACTGTTGGTGCAATTATTCGGAAGTGGAAGAAGTACAACATTACTGTCAATCGACCTAGGCCTGGAGCTCCATGCAAGATATCACCTTGTGGAGTCTCATTGATCATGAGAAAGGCTAAAAATCAGCCAAGAACTACACGGGAGGAGCTGGTTAATGATCTCAAGGCAGCTGGGACCACAGTCTCCAAAAAAACCATTGGTAATACACTGAGACGTAATGGTTTAAAATGGTTCCTCTGCTCAAGAAGGCTCACGTCCAGGCCCGCCTCAAGTTTGCCAATGAACATATTAATGACTCCGAGAGAGACTGGGAGAAGGTGCTGTGGTCAGATGAGACCAAAATTGAGCTCTTTGGCCTCAACTCAACTCGACGTGTTTGGAGGAAGAAAAATACAGGATATGACCCTAAAAACACCATCCCCACCGTCAAGCATGGTGGTGGAAGTATTATGTTTTGGGGGTGTTTTTCTTCTAAGGGCACAGGCCAACTTAACCGCATCGACGGGAAGATGAATGGGGTCATGTATCGCAAAATCCTGGGTGACAACCTCCTTGCCTCCGTCAGGGCACTGAAAATGGGTCGTGGATGGGTCTTGCAGCACGACAACGACCCAAAACATACAGCCAAGGAAACAAAGGAGTGGCTCCATAAGAAGCATATCAAGGTCATGGAATGGCCTAGCCAGTCTCCTGACCTCAATCCCATAGAAAATCTATGGAGAGAGCTGAAGCTTCGCGTTTCCAAATGCATGCCTAAAAACCTTAAGGATTTGGAGATGATCTGCAGAGAGGAGTGGGCCAAAATTACTCCTGAAGTGTGTGCAAACCTTATAAAAACTACAAGAAACGTCTGACTGCTGTGCTTGCCAACAAGGGTTTTGCCACCAAGTATTAAATGATGTTTTACTAGGGGGTCAAATACTTATTTCCTTCAATGAAATTCAAATAAATTTTTATTTCTCATTTCATGTAATTTTCTCAATTTTTCTTTTGATATTCTATGTGTCACTGTTAAAATAAAGCTGGCATAAAATTATGAGACGTTTCATTTATTTTTTTGTATTTATTTTTTGCATTTATTTTTTTGTAAAACTTTTAAAGTCAGTGGGGGATCAAATACTTATTTCCTCCACTGTACACATAGCAATTCCTCACTATACAGTGTGTTAAAACATTTCTCACTTGCGGTATGGTGAAACATGGAAATTTTGTTACATGTGTGGATTCTAACCCTTCAATCTGTAATTAAAATATGATCAGAAGTTACTGTCGAGCACAGAGTCTGTTTTGCAAAAAGAAAATCATTCTTTGCCACATTTTTGTCATTTCGAAATTGAAGAAATGTTAGAAGTGGAAGCTTGAATCATCTCCACAGAATGCATATTACATATTAAATGTAATTCATTACATAACTAACTACATAATAATTATATAATTATAGTTCAACAGTATAGCAAACAGCAGTAATAGCTCTAGACTTGTAAGGGTTAATTGACAGACTGGGTGAATAATCCTATTCTATTACTCTTCTATTTGGACAGAAGACACATAAATCGCCTGGTATTAATATGCTTTATGCAGGGCCTTCTAATGATTTCTGGGAGCTTAAAAACTCGTTTTAATAGAATAATGATGCTTGTTGTATTTAAACTGCTTTAATGCTTGCTAAGACATTAAAGCGTGTAATGGAAAACTGTCCATTCAGGACTTTTATTTCCATGGTATCTTAGTAGATACAATCAATTCCATTTTTACAAATGAACATAGTGGACGCAATTTGTAAGGCATTAAAATATCAGTTCTGAAATGCTTTTATTCATAAACAACCACTCTAAACACAGGAAAACTAGATCCAACAAGTAGTAAAAGCAAAAGACTTTCATTTCTTTTGTCTAATGCAAATGAAAAGAAAGACACTGCATGTCCATCCTGGTATTAAAAGTTCAACAGTGACTCTTACAGGGGCTTGGAGCTGATCGAGGCACTACAACAGTGCTGTATGTGTGAGCGTGTGGTGGAGTGTGAGGCCCTGATTCAGCTCAGTTACGAAAAACTAAAAGGAGAAAACAGAATAAACTACAGGAGCCAACATGAGCATTAATGTTAACACGTCTTCAAATTTGCCGTTCTATTTCTTTCGTGTCAACTCGCCGCCCGTTTCAGTACCGGTTTTAACAAACCCTAGTCCATTTGGCCTGGCCATTTCCCCTTGGGGGAATCCCCAGCGTCATCCTAAGGGCCTTTCCTTTACTTTATTACCTGAAGTGTAGTTTATAAGATGAACCCTTGGATAAGACTACGGCGGCAGGACTTGTACAGAATTCACTGCAACCCAACTCATTTCCCTTTTCAAACCCAAAAATAATGGTGGATAAAGCTGCTAATAAGCCAAAGCAAAACTATTTAAAAATGTTTGATATTTCAAAACCATAACATTCAATTTGCTGGGCTTTAGGTTGCAAACTGCTCAATCAATATTCTGCTAGCTTGTTAGTTAAGATGCACAGCTAAAAACAAAAAAGGGACTACACCACAGTTTAAACCCAAGCTTAAAGGCAGAGAAAAACGTATTTATAAAATGTGTTTGTATATGTTTGTTTAGCTAACTGAGGCTAACCTAGCCAAGGGCAAGTGCAGCCAGATTCAGAAAAATTCACTCCTCACTGTCCTCTCCTCCCCTTTTGGACACTTGCACAAAGCAGGTGTGACACATTTCTGAGTGGCGAAGTTGGCGAGGGCATGTTATGAAAGGGCCTTGAACTACAAGTTTCATGGTCTTGTGCCCGCTCTGATGGAAAAGAAAACTGTTGCAGGTATACTGAATAGAAGACTGTAAAAACACACACACTTTCTGAAACCGCTTATCCTTCTGGGTCGCAGGGGGTGCTGGAGCCTATCCCAGTGATCATTAGGCGTAAGGCAGGATGCACCCTGGACAGGTCACTGTAAAACACCCTCGGTTTTAAATAATAAAAAAAAAACAATATTTAGAGGGCCAGAACAGACGAACTTGCTCCCAAAATGGAAATGTGAGGCACTAAGATATACTGTGAGATGCGGTGCTTGATAAAGCAGTCCCTTGTGCTCTAAAGAGTGATGCGTACAGTTCAGTGGTTTTCAGCCTCTTGGCTTTCACCAGTGGAGCGTGAACTGATACAGATGTGAGATGTGATACAGATTGTGTACGTGTGCACGTGTCTAGCATTCACTCACTCTGTGATCTCCTCTGTAACTGTGTGTTCCACCTGCAGACGGGAGTTGACCTCGATAAAGTAGTGTTTTCCATGCTTATCCACCAGGAACTCCACTGTGCCTGCATTTTCATATCCAACCTGAGAGGGAGAGAGATATAGAGAGAATGAGAGAGAGAGAAAACACACACACATTTAGAGAGTAGTACTCTACCACACACTAGTTAAAGCGATTAAACCTCTTGGATTAGTGTCCTCAAGAGACTATTTACTAAACAACAAACTAAATGAAGATTTTCATGATACAATTACTTTCCTCCAATAATGGCCACAGCGCCAGTACAAGCAGCGCTGCTAAAACGCAGAGTTTATTTCAACCAAAGACAAACAGTCTTAATCTAACTTTATGTTTTCAAAGAAAATATCAGAGGTCCTAGATTTTATTAGCAGTAAAAATATTATTGGTCCTTGAAGGCAACGAGTTGATTAAACATTTAGAGTTGACCTTTAAAACGGCCGGCTGGCTAAGAGTACGATTACGAGGGAGAGAACAGGCTTCAAGACAGCAGGTAATCTGTTAGAAGGCCATTTCTTCACAGAAGAAACACACACTCGCGCACACACACAGTCCCCAGCAGGAGCGCACGTAATCCGGCACCCAGATTTCACACAGATCTGATCCAATTCATCTGTGGCGCTGTGTTAGTGTGGCTTTGCTGGCTGCTCTCAGCAGAGCGCACCTTCAGATCCGCTCCCATCACACGCCTCACTTCAACCCCACAATCAGCACTCATGTAAATCACAGCCGGCGCCAGCTCGGCTTAAAAGAAAATCGAACAGGAGGCTGCTCTTGGCCACACATGTGCATAGATGTAATGCTGAGAGATATATCGTCTATAGTGGTATTGCTGTTACACAGTGATATTGAAGATTAAATTCACCAATTTTTTTTAAAGAATTCTTCATAATTCGATCAGTGTTTTAATGTGAAAAGCTCCATTAGAGAAACTTACCAGGTCTTTTCTATAGTGTTGATAGGAACTCGGGTTGCGATGTTTACAATGCAAATACAGCCATTTTATTTGCTCTCCAATATGACCAGAGGATCTACACGTGCCTTATGAGTTTTTATATGGTAAAAATGGCAATAACAGCAAAATAGTGGTAAATTGTGGCTAACTGTGGATACGTTTTTGCCTTAAATGCTTTCGCCACTACATTTTTACAACTACATTTGATGTCAAAATTCTTGGGTCTCCATAATCTTTGACAGAAGTTTGAAAAATTTTGTCCACCTCTAAAAGGCTTCTGATTTTTAATGATGTCACCATGCACCAGTGGGCAGAGCAAAATAATATGAACCAATATAAACTTTAAATCCTTTGGACATCTGGTTTCAATCACCACCGCTGTACACAATTCTGACTCTAAAAGTTTCTCAACAATTGCGAAACCACTCTGAATGACTGTTTATATCTTAAAACTATAATTATGTAAAAAAAAAATATGTGGTGAAATTCTCCTTTAGAATTAGTGGTTTTGATAGATAAATAAACTGCATTGCTTGTCATTGGCTGGAGGTTAATTGTTTTTGTTTTTTCTATAAAACCTTAATAGGTCAAAATGGGGAATGTCCCCACCTTAAGAAAGAACAATGTCTGTAATATCTGTGCTTGAGTTTACTTACACACAGTTAGGGCAAATATTCTGGAACATTTTTATTTCACATAAAAACCACCTTTACACTCTATGGCTCACTACCTGGGGTAAGAAGCCAGGTGAATTATTTTAATAATCCATGTTTTACAGAATGTATAATTTATAAATCAACTCCTTTCGTGTCCTTTCACTTAAAAGGTTCAAAATACAACAGAAAAAATATAATGTGAAATGAAATTGAGGGCTCTAGCAATGTATGTCGCAATGACCTCCTTTTAATGATTCCACAACATCCAGATGAAGTTTTTAAATTATTTAGAGCACAGTCATTCAGTAAATGTGTCAAGATCAGATTTGTCCCTATCGTTTGATCAGGAGAGAAAACAAGGGGGGGTTGCACCTTACCCCTGGGGGCTTTTCCTCTAACCATTTAGTTTGCTTAGAGTACCAGCAAACGGGAAGCATCAGTTCATTAACTTAATGCAAAGTAAAATATAATCTGAAACCATGCTACTGTGATACTGAATTTCATTAATACCACTCAACACTACCTAGATACATAAACCAGCTTCACATTGAATCTGTGCTATTTACCATGTGCTCTTTTCAACCCTGCCCTGTCTGCACAGAGACAGAGAGAAGCCAGCAGATTACCAAAGGACTCTCCATCCATTCACCCACTCCCCATGCGCTACACACACAATGATACGTTCTGGTGACACAAGCAAGGCTATTAAACTAGAGTGTGTCACAGTGTGTGGCAGTGCACCACAAGCACACCATTACACGATGTAAAAATCCCAGAACCTTAATACCAGCACGATATTGTTTCTTTTCTTACATCAAATGTAGTCGATCAGACATGTTTGCTTCTTTAGTATTGCACTGGAACTATGACGCTAATGCAGTAATGGAAGTAATGGAAGTTTATAACCAACCAACAAGCACACTGCAAGTCTTCATCACTCACTTGCCTTTAGCCATATCATGTTGCTAAGCAAACTAGAACAGTGGTAGCCCCCTGAAGCCTAAATTATTTCCATGTTTTGTCCACTTTTATAGATATGCTATTTGCACAATGCAAAACTGGTGGCTATAAGCTTCCATTACCTCCAGTTTCAGTACATCTAACATAGTTTGGACAGTATCAGGGCACTTTTTGTAGTGTAAGAAAGGGCAATACAATGTGCATTTTATGATTTCGTATTAAACCAAACTGTCAAGAATGATACTCAGGAAACTCAAAATCAGAAAACAGGGTCAAATATCTGGATGACAGTCTACTTCAGACAGAGCCAAAATCGAAAAACAAGTAAACAGACAGAAAGTCAAAAACACCAGAAACAAGAAAGAGATACAGAGCTAAAAAAGACCCAGGCAAAGCTAAAAGACCCAGGCAGAAGAGAAAAAGATTTCAAGAATCAACACTATACTGTATACACACATACACATACTACTATGTTAGGAATTGCTTGTCATATTTTTTGTTATTTTATATTTATATTTATTATTTTATTACAATATATGGTATGAGTCCTAAATGAATCCAATAAATGATGCATAAGTGTAAACCATGTCATTAGTGTACTGATGAAGCGGGGTATGATATACTATATGCCCAAAATTATGCAGACATCTGAACATCTAATTGCAAACTCCTGGTCATTAATATGGAATCTATCCCCCTTCACTGCAATAATAGCCTTCACTCTTCTGAGAAGGCTTTACACTAGTCTTTGGAACATGGATGCAGGGAATTGCTTCCTCTCAGCCACAAGAGCATTTGTGAGGTCAGGCACTGATGTTGGGCGATAAGGCCCAGCTCGCAGTCGATGTTTCAATTCATCCCAACAGTATTTGGGGTCGAGGTTAGGGCTCTGGGTCATGCTGAAACAGGAAATAGCCTTCTCCAAACGGTTGCACAAAGTTCAATGCACACAAGCCTCTACAATGTACTGTACTTATGTTGTAGCACTAACATTTCCCTTTACTGGATCTAAGGGGCCTAGCTCAAACCCTGAAAAACCCTGAGTAACAACCCCTGACTATCGCTCCTCCACTTTACTGCTGGCACATAGTGCTCTCCCGAAATCCACCAAACCCAGATTTGACTGTCAGACGGCCAGATGGTAAAGTGTGAATCATCACTGCAGAGAACATGTTTCCAATGACAGTGTGCTTTACACCGCTCTAGCCAATGCTTGGCATTGTACATGGTGATTTTAGCTTTGTGTGCAGCTGCTCGGCCATGGTAACCCAATTCATGAAGTTCTCGACCAACAGTTCTTACTGATGTTGCTTCCAGAGGCATTTGAGCCCCAGTGGTCAGTTACAGATACTGTTGTTTCTTCTAGTAAAAGTCATGAAGTTTAAAATGGAAAATCGAGAAATCATTTAAATTAGACGTGTCCTTAAAAATCTGCTGTGAACTGATTCAGAAGACAGACCTACTGTAGAGAACCAAGATGCCAGATTACGGTTGAATGGGGGAAAGAACTAGAAGTGAAATATGTGCTTGCATAGTTGCCGCCGACAGGTGTGGCTGAAATTACCACAAATTAAAAAGGGGGCCCACATAATGCACACCTCTTCTAACTGGACACCCCATCGGTAAATGGCTATGTAGTGCAGGTTGACTCAGAAGGTGATGGAGCCAAGAGCGACAACTGCTGAGACATATAACCAGAAATATGGAATTCACCAAAATCAAATATAAAACTAAAATGTACTACATATTTTCCCTATAATCCCTACAATATTCATTAAAACCTTACATAGATGAACAATTATGGTGTTTTGTGTCATTTGTTATGTTGTGATAATGATATTTTCTCACATAATTACTATATGGATTTTCCAACCCTGAGTCAAAAGAAAAGTCTGAAAGCACACCGTGTCGCTTTAGTAAAAGGGCAGACTGATTCAATAGGTATGTAAATGGAGAGGTCTAATGATGAGAAGAGAAAAGGAGGGAGTGAGGAGGACAGATGGCATTCCACTGAGGGGAATAAAGAGGGGGATGGGGGTGAGGGAAATGAGTAATTACAAGTTTCACAGCTTGATACAATTTGTAATTACTTCACAGCACCACAGCACCAACATTGCTGGATGATGTGCAACACCCAGAAGTCATGGGAGGTCACATGTAAGGATGCTCAGCCACGAATGAAGGAATAAATGAAGGAACGAAGGAGATGCAGTGATAAGGATAGATAGATAGATAGATAGACAGATAGATAAATAGATAGATACTGAGAGAAAAAAGAATGAACATTAGATAGAACATTAGACAAACAGAATGACAGAACAATAGGTAGCACTGATACATAGACAGAACAAATAGATAGATAGACAGACAGACAAAAATCAGACAAAATATTAACAAAAATCAAAAACACTATCAAAATCTACCCTTTATTTGAAGTACAATGATTAAAAGAAAAGGTCTAAATCTTATGAAATAATATTTCTCAAATCTGGAACAGGAAATTTCAGTGGGACCTTGTTACACAGTTAGATGAGCTTTTTGGTGACAAACACCAGCAGTGAGTTTGACAGACACAAAAATAACCACCCAGAAAAGTACCTCACCCCCACTGTAAAGTATGATGGTGTATCTGTGATGTTGTGGGGTTGGTTTAATCCAACGGGCCCTTCAAAACTTGTTCAGATACAGGGTATCATGGACTCAATACCAGCAGACATTAAATCAAAACCTGACTGCCTCAGGATGATTTAATTAGACTTCAGGACAATGATTCAAAGCACACAAGGTTTTACCATGGCCGCAGCATTCCCTTGACTGAAACCCCATAGAAAAATCTGTGTGATGAGCTGAAGAGGAGAGTCCACAAGCATGGACCTCAGAACCTGAAGGATCTGGAGAGAGTCTGTGTGGAGGAATAGTTTCAGATCCCTTGCCATGTGTTCTCCAGTCTCAGTTAGCATTATAGGAGAGAACTTTGTATTAAATGAAGTGTTAATAAGTAATACAGGGGTGTCAACAATTGCTGTGTACATAGACTTGAAAAAAAAAAATATTTGGTGTGTTATTAAGATGTGTGTTCTTTCAAACACTGTACTTCAAATAAAGATTAGATTTTTGTTAATGTTTTGAATGAAAGATCAATAGGATAAGCTATAAAGAGGGTTTTTACATGTTCACCAGGGTACCAATATATGTGGAGGGCACTGTTGATCAATATATAGAAAAAAACAACAGACAGAACGACAGACAGAACAGTAGAATTGCAGCCAGACACAGACAGATAGATAAGAAACAGGTGCCGAGTCTACTTCTGGACACTTTAGTGACTGTCATCATAGCTCTATTTTTCTGTCTAAACAGCTCCAATTGCCTCATACTGGACTGCTGAGAGAGAGAGAGCGGAAGCTGAAGAGAGAAAGTGTGAAAGAAATGAATGTGGGCCTGGAACAAAATGTGGTGACGGATCCATGTCAAGGCTGAAATCCCCAACCTGTGCTCAAGACTTTCGGAGAACTGCAGTTGTCACCATAGCAACTAATGCTGCAAAAGGATTGACTTCCAAAGGGGAGGTCTCCCCCAAACCTCATCCCTGTTAACACCGTTTAATTTTGAGGCCTTATTCATTTTTGGCCACTTTAAATAAATAAATACTACAATTGTGTCCATTTCCTTTGACCAGACACATTTTTATTTTTCTTGAAACGGTAACAACAAACGCTGCAATTTACAAGGCTTTACCTTGAACAGAAAAAAGGGCGGAAAAGGGATGAAAACATGTGCCTTTGGGATAATTGGCATCGTGTTTGGTGAACGCACATTCGTCTTGCTCGCTGCACGCTGCGCCTTAATGTAGTTACCTTCTCGACAGGGGATGCAACACCAAAGACAAGCGGCACCCCAGGCCAGAAAAACAGAGGGAAAAAAAGAGAAACAGAAGAACAGGGCAGCGCATTTTCACATTTTCATTCCGAATAGCCTCCCTCTTTTTCGCTAAGCATGCTCATTCGTCCCCGTTTCCCCCTTTCTCGTCTCCCTGACGCTGCGGAAAACACCAGGCCTGTCTTGGGGGTAAGAGACATTAAGATCAGTCTGCGCTAAATCAAATTTCACACCGATCGTCACTGCTTCGAGTTCTGAGCCAATTAAGCAATGAGGCTCATAGGAGAAAGAGAGGGGGAGAGACGCCAGTGGAGGGATTAGAAAGCAGGAATAGAAAGAAGAGGAGGAAGACAGACTGTCTTTGAAGGTGAGATGGGTGTGTAGCATCCATAACATGACACAGAGCAGCTATGATCTTTTTCTACTGTAGCCATGGGCATAGTTTTGGTCCCAGAAGTGGGGGGAATACAAACCCCCCCAAAACATTCTGTGAAACGGTTATCTTACATTTTAGCAGGACTGTAAGTGATTCTACATTGCTATGCCTTAACGTGAGCATGTTGCCAAGGATGCGTTGTTAAGAACGTGACTGAGGAGACACAGACGGCTCTGACTCGGCTGTATCACTAAATAGGCTAACTACTCTAGCTGATGTCGGCCAATTCCAGTGAAAATTTCTTTCTTTGAAAAACGAACATGTTGGACACGCTGAGGAGAAAAGACCATGTGTAAGAAGATGACAAGTCTCCACCAGCATCCAGTATTGTACCAGTTAGTTATGCTAGATCATTAGCTTATCTGAGGAGGCAGCCTCTGTTCCACATCCAACACCAAAACCTACCACTGTCCCTCAGTTATTTATGAACAATAAACTTGTTTTCCAATGTTTACATCTGTGTACTGCTAAACTGTGGGGCAACACCAGTGCTGTCCCCTAAAACAGCAAGCCAGCAGCCCTACATTAAATGTCAGCCCAAGTTTTTTGCCGTTGTTTTTTTTTCCCCCCAACAGTTAACCTATTATCCGTTCATTAACCATTAGGGTGCTCAGATTTTACAATTAGACCTTTGAATGCACTTCTCTACTATTGTGCCAAAATTCCTAGAAAGTAAGTAATTAGTAAATACTAAGCCAATGTTTTTAACATACTGCTGCCAGAGATATTTTTACCAAATAAATTCAGTAAAAGCACTTTTACACCTAGCTTTAGCGCAGACCTATTGAATTTTTTTTATTTAGTTCAATCTGTTTTGACAAGTGTGAACACTCCTGTACTCAGTTGCACACTAAACAAAAGAACTGTGGTCCGGCAAAAATCACAAGTCTCAGTTTGCTTCCAAATGAACCCTGGATGAGTTCGCTGCTGGAAGGAATGCATTTTGTGATGGTCAGCACCAAATGGAAGTCAACATCAGAGCATGCTTTCCTACTACTTCCAGCAGCTCGTCAGCACTGTGCTGTCCGCATAAACTGCACTCTACAATTTGACTCCTCATAGGCGCTCATGTCGTTCCTGCAGCACAAGCTGCTGCTAATAAAGGTACACGTGTAATAACAATGCCTGTAATCTTGGCACATGGATCGTGGAATGTACTGCATCAGTGATCTGATTGGTTACATTCAAATTAACAAACCAATCAGAAAGAAGCAGATATCAGGTAAGGTTTACTATTATTGCTTTAACTGTGATACTTTAAGTGTTAAGTGTCTATTTTCATGCAGAGTGGGAGTTTTCTGGCTCAAACGGTGGCAAATGTGAGCGTAACAGAGGGCTTGTATCGCCTGTATTTCTGACTAATAAACAAATAAACACTCACATATATAATTTGGTGCATTTTAGTCATTGCAGTGTGAAATGCTGACGTTAACTCCAGCAAACACTTGCTAACTAACTCACTATTTATCATTCATTGCCTAGTGTAGTTTATTTCAGACAGATTTTTATCAGTCAACTCATGTTAGAATTGTTTCATAATTTCTATCACATGGATTTCTATCACCTGCAATTTCACAGAAACCTCTTGAGAGGGGGGCAAAAACTGGATTTTGAAAAGAGTGCTTAGAGGAAACTATGCCCAAGGCTGGAGCACTAAGCGAACAGCCACTTCTGAATTCCATATCATATGGTTTCCTATTTCGTAAATGCACTGGAATCACATTTTAATAGCAGATAAAGGTCAATTCAAAGAGAATTAAATTGCATTGGTCCTGTAAATGATCAAACATGAATGGTGAATTATCAAACATGGCATTTTGGTTCCTCTAATGGGGCAGATGATGAAACATGATGAAGGCAGTCTTTTCCTCAGATTTGTGTGGAGCCTCAGCTGCGAGCACATGCACACATGCTTTGAAAAGGACGATTAAAAGAAGCCATACCTGCTGGTATGAAATAAACCACATAAGAGAGAATAATAAAAGACCTAAGAGGTTCTTAAAGGACACACTCAGCATGTTTTAATGACTGAACCTGTATTTACCTCAACAGCTAATCTCTTGTCAAGGCACAACTGCAAGTTATTGGGCCAATTTTCCACCAAGAAACTCAAGATTTCTTTTTTTTTTTAGGAATGGAAAAACTTCGGGTTCAACTTCACACGTCTGGCATCGGCACACTCAAAACAACTGCTTACCGAAGCTTTTCCATTATGCAACATTGAATGCTGTAATGCTGGAGCAATACTGAAAGCAGTCTTTTCATCATTTTCCACAATCTGTCAGCACTAAACATGATGTAACATTAGCCTACACTTCTTTTCTGAATTTCTAGTAGTAAATATTTATAAATACATATGCTGAGGAAGCAATAGAGAAACACATTTCAGCATCGCTCTAGCCAAGCTCAAGCTTTACAAAGCAGAATACAAAACTCTGCATCATCCTTGCTAAACACACATTTACAGATCTTTAAGAGGTTTACAATGAGAATCATGCAGAGAAAATAATTTAATGTGTGATTCATTATTTTGAAGTCTGGTTTGAGGGATTTAGCCATTTCCAAGTCATACAGGAGCTGGAGAAAAACAGATTGCAATGAATCAGCGGTCACTTGGTGATTTGAACATAAGGAAGAAAAAATAAGTCACATCTGAGAGAGAAAAATAAAAGGTTATCAGTTCCATGATTTTTAACCCAGTTTTCATGATCTCAACCGTATTAGCAGGGAAGGTTTTCATTTCTTAATGCTAATGTAACCAAATAATGACTCATTTCATTTCCATTTCAATTAATATATCGTGGAAGCTGTAAAGCAACAGCCCAGCACAAAATCAATCTTACATAATTATCCCCTTACCCCAGATCAGCCAAGACTTGTTTGGTATCCACATTACAGCTATGAGACTAATAGCAAAGAAGTAATGGAAGCTTCTATCCTAACAATTAGTACTGTGCCCGCAGACAGCCTAACTCATCACACATCTCTGACACTGTATGATATATTGGCTGTGCTTGAAATGATTCATTCAGTCCCGTTGCCACAGGTGTATGAAATCAAGCACCTAGCCATGCAGTCTGCCTTTACAAACATTTGTGAAAGAATGAACTCATCAAATTCGAGCATGGTACTGTAATAGAATGCCACTGTTGCAACAAGTCAGTTTGCAAAATTTCTTCCCTTCCAGATATTCCATGATCAACTGTAAGAGGTATTATTGAAGTGGAAGCATTTAGGAACCACAGCAACTCAGCCACAATGTGTCAAACCACATATAGTTATAGAGCGGGGTTGCTGAGTGCATAAAGTCGTCAACACTCTGCTGACTCAATAACTGCAGAGTTCCAAACCTCTTTGATTAACATCAGTACAGAAACTGTGCACTGGGAGCTTCATGGCATGAATTTCCATTTACATCACCAAACACAATGCCAAGCATCTGATGGAGTGGTGTTAAGCACGCCGTCACTGGACGCTGGAGCAGTGGCAACATATTCTGTGAAGTGATGAATCATACTTCTCTGTCTGGCAGTGTGATGGACAAGTCTGGGTTTGGCGAATGCCAGGAGAATATCACCTACCTGACTGCACTGTGCCAACTGTAAAGTTTGGTGGAGGGGGGATAATGCTATGGGGTTTTTTTTTAGAGGTTGGCTGAGGCCCCTTATTTCCAGTGATGGGAAATTTTAATGCTTCAGCATACCAAGACCTTTTGGACAGTTCTATGCTTCCAACCATTTGGGAACAGCTTGGGGAAGACCCTTTTCTGTTTCAGTATGACTGTGCCCCAGCGCAAAAAGCATGGTCCATAAAGGCATGGCTGGGTGAGTTTGGTGTGAAAGAACTTGACTGGCCCACACAGAGCCCTGACGTCAACCCATTAAACACCTTGGGGTGAACTAGAACGGAGTCCCTCTCGTCCAACATCAGTATCTGACCTCACAAATGCTCTTCTGGATGAATGGGCAAAAATTATTAAAATTAATTACTGTTATAGCTGCAAAGAGGGGACCAACACACACACACACACACACACACACACACACACACACACACACACACACACACACACATATATATACATACATATATACACACACACGGTTAAATCTATGGGTGTCTTATCCTCAAGTGACCGCACTGTTTAATGGCAACACATCACATCATGAAGACAGCTTTGGCTGCAAACCAGAATATGCTGCTAGAAAAGTACGTCATCTGGGTAACTTTGGCTACATAGACATTACAAGCCTCATTGCTCAATTCCAATTTTTGCTCAGACCTGATCTTTACAGTGAAGCGAGGCAATTTTCATTTCACCTCTCATTAATTTCTATGGAGACATGTGGCAGTTGTGTGTGTGAGGGATTGTAGGAGCGGCACTGACCCAAAGAATGCAGACAGCACAATAAAGAGTTAAGCTCTTCTAAACCTCATGCAAATGACTACGTCATGTGTCACATCCACATTCAGGACACACGCTGAAATGTGTTGATGGAACATGAAGGAGAAATTAGTTGGGGTTTTTAATATTAGTTCACATTTTAAACATAGAATATTAGACCTTTCTCACCCAGAAACCAGCCAAGAGATGGTGAGGACCTACACATTGTAAATGCTTAAAAGAAATATAGCAAAGAGAATCTTTTTTTAAACAAATATTTTTAATGGTCACAAACTTGAATACAATATAAGACAAAACAAAATCCCTAATTAATTCATTAATTACATTTCTGTACAACTAGAGGCTAACTAATAGCAATTAGTACAACCAAAAGCACTGTAAATTATGTAAATTTATAAGCGACTAATTTGTGTACTACTCACAACACAATGTCTGTTTGAAGTTCTAATACGTTACAATTTAAACTAGATCAGCTTTGTTTGATATTGCCCTGTATTTTCTGCTTTATGACAGTGGATCACTTTATACCGATGTCCATCACCATGGCAACTTCTGCTACATGACTAACCTGCCCCAGGGCAGGAATGTGACAACAGCGCTGTTAGTTAATTGTTTTAAATGCTTTACATTTCATTTGATTTCTTTTTTGAAAAATAATCTGCTTAATGCCGCCTCATGTTTGTCATAAATGTTTTGCTTTAACGTGCATGAGGATTAATCACCGCCTGAGTATCTAAACCTGGGTGAACACAGAAAGCAGTTAAAACAAGTTAACTGCAGCTGTGTTCATGAGACAAAGCCTGGATCCACTACATCTTACTGTCCAACTAAAAGCCAGAACCACTGACATAGCGTTAAAGGAGAACTCTAGCAACTGTACAAAATTTCTGCACAATCTTAAACTGTGACCTCTGAATGCATTAAAATGCTTCAAATGTTCCCATCACCACTGCTGTGAACAATTCTGACATGGTAAGTTTCTCTTTGTTCACATTTTTAATGCTTTAATGCAGAAAATTTGAAAAATCTGTGGAAGTCCTCTTTAGCACCAGGAACAAAAACAACAAACCAAAAGAAAAAAAAACAAAAACTTTTTACCTCACCTCACCTTTCCTTTTTCTTTTCTGTTTTTTGGCTCCAGATTCATACATTATTTTTTGAGACACTACTAACCAGTCATTTTCCCTTCACTCTTACCTCTTCAAACAGCATAACAGTACAGTAATAACAAAGAAGTTGTTAGAGGGCCGCCTGGTAAACATGGGGCCCTATGCAGCTGCTTATGTTGCTTATTATGTATCACTAGCACCACTGGAGAACTTCATGTTGGTCACATACTGCATACCACTTATTACTTTTGTGTGCAATCAGTACATAAGCAGCACGTAGTAGGCCCCTTCAAACTAACTCAATGTTATCTATAAAAACGGACAAAACTGTTCTTGTGTAGAAATACAGTAGCAGCAGCTGTAGTAGCAGCCATCTTGAAGCCTGAACTGTATCTGGATTTTTGTCCATTTTATAGATAACAGTACGTCAGAGTGTTTTTGTGTGGAAACTCTCCTCATTGAGTTCCTAATGAAACCATTGGCCATTTGAGTAAATCGCACTGTAAAGATTCAGCTATTGAAATGAGTGCTAACAATAGCCTGTCACAGATGTGACTGAAAAGTCATTTGCCTCAAAAATAGTGGACCTATAGTGTAAATAATGGCATTGTTGTGATGAGCTGAGCTCAACAAATGCTAAAGAGGTTCAGAAAGTCTGAACATGTCGGAGCTGAAATGGGATTCTGGTGATGGTGCTGAGAAATCTGCAAGCTGTGCCAAGTGTTATCTCCATCTTAACTATCCTCTTCTCTTTACTCCGCCATATGACGGAACAGATGGGGCAGGAATTTCATCTCTCAATCTCTCTTTCACCAAGTCCTCTCATTTCTCACTTATACAAAACACACGCGCAAGCATGCACACTCACTCACTCACATCTACAAATGTTAATGTGGTTATTTTTCCATTTATTAATCAATCAACAGAACGAATGGACTAAATTCAGTGGTCCATGCTTATTATTCATATGTAAGGCAGACTGGGCGTGCATGCACTACCTTGTGTCAGCATGTGTCTGAGAGACTGCAGATAAGGCTGACTGTTTGAATGACAAGCTCGATATGCTTGTATTGTGCAGTATTTACTGAGCAGATTCTAGCACCACTGAATAGAGTCGAATTATGCATGTTTATCTTCAGCTTCTATATCCGGATCTACTGGGTGCATGAATTAGTGTGTATTTCTGTTCACACGCTCAAGCACATTTCCCCAAAATATGTATGTGTGTGTTTATGTATGAGCACATCTAAACAGCAGACATTTAAAGGAATGGCTTTGCACATTCAAATCTGCAGTTTTCCACTTACCCCCGTCGATCAGCCAAGATATATTTGGTGTCCAAATTCCGCTTCTTTAGTTTAGAGCTGGAGCTGCAAAACTAATACTGCTAAAACCAGAAATTGATAGTCACTCAAATCTTTGCTGTAAATATGTCCCAAACCGGCTCAAAACACATCCAGGTGGTCATTTGGGCAGCATAGATTTGTCAACATGGTTTACGATACTCTGTGAACTATACAAATGAACAAAAAATGACTTTCACATGGCTGAATACAGAGGGCAGCCACTTTGGACAACAAATGTTGTGCTGACTCCCAGTTTTTGATACAAAATATTGCGATAACTTGCATGTGGCTGATATTATGCAAATTTCCATCTCCTTTACATGCCATGTACTCTTTATAGGCTGTGCTTCTGTTTATCCATTTCCTTTGTACTATCATTCTAATCAACACATATCCATACTTGCCACTTGGACAGATTACAACACTGAATTTAAGTCTGGCAAAGCATCTATGGGTGAAACAAAGAAACTGAGCTTTACTCTCCAGTAGAGAGTAAAATGGGTGAGCTTGCTTAGAGGACGGGTGCCAATGTGAAGGTTTAGCAGTGTTTTGGTCTCCAACCAAAAGATCACAGAGCTTATGTGTCACAACATTCATTCATTATAATTATAAATTATATTTTCATATTAGAAGCTAGTCCAGTCAGTATTCATATGGTGATTACATCATCATCAGGAAAGATGTAAGCTATAAGGTAAGGCTCTGTAACACTCACACACAGCACTTAGCAAATCGATTTGGATCATGATTATATCATTCATCACGATAATCATATAGATGATAATTATGTGTCTGCGATGCACATATGTTTTGTTTTGGATTTTCTCTTTCTCCCTCTCCCTCTCCTTCTTTCTTTCTCTCTCTCCCTCTCTTTCTTTCTTTCTCTCTCTCCCTCTCTTTCTTTCTTTCTCTCTCTCCCTCTCTTTCTTTCTCTCTCTCTCTCTGTCTGTCTCTCTCTCTCTCTTTCTCTCTCTCTCTTTCTCTCTCTCTCCCCTTTTCACTCTACCAAACTACTACACAGGTGTTGCAATGGACCATTGAGGACGTTGTTGATGCTTGGCTGCGCTCTGTCCACCAACCTGAGTCACTGCTGTCTGCTGAGGAGCAGGTCTTGGCAAATACAAGGACCTACCTGTGGGGAGTTGTGCGTGGAGCATTTAGCGTACCTGAGACTTTTATGGCACCATCAGTATTGTTAGGCTGTGCTACGTGACGGACTTGAAAATGTAGCCAATATATGGTAGTCTTACTTTGTTGCTCCCTCTCTTGTTCTCCCTCTCTCTCGCTCCAGCGCAATATGTGGACAGGCAAGTTTGTGTGCGCCTTAAGATATACGGTAGTTGTTTCATTGTTTAGAGATATCAGGTAAGGCCACCCGCTGTATTTTTGGTGAGGACCAGATCTGGGTAGGCAGGTTAGCTTTTGGTTTCTTGGTTTCATTTGTTTGGCACCGTCCTCAGACCACCTTTGCAGTTGGTTGGATCATCCAAGTCAATGTTTATACTTAGTCAATACTCAATACTCCATACTTAATGTACTATTAATGCCTAGCATCCAAACAGTTGAGAGCTCATTGTATCATAGTTCTCACTCTTTCTTTGTAAATATTATTCTTGTAGCATACACTTTTGCAAATGGAAGTAAAGGAAAAAAAAGCATTGACTGAAATTGCAGCTACTGTTGTCCACGTCTTTCCTTCCTTCTTACATCATGTCACGTTACCTCCTCTCTACCCCCTACACCTAAGCGGAACATAACAACGATAATCGTTTGCCAAAATTTACATTATAAGCAAAGTTCACCCCGGCACACTTTAATGTGCACCCACCTCATGCAGGCATATGGACGCTACATGTTATGACTGTGATTTCTGTTGTTTCTTTCTATAAATAACTGTTTGTTTTGAATGTTCTAACTGAAGATGAATGTTTAATAATAGAAACAAGAGAAATGTTGAACATAATCCAGCATCCATATGCCTGGGTGACATGCTCACACACAAAGAGGTCAGAATGAGGCACAACGACTGTTGTAGGAAATATCTGACCGCAGCATTCAGCTTTCATAAGGTGAAGTTCTGGTCATTTTTATAGTTCACAGTAAGTCTTAGCCACTTCTGCATGACCTGCAGGACCTGAGTGAAGACCTGGATGTAGTTTGAGTGGTTTGAGAGAAGCTTTAAAGCCCATCTCACCCACGATTTAGCAGCAATCACAAGTTTCTACAAGTGTGTGATGTCCACAAAACGCCAGAAGGTGGTTGTACTCACTCTCACTCAAACACACACACACACACACACACACACACACACACACTCCCTCTCAGTTTTAATGCAGTGATCTGAATACTCAGTAATTGCTACAGACCATGACATTTGCAAATTGCATTCTTAGTGAAAAACAGGAAATCTAAATGAGCTTACTAAATGAGGAATGGGAAGACCATTAAAAGTAGTGCAGACACATTAACAGGAGCACACACTCCAACTAACTATCCATCAGCTCTGTGTTCATATGAAGCCACTTCAGTCAGGAGTAATGAATTCTTCCTGCTAAAATCTCACGTTCAACCATCTCTCCTCCTTCTGAAAGAACAGCACTGAAATCCTTTTATATTTAAGTTTCGTTTAATGATCGTTATAAGATCGTCAGAAATTGGCGGCAACCAGTAAATGGGCATCATTAAGCTACATGCTTCAATGTGCCTCATCTGCTAGGTTTTAAATTGGCTTTTCAAAAGAATCAGCCACAGCAGTCTTGTGCCAGAAAGTGATTTTGCAGCAAAAGCTCTGATCCGACAGACTAAACAAGCAGGTGTGCACAAACATTCGCAAGAATCTTTGCTCCATCAATATAAAATGATTACCAGTGACTGACTGAAACAAAAGCCCTGTTAATGTCTTACATCATTTTCCTTTAAAGGCTTTTTTTGCTACTCACTGTTTGATCCCCATAACAATCTGATGGATGTGTGCTATGAACAGGCAGATTAATACTGCTTGCCACTCAATTAAAGACCAACGAAAGATCAATTATTTAGGGACAGCTACCGACATTCACTCAGTTAACTATTTTAAATGTAAAGTATATTATATATGAACCATTCTGTCGGATTAGTTCAAACTGCAGTCCCACAGTAATGAAAAAAACAAACAAAGTGCTCAGACCTTAGATATATACAGGAATTATGTTATGATCCATTTAAACCCAAGGCATTAACAGAGATAATAATAAGCTAAATATGTACAAAATCATCATTTATAGGGAACTTTTTGTTGGGAGATGTCTGTCCCAAACTCTAACCACTAAATTTCAACTTGTGAAAATAATACTTAAATTGTTTTGCATTTTTTCTATGTATT
The DNA here is from genome assembly GCF_904425465.1 of Colossoma macropomum. Lineage (NCBI taxonomy): Eukaryota > Metazoa > Chordata > Actinopteri > Characiformes > Serrasalmidae > Colossoma > Colossoma macropomum. The sequence continues at coordinate 20,066,601 of NW_023494800.1, forward strand.
TTTAAAAGAACTTTTTGATTTCTTTTAAAGTGGAGCTGAAAGATTCAGATTTATCATGCATTTAATTTTTTTATTAAAACATATATAAAAAAAATGCTGTCCCACGATTTCATGTCACTACCGAAACAGTAATAGTTTTAGCGTATAGGCGGAGTCTTATTTTAGCCACACCCCTGCAATTTAGAGCAAGAAGTGAGACTACATCCCTGTCCCTCATGACCACATGGTGAGCAGTTAGATCCCATTGTATTGAAGTAAGTGTGTCTCAAAGTCTGAAAATCAGTCCGTAACCTTAAGACGTCACTACAGAAACACATTTTCTGCAATTAAGTAATTATTTTGTGTTTAATGAAAAATATGATTTTAAGTGTGTTCAACTGTTCAAAGCTGTGTTTGCTAGTCATGTACTGGATAGTGGTTTTGAATTAAGCTTAAGTTTAGTAAAAACTAATAATAAAACTTAATTAAGGCATAGGGTCATTCAAAGCCAAAGGATTTTAGTCTAAAGTCCAAGTCAGTTAAAGTCCAAAACTTCAAAAGTCTGAGTTCAAAACCCATTTGGTAGAATGATGCTTGTATGGCGGCTACTTAAACACAGGAGGCCAGTACTGCTATGGGCCACATGAGCGGAAAATAATTTCACTATGCAGGATATAAAAGGGCAAAAAACAACATGTTAAAAACTGTCCTTGAAGCGACATCAGAGGAATAATTCCCATTTTGAGCATGTTGAAATAGCCTTGTCTATTCCTGTCTATGAGCAATGTTAGAATTTTTCATTAACACACTGAATACACTCTGTCTAAGTACTGTGAATGCAGTACCGCGGCTCATGTGGTCAGCCCACACGGACAATAGGGATGTGCTAATTTTGATACTCAAGTATTTTTAAGAGATGATGAATTCAGGTAACTGCACTGAAAGAAAAAGCAAAAGGATTTTATCCAAAATTGTAGCTCGCTTTTTAGATGACAATGAGGCCATCTTCTACCCAAGGTCTTTTGTCCTCAGTGGACAAGTGCCAACATACTTTGTCCAAAAATTATTCACATCAGCTAGAGTAGTTAACCAAGTTAGAGGGAAAGTTGCGCTAGAGCCATCCACCTCGGCCTTCTCGATCACCTTTGCGTCCTAATAATGTCGTACCAATGCGCTCAGGTTAAGGCATTCATGTTTGACAGTAGCAAAACTGTCACATTTTAAGGTCCTGTTAAAACATAAAATCTGCATTTCTCTGAATCGTTAGCCTGTATATTTTCTCCGTCTTCCCATAATGAAAAGTAATGAATACCCAAATAGTGATATCAGGATTCGAATACTGGCACCTCGAATAATTACCAGAGTACTCGAGTCTCCATGCACATTCCCAGAAGACAAAGCTTCACATGGTCTATGTGATCAGGACCCTACAGACACAGGCCATGTAGACACGAGACCATTAGAGCAGCATAAATTATTAATAATCCATTAATGCCTATTAGAGTTGGCACCAACCTGATACCAAGTATCAGAGTCAGGGAATACCAGCAGATAATGCTGAATATATGATGAAAAATGTTAGGTTTAAGGACAAAAGAAACTAACCTGATCTTATTCCATAACAAATTTTGCCTGAAGCATCACAGAATTTCTTGTAGTGCAACATAACATGAAGCCAAGTAAAGTGGATCATGTGAAAACAGTAGCTACAGCAGTGGAAGTTAGTTCCAAATACAAAATGTAGCTAGCTAAGAGTAAGAGAGTAACAATTATTTTAGTTTAATCTGTCCATTTCCCTTTTGCTTTTTCTATGGTAAACACTCACTGGCCACTTTTGTTGTTCCATATGTTTCTCTCCATAATTTGTTAGCCACCCTTTACCCCATCAGTGGTAAGGACCACCACAGGACCACCACTGAGCAGGTGGATCATTCTCAGCACTGCAGTGGCACGGACATGGTAGTGGTATGATAGTAAGTGTGCAATGTACAGAGTGGACCACACACAGCAGTGCTGCAGGAGCTCTTAAAACAACTCCGTGTAAGTGCAGTGTCACCAACCAAAAATATCGAGCCAACAGCATCCTGTGACAAGAAACCGACCACTGATGATAAACTAGAGCAGAGGTGGGGAACTGAGGGCCGAGAGCAGAGTTTGGGGATTTCCCTGCTCAGCACAGCAACCAAACCTTTCAGTTTTGAGTTCAATCAGGTGTGCTTGAGCAGGAATCCCCAAACTGCGCAGAAACCCAGCCCTTCAGGAGTGGAATTCCCCACCCCTGGACTACAGGATGACTAACAAAAACCATGCAGCAACAGATAAGCTGTGGTCTCCAAGGTGGACCAATAAGGTAGGTGTGTCTAATTGAGCAGGGCATTAAGTATACGCAGTGTTTAAAAAGTCCAGCAGCACTGCTATATCTGACACACTCTCTACATCACACTCTAACATGCCACTGCAAGAGCTGAGAATGATCCACCACCCAAATAATATCTGCTCAGTGGGGGTCCTGATCACTGATGAACAGGGTAAAGGGGGGCTAGCAGTGGTGTCAAACTAGTACTATAAACTATTAACACCTCTATTTCTTTTCAACACCATTAACACATTTTCCCACTTTGGTCCTTCCAATTATCTGCTGCTGTGCTACCGTGTAGTCCTCTCATTCAAATACAGATTTACAATGACCAGGAGTACCACTGATGGCTCTTTTGATAAGACCAGTAACAGGCAGTAACAATAACACAACAGGCAGTAACAATAACACTGGAGCACCTTCAGCAGACTATACAGTGCTTACGCACAGAAATCGTGCAACAACAACAACAGCAGAGCAAACTGCAGTTTTTATACATAGTCAAATAGAAAAACTAAGAAGACCTCAGAAATATTTAGTGTTGAGACAGATGTGCATGTGTAAGTATCTGTATGTCTGTATGTGCATGTAAAACCGTGCATCTCTCACTGATCTCTCCCTGGGCAAGTGCGTTTGTGCATATGTGCATCGCTTGCACAGGCAAGACACTGGCATGCTGTCACCAAAACGAAGAGTAATTAGTTTGGCGATGTGACCCAGTGCACCACATCTAATGAGCAGATCAGAATAAGAGAGCCGCCGTGTGAAGCTTTGAGCCCAGCTTTTTTCACATGGCTGATCAGTAAGCGCTTTCTCAATCACGCTATAATCTGATCACAGCACACAATGACAATCAGTGTCAATTCATTGCTCACGTCGTTCGAAAAAGCCTTGGCGCATGTCTTAGTTTGGTCTCTATTCAACAGTCAATATGAATGGGACACTTTGATTCAATTTTGGTTCACAGCCTAGTGGTTACAACATCACCAGCGCCATCTGGTGTCTGAAAGCATATACACACTGTATGGGCAGCTAGGGGTCCAAGCACCTTTCTACGCACCCTTTGATTCCTTTAAAAATTGCTCTTTCTATAGTGTACATTCGCCACATGCACTCCTATCCTGATCATACAGTGACCTTCACTCTCCGCCTCCACACACAAAAAAAAATAAATAAAAATAAAGAAGCATTAACATGCTGAGCTTCAGAGGAAAGCGAACACAACAGACTTCAAAAGTGCTGATGCTTTGAGAGGCCCTTTCATGTATCTTCTACTGTTTGAAAGCAGAAAAAAAATTCCTCAGAATGTGGTACTGACCATAAAGAAGCGAGTGAGAGGGAAAGAGAGAGAATGGCGTACATGAGGAAATGTTTTCAATAACAGGCTGAAAGTGTGCCAGACCTTGCAGTAAAAAAAAAAAATGAGTCATTGTTTCTTTGTCCCTGCAAAGAGGAGATGAAGTAAGTTTGTGGAGGAGTTATTCAACTCTGATGACCATAAAATGCTCGTAGGAATGTGCAAGAGTTGAATATAATACAAAGCAAGGCCAGGCATGGTGCTCAAAGAGTTGCTATAGTACAGCTCATGAGTGGCTGTGTGGGTGCACACTCACAGATACACATTCACTGGAAACTAGGAACACATCCTGAGGCTTAGCCTATTTCTCATCCACCCGTCCAAGGTAACGTCATGTTTAGCATATTTTAACGGCCTTCATACGACGCAGCTGAATGCCTACATTCATCACAAACCCGTCCTGTGAACAGGTCTACAGCCTTTTAATTGAAACTTATCTTTTCACTTTCAGGTTGGCTGTATTCTGCTCTGTCTAATACACATATGGGTGATTTTTCAGTTAGAGACAGTTAGTTTCAGATTTTTATACAGTAGGAATCTACCAACACAATATTTTGTTCAATACGAGCCTCTCAGTTCAATAGGCACAGATATCAAACAATACACTTAACAAACTGGAGCGTAATATAATACTGATTATATTGCTTTACCTATAATAAAAACTAAACAAGAAAGCTAACAAAGAGGGCAGACCCTACCTCCTCTGAGAATACTGCTTCCTCTTCACCTCAAGACTGAGAGTAGGGAGGAAAAGAACCCTCCATATAAGCACATATTAGCTTGTGGCTAATATATTAGCTTGTGGATAGCACATTATCATAAAATACTGTACTTTTATAAGGCTAAACACTAAACTAAAAACGGAAACATTAACATATCGACTTAAGGCATATTTTCAAGCACTCTATTTTTCCTGTGTCAAAAAAAATAATTAAATTGAGAACACCGTATCTTATCAAACCTAATTATTGTAAATTGTTACATCCTTAACATGCCAATATATGTTCACATACATACACTTACACATAATATAGATTTATTGCATTTTAAAGATTAGGTAATAGTAGATCTAAATGTCTTATGTGCCTCATTAATGATTTTCTTTCTCAAGCTAAGTGTTGCCAGGATTTCACTATTGTTGCCCCTACCCAGACTTTTACTTCTCCTTTATAATAATTTCAAATGCATATAGTTAAAATTCACTTATACGCAATTCTGCAGTTATTACAATCATTTCTTAGAGGACAATACAAATTTTCTCAAATCAATTATGTGCCACTGGAGTGACAGAGGAGCACAAAACTACCATCACAAAACAGTGACATTTGGATGGTAAGAAACAGAAGTTATTTTAAGATTCACACGTCATCATCTGTGAATCCGTTTTTTTTTATTAAGCACTGTTATAAAATATGTTACTATATGAGAACTATACTTTAGAAATAGCCAGGTTTGCTTTATTGACATACGCTGAAAGGAGACCTCCACTGTATTTTGAAATATTTCTCCAGAATTAAACTATGATGTAAACAAGGTCGTTGAGAGCGTTTTCATGTGGACTATTTATTTAGTTAAATGTACAACACTTATTTTTTCTACTATTTTACCAGTACATGTTCAACATTACATTTTAGTGTAAAGAAGTCATGTGTAGATCAACTGGCCAAATTTTGCTACAGTGAATTTCATATCAACTTTACTTAAATCTCAACAGCTAAATTATGTACAAATTTTAAAAAATGGAACAAATACCCCTTTACATACACACACACACACACACACACACACATATATATATATGTATCACATGCCAAAGCCATTGAGTTAATTATTGTGTCTTGGTTGTAATGACGTCTTGTTATTGCAGTGACAAATTATCATTTGATCAACAAATTATAACAATAATATAGTGTAAGTGAATACTGGTGTGAATTACAACTCAATCATGTGTTTTGCCACTGAATAACATGACTGGAGTCAAATAGGTTCCTAACTGCAGAATCACCTATTTATATACAGTTTGAAACCATTTTTATAGCAGATTCCAAAATCTGTGTGTGACATTGCTGAACGTTATTTTAAAATGACATGTAAATTAATTGGGGTCCCGGTATGTGTTAAAGTAATGTTTATATCCAATTTATATCTTTTGCCCTTCTGCCCATAAGTAGCCATTCAAGTCTGAGCAAACTGATGACATGTGAATGCGTTCAGTAATACCAGTTTGGCCAGGTTGACCGAGTCTGCGGTTAGCCTGTCTCGGAGGTGGGGATCTAGCTGTGTTGCTGGGGCAACCTCCACCACCTTCTGGTGCCTCCTCTGAATAGAGCAGTCTCTCTCATAAAGGTGAATCACGTTCCCATACTTGTCACCTGCACAACACGACACATAGACACGACAGACAGACAGATGAGTCAAAGAACAGGGCTGACTGCTCATCACAAACACCATTATAACACAATCTGCTGCTCCAGTCACAACCATCTGTTAATATCTTGACAAAACATCTTGCAAGAATGATTGCTTCTTCCTGATTAACAAAAGAGTTTGTCTGTCTATCGTGGGACAGGCTACATCTGATCTCCATTCTTCTCTAAGCAAACATCTCAGTAGATGCAAGTTAATTAACAGTTGCAACAAATGTCAGACAGCAGCATAAAAGACACAAACTTTGTGTGACAATTCGCTGTGAATATAATTTCCATTTTCACCCAGAAAGCAATCTAACATTCAGAGACAGTGTGTAAAAAAGTTCCCTCAGCTTCCTGACAGTTATAATTAAAGGATAAAGGACACACCCATAAAAGCTGCTGTAAAACAGTGGGATGAAACCAGAGCTTTTTAAGCCCTGTAACAAGAGAGTGCTTCAGGATAATCTACTAAAAAGCACGTCACTTACCCAGAATTTGCACCTCAATGTGTCTGGGCTTCTCAATGAACTTCTCCACAAACAGTGCTCCATTGCCAAAGGCAGCCAGGGCTTCAGAGTAGGCCCGCTGATAGTTTTCTTCCAGTTCCTGCACACAAAACACACACACATACATCAGTGGTTGTGGTGTAACCCACCTTGTTCATTTTCAGGTTATAACATCATATACCATTTAACCCTTAAAGGATAATCATTGCGCTGGCGATGCTTTCTGAACACGTTTCAACTTAAATAACTTTGTTGGAAAGATCAACAAAAATCTAAGTCCAGCTTAAACTAGAGAAGCAGAGCTTTCAGGAGTTGTGCAGAATGTATGTACTGTGTGTCATACATTAAATGAGTGTATACAAACCAAAGTTAATGGTCAATTATTTTGTATATCCTTTTTGGGGGGTTTGTCCTGACTTGGTAGCCAATCAAATGATAAAATACACCATCCAGCATATCCAATTAATCCAGGGAGTTAAGTATAGTGACACTAATTTAACGCATATAAATATAACAATAGAGACTTCAAGTGATTTTTATATGTTCATTGTGTTCTACTATTCAGATTATTCTCTCGTTGTCTACGTTTTGTGGTTGATGTGAAAATGCTTTTGCCTTTAAATTCTTTACATTTAATATGTGTGTTCAATAACTGCAGTAACTGAAAAGCTGAATTTGTGATGAATCAGATATATAGAACACCTGAGTGGCATCACTACATGTAAAAATAAGATCTGTCCATGTTCGGGCACTTTTAAGATGACTCCTCAGAGGGTTAAACGTACATTGCACAAGCTAATGTGTTAGCACTGAACTAATATATGATCGCGAAAAAGGGGCTTTTCCTCCCTGCTCTCAATTTTGAGCCAAGTGACTTTTTTTAGACAAGGGAGGGTCTGTCCTCATTGTGGGCTTGCTTGTTTAATTTGTATCATACATCATGTAATATAATCAATATTAAACTGACTATTTTGTTTGCTTCAGTGTATGTTCAGTGCCTCTGTGGTATTGAATTGAACAACACCATACGATGTTGTACTGTTACATTTCTAGTGTTTATATTTGTAGTCTGTGTAATTATGTGCCTATTTATATGTGTTCACATCATCATTGCTTTTGTCTCCTATAACACCAGCATTTTTCCCCCAGAGGAAATTAAAGTACAACTGTCTATGTAGCCAATTGGCAGACCAAGGAAACTGTTCAAACAAGGAACTGCACCCATCATACACTGACGTTAATCATCTGTATCTGATGTGTTTGGAGAGACGCATCACTTCTGTTCACTGAAAGGAAAACCACAAAACAATGACTGTGCCAGACACTGTTCTTCAAGTGAGTTCAAGTGAGTAAACGGATATTCAGATGATGTCACGGCCACACGATCAACAGATTTAAATCTCTCTGGGGAGTTGTAGGATTATGTTCGGTTAGGCCTCGGAAGCAGCCCCCTTTAAGTGTCACGTGGTCATTATGGCTATAGGACGCTAGACGCTCTTAGTTGTCTATTTCATACGTTTGGAATCAGGGATTATTATAAAATAAAATGTTTTATAAATTCTTTTTGAGTGCCAGTGTATGTATGTATATATGTATCGATACGTAGATATACATTTTTCAGGTTTGATACAGTTCTTGATTCTATTTTAATTTAATTTTCAAGATTTTATTTGTTAAAAATGTCTTGATTCTGTAGACCTCTATGGGCAGATTTACTAATGTTTTGCCCAAAAAAACATATATTTTGATGTTAAAACATGGCTGTTCATAATAAATCATGACTGTTTAACGAAAACGGTTTTTTGGTGGCATAATGGCTTCCATTGCTGCTGAGAAAGAAAAGACAGTTTCACACACATTTATTTATTTTCAACTTCAATGGGAAAAAAAACATTTTGTGAACGTCTGCCACGTCATATTATTGTCAATTTAATCAAAGCTAAAAAAAATTGTTTCAGTAAAACTTATTTCTTAAAACTTCAGGTATATTTTACACTCATCAAGTGTCTTAAGAGCAGTTTTTCTCTAAATACACTGTGTTCCAAATTGTTATGCAAGTGATATCAGTAGGATTTCAGTAAATTTGAGCATTTAGATTTTAATTTTTTTAAATAAAGTGTTTTTTTTTCCTCATACCTTTTTAGATAACTGGTATCATCTCAGACAGGTTTGTTAATTAGTTTGCCAGGTGACCTTGAGTAAAGGGAAACGTACTTAAACAGATTGTTCCACATTATTAAGCAAGTCACAGTTCTCATGCAATATGGCAAGAAAGGAAGATCTTTCTGAATACGAAAAGCGTGAAATAGTGCAATGCCTTGCAAATGCATGAAAACAACTGATATTTCAAAACTGAGAAAACTTATGTGAGAGCATAACTCAGAGCACAGGTGAATACGCCAGATAAAGGCTTATTAAGGAATGTTCCTGTCAGACAAGTTAATTGTATTAAAAGGGCAGCTATAAAACACCACTGTTGAACAGCAAACAGGTATTTGAAGCTGCTGGTGTTTCTGGAGTCTCAAGAACCTCCAGAAGATGGCAGTTGTGCATGAAGCTTTATTTCGTCCACGTCTAATCAAAGCTCACAGAGAAACAGTTACAGTGTGCTCAGAAATACATAAAGGCAGTTTTATTCACTGATGAATGCTGTGCTACATTAGATGGTCCAAAAGGATGGAGTTCTGGATGGTTGGTGAATGGCCACTCTGGGCCTAAGTCACTAAGACTGTGACGTCAGCAAGGAGGTGGCAGAGCGATGATTAGGGCCGGAATATTGGGAAGTGAGATGGTAGGTCCCTTTAGGGTCCCTGAGGGTGTTAAAATGGCCTCTGCAAGATATGTAAAGTTCCTTACCAACCATTTTATGCCATGGTATGAAAAGAAGAGTGATGCCTTCTGAAATAAAATCATTTCATGCAGGACAATGCACCATCCACCATGCTGCAAAAAACACCACTGACTCTTTGGCTGCTATGAGCATAAAAGGAGAAAAAAAAACATGATTTGGCCACCATCATTCCCTGACCTCAGTCCTATTAAGAACCTGTGGAGCATCCTTAAAAGGAAGCTCTACTAGGGTGGGCGTCTGTATACCTCGAAACAGCAGCTCCGGGAGGCAATACCAGCCTCCACAAATGAAAGGCAGGCAGAAACTACACATGGACTTATGAGCCCTTCTTTGTGATGACTTTAGCAACTCTCTCATCCATTGAACTTATATCAAAATATAACTTAATCTGTAAATCTAATTTTTGATTGAATTGCTTTTGTTTTTGATAAATGGTCTGTTCATGCAGCAAATATGACAGATTTCTGTTTGAAATTATATTAATGTCTTTATGACCCACTGAATGTTTTCAAAAACTGCATTCAGCATAATAATTTGGAACATATTTTGTGTTATTTTCAAAACATCAATAAAGCAATTGGCAGTATCAGTACTTCCACTTGTAATAACATCTGCATGGTGATATAACCACTGAGCATAAAAAATGAAAAATTTTAACTGTTCAGGAAAACAAAAATTGTACATGCATAATACTTTGGAACATGGTGTAATGACTCTGCAGTTTCTTTTTTTTTAGTTATTTGACCCGCAAAGTCAAAGTATTGAGAAGTCATAATCAGAGAAAGATGATTAAAAAAAATACATTTTGGCTGCATCTCACATGCTTTTTGTACAGAAGCCTGTTTCCACTAGGGGTTTATATGTGCACAAAGTTGCACCCATGTTCATTCGCATGGAACTTCTTAGTAGCCCACAGGCGCAAAATGCCGGTAGACCAACAAAATAAGCCTTAAAAATCACAACCCCTAGAATTTATAACTGACTTCAGGAAAAAAAGCCCAGTCATTTGAGCATAGGTGTGTGTGTGGTATTATCGCCACCTACTTTACTTAGTTAGCTATGCTGCACCCAAATGGCTTGATCAGTGACAGCGGTTTCCAGCTACAATGAGGTTTTAAACTGCAATGCACCGTTTCAAACCTTTTCAATTTTTATATGTACTGAAATCATTACACCCTTACTTATGCATCCATCAATCCATGTATGAAAACCCTTTATAACCACATACTTAAACTACATGTCCTTAAATCAGATTTACATTAAACGGTTTTCAGTTTTGTACTCCACTGCAACCAGGCGCACTATAAATAAAACTATCCTTCTCTCTTACAAGAAACAGAAATTCTCTAGTTATCTGCAGAGCCAGGGTTTAAGCCAGGGCCTCAGTGAGAGGAGGCAGTGAGACATGAGGGCTAAGGTTTGCTCATCTATCTGCAGCAGACATGCTTTACCTCATACTCACGGACCACCCGCATGCCACGGCCCCCACCACCGTACGCAGCCTTGAAGATGATGGGGAAGCCATAGTTGTGGGAGAACTCCTGCGCCTCCTGCAGAGAGGAGATAGGAGCGTCTGTTCCAGGAACCACTGGCACACCTGCAAGAGATGACACAGGGACACACACATACAGTGAAGATAGTGGGGGTGTTTACTGCCAGTTTGCCCAGCAAATCCACAGTTTGTACTGATGCAAATTACCATTTCTAGCAATGTAATTAGTCCAGAAAGTGCTTTAAAAAGGCAACTTTCTATTTTTTCCAGATAGATTTTTTGGTTAATTACCCACAAAGGAGATATCAAGTTTATAAGTTAAAAACAAATAACTACAAAAATAAAAACAAAACACTGATCAACTCAAACAGAACTAAAGAGCTAGGGGTGGGTAAAATGATGATATTAATCATCACAATAATTATATAGCAATAAGCTTTTCTGAGCATATTGTGACTATTAGGTCTAGGTGATAGGTGATATACTTGGATATCGTCGATGACTGACATAACTCATTGACGATGCTTGAAAGGCAATAATCGGTGTGCTGGGAAACTGACAGAGAATGAGAGAGGACCAATTTACCACTAAACAGCTGGCTAAATATGCTGGGAAACTGGGGTTCACATTCCTATAGGTTAAGAGAGAACTACAGGAGAAAAGTTGAAAGAGAGGAGTTTGTTAAGAACTAGCCTGTTAGTTCTCTCTGCTATGCACTGTAATGCTGATTTTACCTACTGCACGACTCTCCCCCTGAGTGCATGATCTTCTGGGCAAAACAACAAAGCTAAAGAGACTGGATATATTGCCCTAGAGCAGCTAAGCTAGCGGTATGATCAACAATCCCAATAGAACAAGGAGAAGAACATTTTGTAGTGATCATTGTGCTTCATTCTAGGAGATTTAGAAGGGGCTCCAACATGGAGCAGTTGTCTGTTGTCTAAAGTTCTGCTCAGTTTTCAGGAGATTGTGACCTCAAATCCTGATGAAACAGCATTACATGTTCCGCTGAACCCTCTTTCATACTAGCCATAAAATACTGTTACCACCTGTTTCAGAGGTCCTTCCATTCACCTTCACACTACTGGTTTTCTTGTGCAATGTAACTGTTACAACTTACCAATCTCAGAAAAAACATAACACTGTGATGTGGTTTGTGTATCATAATGTCTTTAAACATTGCGATTATAATTTTATCATATCACCAACCCCTATTGGTCACCAATATGAATGTCTGAGGTCATCCATCTCCATACCAGAAAGTCAAAAAAGATTACAATAAGCTCCCCACTGTAAGTTCTATACAGCTCAGGGCCCATACTTGCAAACCTTAATAAAGTAGAAGTGTTGATGTGGGATCAGATTGATGTCTTCTTTACAATGACAGTCTTACCGACAGGAACAAATCCTGGATAAACACTCCTCCTACAAGAATCTTTGTGAATACTTGCTCTGGTTTAGATACGTTACAACAGAGAATTCATTTAAGTGTAGTGAACTGCAGCTCTCTAAGACTGAAACTGTTATAGCTCACTGGTGCTATCATAATCAGACTATGAGTATCTGAAGCCAGGCTCGTTCATCTGAGCAGACTGAACAAGATGGCCCCATGGCCCCCATAATCATAGCCAGCGTCTTTACAGAAGCTTATCCCTGACCTACCAGCACAAATAGCGATGGCACGAGCCTCCACTTTGTCCCCCATCTTGCGGACGACCTCAGGGGCAGGGCCGATGAAGCGCACTCCAGCATCAGTACAGGCCTGGGCAAAATCAGCCCGCTCAGACAAGAAGCCATAGCCAGGGTGGATAGCATCTACATCATTCTCCTGGAGGGCACAAACAGAAATACATCAATTTGGTGCTAGTATAGTATAACAGAGTCCAGGCAGACAAACAGAGTACAAAGTAGGGCCGCATATGGACAAAATCCTGTATTGCAATTATACTGTGATATGCCCTGCAATATATTATACCCTTAGAGGTGCCCGGTTATAGATTGGCCTTCTGACACTATTTTGAGAACACATATCAAATGTGTTATACATATCCTAGTCACGTCAAAATCTCAGAACAGCAAATTTTCAGTTTTTGAAAATGCCAGCTGCACTTTGCATTGTCTGGACATATCATATACAATATATAACATATCCAATGGAACAGGAGCAGTCCAAAATTACTTTTATTACATTAAAATAATTATTAAAGTATTAACATGCATTAAAATTGAGCTTGTCTCTTTGAAAATTACCATTAAAATTATAATTTTGAAGACATCTATGTTGGTTAGCTCATATGAATGCTTTGAGTCAGTTAAACACTCAAAAGACCTCAACTGGAAGATGTGAGGCTAGACCGGAAGCTCACAGCAAAACACTAAGTGTAGGGACTTTCCAACCTAATCCAAAAGCAGAGGGAGCCGATCCAGATATTTTTATATTGGTCTATAGCCAATGCCGATCCATTTCTCTTTTCTTGCACTCTTTTGTAGTGGTGAAGTAAACAGGCCTCATCCATAACCTGCACTGAGTCATGTTTTCAGAAGCTAACAAAAACATCTAAATGTCTGTAGTGTTGATCTAGTTTACCGTGGGATATGAAAATTGCTCCAGTGCTTCAACCGTGACTGTACTAGCGAGGTACTGTCTTAAAACTGGTATGTTAAATGTAAGTGAGATGTTATTACACTTCCAGTCTATTTTTTTTGTCACTTACTGCAAGTGGCATGCCACCAGAAGCATGCACAAAAATCCACTCGCACCATGTTTTTCACTCATAAGTCATGACTGTTTGAAAACAAAACTACTGCAATACAGTAATATATTAACAAGTTTGAGAGCATTCAACATTAAAAAAGCACACTTACTTAAAACAAAAGATATGCTTTATAGTGTCCCAATCTAATGCTCTAGACACATCCTAATGTTAGCCCCACGCTAACCCACTAGTCACAAGCTTACATGCTAGTCATAATACAACAATACAATGTGACACAGTTCGATACAACATAATATGCTGTACACTGTTAGAAATAAAGGTACTTTGCAGGTACATTTTTCATTCATCAAGGTACAAACAATATAAATGTACCCTCAAAACAGTTGTTTTAAGGTCCAGATGTGAACCTTAAATAAGTTTTCTCCAGGTGAAAAGTACATATTTGTACCTTTTCATAGCCTAATGCTTTAAAACAGAACAATAAAATAAAAAGCCAGGAGATGAGACGGGGTGTGTGGAGTCAATACAACTTAGAAAATAATAATTTAATTGGATTATGGTACAATTATGTTCCCTGACTAAAGGTACTGAGATGTACCCTTGAGGGTACCACCCCAATGACAAGAGATGTACTGCCCCAGTGACAGTTTCATATTTCTGGGAGTGTACTGTTACATCCCTAAGGCACATACTAAAAAAGTCATTTTACCGATCCAATGTCTATTATTAGCATTTTCCCTATAATATATGGCTGTACTATGATAACACAAAAATAGCTAATTATTGATTAAGTGATCAATAATTAATGATTTGCATATTACAATATGGAAAGGGCGAATATTGTGATAAAGAGAGTGTCAAATGATATCATGCAGTCCTAATACAAAACAGGACAGAGAACTAGCATGAGAAGCAGCATGCTTGGGGGGGAAAAGCCTTTCTTCACAGGGTCAGCTATCCACCATTTCAGCCCAAGTTTGGCTAAAAATCTCAGAGTCGTGACTACTGCACTGAAGTGAATCACAGCAGTGGCTCAAGTCCAAGCAGATCGCTCAGATTCCAGCAGCAGGTCAGACACCAGATACTCATCACTTGTCATTCCAGCAGTGGGACTTTGACCTGTGCTGCACGCTAACAGCCCAGCATTTTCTCTCAGCCCAAGTCAAGCCTACTGAGTTTATTTTCACCCCACACAGAGTTTGACACACATTAGTCAACTAAGAAGAAACATTCACACATAGCATAAGTATCAGGTACATTGGCTATACAAGATTTACAAGCTTGAATTGTTCCTTCTCTGCAAATCATTTGAGTGTTGTAATGTTATATGGGTCATGAACATTTAATCTGTTATTTTACACTCTCACCCAGAGCTTCCACGCTCACACTCCAGGCAAAGCCTTTGTGATGACTGACGACACATGATGTGCTTATAAATCACAGCCTACATGTTTCTCACATCAAAAGTTTAAACACTTCCTTGAGAGGAACCTGTAGATCTTAAACCTTCCCATCATCCATTCAAAATGCAATCACTATATTCTTTTATTGCTAGTTGAAATATATTTACAGTTTTCTCCTTCTCCCAAATGCAGTCAAGCAACTAAGGCATGTTTATTTCTCTTGTTTTGCAATGATGCTATGAAATTAATATAGCCAATTAGTAATGGAAGCTTATACCCCTATAATTAGCTCTCGTAACTTGTTACTGCATGACATACTCTTATCTACAAAAACTGGACAGAAGTACTGACAAAAAAATTCAGACTTCAGGATGGCCTCTTTCAGCTTTGCGACATAAGCTCACTGGACAAAAATGGGTTGCCTGCATCATCACTTTCTTAATACTTGGTTCCATGTCTCCTTGCCTTAATAACGGCATCAACCCTGTCAGGTAAGGGTTATACCAGTCTCTGGAGACTGATTAGAACATAGATAGACTGGAGTTCCTGCCTCTTCTAGCCTCCTCTTTCACAGACTGGATGCACATTTCAGGTAGTGATTGTGGGTGGCTATTTCAGCATTTCACCTACTGTTCCAAACTAAGATTGAGGTCTGGGGATTTTGCTGGCATCCCAGGGTCCCAAAGGTCCCACCGTGTCTGTTGAACCAGTCACATACAGACACCCTACAGCTGTCACGCTGGAATGTAGGAATGTCAACATTCTGCCCAAACACAAAGCATAAATTTTGCAGAAGGGTGTGCTAAAATGGACAGGCACTCTTTCAAGAGACTCTCTAGAGTAGAGGTATTAAAACTGCTTGGGTGAGAGCTGGATAGTTGCAAAAAATATTTAAACGACTCTGTCATAAGACTGAATTAACTAAACTCACAAAAAGGTGCCATCAAAACTGCGACAAGCTCCTCTGAATGTCTTCTAAAAGCTTCATATGAGGCAGCGTACCATATTGCAAAGGCAAAAAAGTCATACTTGATAGGAGAGATCCTTGTTCTCCCTGCAGCTGCGACAAGAGTAATGCAATGCTTGGAGACAGTGCAGCTGAAAAAATGAAAACTATACTGACATTACAGCTGCTTGGCGAATAGCAGATATATGAGAATATGTCCACAAACGACTTAGGACACGCACACAAGCACACAATTTGCAATCCAGCTGGATGAGGGTACAGACATGGCAAATAATGCCATGTCTGTAGCCTCATTCAGCAAATAATGCCATCGATACCCTAAGTGATACACTGATTGTACTTGTGTCAAAGAGGATTTTTTATTCTGCAAATCAATTAAAGGATGTGCTACCGGAGCCAACTTGTTAAACATTGTCAGTGATTTCTCTGCAGCCAGTAATCGGATAATCAATAATCTGCTCATATGTGCAGAATAGAGTAGAAGCTCTTTTTGTCATGATACTGCTATTTATTTCATTTTATTAGCCAGTTAATGGTAGACAATAAAAGTTCTGGGCAAAAGGGATGATTTAAGCTGATTTATACACACACTGCAACAGTCTGCCTACTGACAAGTTTGTTTTAGTTGAGGGGGGCCTTCAAGGTCTTTAAAAAAAAAAAAATTGGCAAGGGGGTCTCAGGAGGAAAAAATTTCACCAAGCATGTTGTGGTTGGTCAACAATATTTGGAGAAAGGAGGACACCTAAATCACACACACACACACACACACACACAAAGGCAGCATTGTTTAAATATGACATTATATATCATATTTTAAAAATGCTTCCAAAATGCATATATATGTATATACACAACACCGACAAAAGCATTGGGACACCTACACATTACACCTACAGGAGCTTTTATGACATCCCATTTTAAATCCATAGACATTAATATGAAGTTGGTACCTGTTTACTACTATAACAGCTTCCACTCTTCTGGGAAGATTTCTACAAGATTTTAAAAAAGTGTGTCTGTGGGAATTTTTGCCCATTCACCCAGAGTAGCATTTCAGACACTGATGTTAGACAAGAGGACCTGGCTCGCAATCTCCATTCCAGTTCATCCCAAAGGTGTTCAGTGGAGTTGAGTTCAGGGCTCTGTGTGGGCCAGTCAAGTTCTTTCACACCAAACTCACCTAACCATGCCTTTATGGACCTTGCTTTGTGCACTGGGGCACATTCATGCTGGAACAGAAAAGGGCCTTCCTCAAACTGTTCCCGCAAAGTTGGAAGCTTACAATTGTCCAAAATGTCTCGGCATGCTGAAACATTAGGATTTCCCTTCACTGAAACTAAGGGGCCTCAGCCAACACCTGAAAAACAACCCCATAGCATTATCCCTCCTCCACCAAACTTTACAGTTGGAACTATGCAGTCAAGCAGGTAACGTTCTCCTGGCATTCGCCAAACCCAGACTCGTCAATCAGACTGCCAGATAGAGAAGCGTGATTAGTCACTACACAGTATACTTTTTCACTGCTCCAGAGTCTAGCAGCAACGTGCTATACACCACTCTCCCTACCCCAAATGCTTAGCTTTGTACATTTTGATCTTAGGCTTGTGTGTAGCTGCTTCACAGAAACTTGTGTCGTGAAGCTCCTGATATGCAGTTCTTTTGCTGATGTTACTTCCAGAGGCAATTTGGATATGCACTGTGTGTTTCAGTACTCGGTGACCCCACTCTGTGTACGGTTTTTAGATGTACACACACAGAACACTCTATTAGAAATACCTCCTTGATTCTACACTACCTGTGTAGCCACTACCTTCTACCTGTTCTTTAATAGTCAGGACCTACAGAATGGTTAAAGCAGTAGATCAGTGAAAAATCAATAGACAAGGCAAACTGAACTTTCTCCTGTCCTGACCTTGGCCACTTTGATGATGTCAGGTATGTGCAGATATGCAGCGACGGGTGGCAGGCCCCTGCCTATGAGGTAGGCCTCATCTGCCTTCTGCCTGTGCATCTGACCCGTGTCCTGCTCAGAGTACACAGCCACGGTCCGGATTCCCAACTCTGTACAAGCTCGAAACACCCGGATAGCGATCTCTCCTGCAAAAAAGGTTTCATACATTTGTTCGTTGTTGAAAACAGTCATACTCATTACGTCTCTGGCTCAAGGGTTTATAGACAAGCATTGTACATTATTGAAAAAAATATTTAAATTATACAAGCTGCAAGATGATATACTTACAGTATATTTATACATATACTATATATAAGTATACTTAGCTGGCGATTCATTTCAGAATGCTGGGCTCACAATTCAATATTGAGAGTGTGTTGTATGATACTGGACATGCTGGTGTGGGTTAAGCTGGAAGTGTGTGTGATATTTAATATGCTGATGCAGGTTAAGTTGATTGCTGGTGTGGGTTAAATTTATCGTTTATGTGGGTAAAGTTCATAACTGGTGTAGATTAATTTCACTGTGACCTTACACAATGTGACTGCATAAAATGGCATTATTAATAGATTATTAATAGATAGATTAATATGCAGTTGATATCGTTCTTCACTACAACGCACATTGTTGTATTTTTGCATCATGGTGAAATGTCATGATGTACTGTTACATCCCTACACACCTCTATTGGCCACCATGACCTTTTTGATGGGCTTGTACTCCAACGTCTGAGGTGAAGTGTGGGCGGAGCGGGAGTGGCAGCATGCCCTCCGGACCGCCAGCACACCCAGAGCAGCACGCATGCCTCCTAACTTCAGCAGCATCTATACAGAGAGAGAGAGAGAGAGAGAGAGAGAGAGAGAGAGAGAGAGAGAGAGAGAGAGAGAGAGAGAGAGAGAGAGAGAGAATGTAAGAATTCAGGGGAGACATTTAGGGGAAAAAAGCTTTTAAGATAAGATTGTGATGGATATCTATAAAAGTTTTAATAGTTAATTTTTAAGATAAGAGAGTGGTGATTAGGTCTTTGAAACTGCAACAGGGCTACTGCCGAATTTCTGATAAGATAAACCAGCAGCAGACTTCAGGGGTTGAGAGAGGACAAAAATCTGGGCCAGCAAATCCAAGGGAAAGAAGAATAGAATACAGAGACACTCCTCATGGAATTCAAAATATTTAACAAGCAAACACAAGAGTTCATCGAAAGTTATGAATTCTTAAATGTCGATCACCAAATCTGTGACTGGAGCAGAGATTCTTTACTAAATGGCCCAAACTTATAAACACAAACAGCCTGCAGTCATTCATTTTTTTGACTGGTACTGTCACTTCTTCTGGATTTCCGTTTTAATACTGCAGGAAGAGCTGAAGCAGTAAAAGCCATCCTCCTCCGGCTTTCAGAGAGAGGAAAAACATTTCACTGACAAAAAGACATCACTGTACTATTGTTACACACTCATGACAGAGAAAAGAGCAGTGAGAGAAAAAAAGACTGGCGCACCTGAATAAACCACAGATATTAAACTCAGGAGGGGAGCGAGGGAAGACAGAGGGAAAAGGAATGGGAAAATTCCTTCATGAGTGCCATGAGGCAACAGGATGTTCCCCAAAAGCTGGCTCTAGGGCGTAGAAACTGAATCAATGCAAATGTGAACAGTGCAGCACAGAGAGGTTTCCAGGACATGTATTAAGACTAAAGGGGTTCCTTTCATAGAAATATGAATTTTCCTCACATTTTTGAAATACAAGACTTTAATGTACTGTTTAAACATTGTTAAAGTTTCAAAACATACTAGTTACTCCCAAAACTAAAGTTGCAAATGAGTCTGTTTTGCATTCATAGTTTTTATGATGTCACAAAAACCAACACATTTACATATCTCTGACAATTCAGTCTATAGCACTTTAGCCCTGCCCAATCACACTGAAGTAATACACTGGAGTGTTTTAACCTGAACTGCCTTTTGGTACAAGACAGCCAACAGAGGTCTTAAAAGACAAGGTAACAAAAACAGCCTATTTATTTCTAGAGATTAGACTGTTTTTGGTATAAGTTATAAGTGAACCTCAAGGGAAAAAAAATTACTAGAAAAATGCAGGATATGGCTTCTTCATTAGCTCAGTATGCCAAGTTATTGCTTTAGAACCAAGATCATATATCAGTCCTTCCCTATTACCTAAATTCTGCTAGTGTCACGCACAGTGATAAATCCTATCCTACTGGAAGCAGCTGCACTGTGTAGTTATGACACATACCCTGGTAGAACATATCATTCTTTTACAAAATCACAGGCTAAACAAACCACATATACATCTACGCCCAAGGTCAGGCTGATCTCTTATCATATACATGAGTAAACTTTGTAAAATGTAACCTCAGTAGCTGAGACTTAAACGAAACGCCAGTCTTAGAAGGGAAACACATTTTCCCACTTAAGACTGTTTTCTTGTCACAAAGGGTGAACAGATGTGCATGCTAAGGCATGAAGCCCTACCATATCCAGTACTACTAAAAGCTTAGACATCCACAGACAGAAGGGTTTTTTCTTATTATTACAAATGAAATAACATATATGGCCGTAAGCAGTGACCACAAAGTGTTAAGCAACTCTCACATTCTTCAAAATAGCCCCTTTGTATTTTCTAAGTCAGTTTCATAAGGAGCCACCTGGAATGCTATTTCAGATAAATTCATATATATACACACACACACACACCACACTGTGCAAAAGTCATCCTTCATTTATTTGAATTCCCAGTTAAAGTAGTCCAGGACATATTTCTTCAGAGACTAGATTCACCTGCATTCTATTCAAAAAGAATGGAAGCTGTAATAAAGGTAAAGCGTGGACACACTGAATAGAGAATTGTTGGTATTTTATTTAGTCCTGAAAACTGAATAACATGACTGGAAATAATGAATACATAATGGCAGAGTATTTGACTTTTGCACAGTACTGTAGGTATTAACATTGCTACTTGTCTTAGAAACAAATTTTAAGCTTTAAAGCACAAACCTTTAAAACAAAATGTATTTAAGATTATGATAAACCTATTTCAATCCAGACTGTCAGTGTGTATGTATGTATATGAAATGGTGTCACTGGTTCATGCCTAACTGCCAAAACATATGCTGGACCAAACAATGTCAAAAGCAAATAGTGCATACTTTTGTGTTCAAAGGTCCAATTCCTCAATAGTCAGAAAAAAACAAAATATAGGCTTTGGAGGAGAAATGCCAAAATAACATGGCTAAATTGGGCATCATATAACGGCAACAAAAACTGTCTTTATTTCTTCCTTCCTTTTATTAGTGCATCCCTTTCAATCACAATAGTGTACTTAAGGTGTCTGATTTCGATCTGCCAGTGCATCAGCCAAAGTCTGCCAATGGCCCAGTTCTCCATTCTGTTCTCACTCTCGTAAGGATCGCATTCCACAGGCAGATCAACAATACACTGACTGTGTTGCCCCAACATGCAAAACAAGAAAGCTCAAGCTGAACAGGACATACAAAGTGAATGAAAGGAGAACACTGGACAGCCATATTTGAAGCTCTGAGTTATAAAATCCTGGCAGTTTGACTGGTTGTTGGGGTCTGGAGTGAAAACAACATATTTGACAACATTCCACCAGGGTAATTAGGCTCGCCAAAACAATGAGGCACGGCGGCGTGGACTGTGAAATTTGGTGGTGACAATAAGACTCGGTCTCTGGGGCTGGGAGGCACCTCCAGTGGCTTGGAGAATTCAATCCAACCATCTATAATCTCAAACTTAGCACACTTGTTCTTGGTAAACAATCTACAAACATGTGAATTAAAAGCCTGTAATTCTCACTGCAGGCAAACTAAATTGTGATTCTCATGTAGATGTTATTGAGCAAATAACCAACCAAGTAAGCCATTTTGACCAACTTGAGCTTGTTTTCTCTCTGACAGTTTATATGTTGAGCACCAACATGATTTTCAGCCTTACAGGCTCCCTTATTGGTGTACCTAGAGATGCCAACAAGCTAACACTCAAAAAAAGGGTTGGATCAGATATCAGAGGATTTGATTCATTTCTGTAAAATCTAGCCTGAAATATCACAGAATTTCTTACAGCACAGCATAACAAAGCAGGCCATGTGACAGCAACAGTAGCCCAAGGCAGCCAAATTGTGAATTTAAGAGCAATTAGCCATCTGAATGTTATATGAAATTAACAATTCCTTTACTTTAAATGCTATTTGAGAGGTTTGTGTATATCACTTTTAGATGACCATTATAAGTAAAAGTTATTGATTTAAAAACAGATCAGTTTAAAGCTTAGCATTTACCATTCAGATTTTTCAGATTGGTACTGGAATCAGATGATACTCAAGGTTTTGGTATCAGTATCAGAAAAGAGAAGGCGATTTCGTATCATGTCTAGTAATGCCACATCTGGCCACGACTTGCATAGCTTGACTCAACAAGAGGCATCAAGTTTCTTAAAACGGCTGCATATGTATCATATTATCTGGCACCTGCTGGCCTTGAGAAGCCATCAGTCAGAGGTGAAGTACTGACTAAGCTGTTGCTTTCTCAAGACCAAATCAAGAGTGCAGATAGATTTGACCAGCTCCGATTTCACTGCTCTCCTAATTACATCGATACAGCATGGTGTTTAATGTGTCTTTGGTTATTAGGATCGTCTTAAAGATGTTTGCTTTTACATGTGTTCAAAAGGCTTTTTCTCAAGAACCATTTTCTGAGGCAATGGCAAACAGATGTGTTCTCACCCCCCTATTAAAAGCATTCCCCTCCCCACTGAAGAATGCAAAGTGCTCAACACCCTGACCTTATTTTCACTGCTATTAGTGCACTGAGAGCAGGTAAAGCGAGTGTCCAGTCCTTACCCTTACCGAAAAAGAGCATTTGAAAATGTACCAGCTAACAACACAGCAAATAACACAGCTACAGCCAATACGATTCTAACTCAAGCATTAGTTAAAGAGAACACAACATAGAAGCTACAGCAGGAGAAAAAAACTAAACATAAAAACTGCATCGCATGTTATGACAACAGAGAAATCTCAGGTAGATTCAGGAGGGAGTTAACAGCACGCTGCGACAAAATGCGTAAGAAGGTCACACAGTTTCACACAATCAGCAATACCTGCATTTACATGTGTTACACAACTGTTTTATAACTTTTATACCTCACTTTTAAAGCTACAGAATGCAAATGTAGAACCTAAGGGCTTTCATACTGCAAGTCGTCTTGCAGTATGAAACACCTACAAGTCGTCCCAAAGAGTATTTGGGCACTTTAACCATTGAAAAACGTTAATGAAGTTCTTTAGGTCACTTCAATGTTAAAATACTTATCAAAATGATATCTGTTTCAGAGAAAAACACTCAGCACAACATCAATCTGACTGTGTGGAGAAAACCTGGACAAGAATGACTCAGTTTTGTTTCCTAACAAAGAGAACTTCATACATCTTTTTATTGTACAAATGTCCTCTTGGACTGGAAATTCTGTGTAGATATTGCCTATAAAAGCTTCATACTTGAAAATGTGTGGTCAGTCAACCATTCAGTCATGCTGAGGGGTAACAGTAGCAATTTTGCCTCATAAGTAAATACAGGCTGATGCAACTGTAAACAGGAATAGCTCAAGCTGACAATTGACATTATGGCCTCATAAGTATTTGACACCATAAAACCAAGCAGAGGCAGATTACCTATAAGTCGAAATGATGTTAATACTAACCTGCCAAGACATTTAGAAAGTACTCCGAACTTTACCCTTAAAGCCTAACGTCTCATGATCAAACCTCAAGCAGTGATATCTAAGAAAGGCAAACACATTACATGCAGGCAAAGAAGGTAAAACTCAGCATTAAAGAACTGTTTTAAAATCTTTCAAAATCAAAAATGAACTAACGGTTTCTTATTTTTGCATTATTTTTAACTGTTTCAGTTGACTGTTGAGTCAAACAAAAAACTTTACTTTAAAAATGAAATATTGTGATAGTATCTAAACGGTCATAACTACGAAAACGAAGACAGCTGTAAACTGGAACTCTAAGCTGAAGACAGCTTCTTATTCGAATTTTCCCGTTCCACCTTAAATAACGCAATGGTCACACTCTGAGGCGCCTGAGCTTGAGCCACTGGAATGTAACCACTGCTCCATTTAAGGTGGAACGGGGAAATTCCAACAAGATGAAGGCGAATAGGAAGCCAACTTGAGGCTCGTAGCTAAAACTAAATGAGGACAAACGTTAGAACTTGCTGTTCGGCTGCTGTTAGTCATGACAGTTGCCTCATACCTCCACCACACTAGGTCGGCTAGTCGGTAGCCTACACGGTTAGTGCTAGAATAACTTTGTGCGGGGTGGAGGAGTAGAGTCTACTCGTAAAGGCAAAAGGAACACGTGTATGAAACGATGATCCGTAGATCAGTCAGGAGAGGAAGGAGCGTTCTGCAGTGTCTGAGGTAAAGATAACGTGACACATGGTTTAGGAACAAACAACAAATTTGTTTAGACCCCATACTAAAATGCTAGCTCTAGCTGGGTAACTGTACATGCTGTCAAGTTTGGGTGGTTTTTGAAAGTAAGCAATGATGACAACCGAGAAGCAAAACTAAGCAGCTAACAGCTCTTTAACACACAGCTGACAATGTCAGACCTCGTGGGAAGTGAACAGCGCACTGCGAACATCGTCCTTCTTAAAATGAACACAGTAGCCTGATTAACATTCGCTGATGGAGGGAGGCTTACCTTTTTGCTTCTCTCGCGAAAATTACGTGGCTGAAATCGTATTCAGTCTCAAGAATCGTCCGACCTGGGAAGCCCAGACCCGGCCCCTGTGCGTAACTTTTTGTGAATAGCGAATGTACGCCGAAAGGGGGGCTGAAACGCCACTATGGCATCAGGACAGGCTGAGCTCCGGTCTTTAACACCACATCTGACTGTTTACAATTCAAGACAGCGTGCGTGCACGCAAAGGCACGACCGAAACGTTATTAGGATGCCCTAATATTTATCCAAGACTAAAACAACGTGAATAAGTCAAGCAGTTGAAAGCCTTCTATAACTATTCCTTTAGGCCTAAACCACTTGCTATTGGTTCTTATCGCAGCAGCGACATATTACATGTATCCCCACACAACTACTTTTCTTGAATTAGTAATCCACCCATCTGTATGCCACTCATCTATTGGCTGGCAACAGCACCCACAGCTCCCGCCTTTTAACACACTTGTCATTGATCTAATTGGATCATTTCGAGGCGAACGCTGCATTATTCGTCTCCTCACCTGTCACTCAAAAGGCGCTCTTCACGTGATACGTCATTAGACACTTTGCGGCGCTTCCTTCTTGGTGGGTGGGACAAAACGCGCAGGATTACATGGAGCTCTCGGTGGTTCGCTATGCTAAACCCGAAATGGCTCCCTACTCCCTTCGTAGTGCGCTACTTAGGGCATAAGCTAGGCGTTTAACTTTAAAGTATACTGGGTTTATGTGCGCATGCATTGAGTGCCATTTCAGATTTAGCCCTGCGTTTTTAGAGATTTTTATGTTTCAGATGAATATTTGCACAGTACAGCTATGGTTAATTCATAGACTAAAGGTGAGACTCATATCAATGCCTTTTGCAATTAAGAAGTCACTGATTTGCTTGTCATTTGCATGACTGAAAATTTGCAAGGTTACAGCAGGACAGCATGCTTTGGTAAGAAATTTGGGATAAAAACACCAGAGCCTTAATGTAGAAACACAAGTCCCAGAAGTTTATTTAGCAAGAATAACAGTTCTGCAATGGAACGCATAACTTAACCTTCCCTAAATGATGTTATGAGCAGAAAAAAGGGGTGCCTTTCCAGAGATTAAGCCTAGTGCTGGACTAAACCAGAGACTCTTTATTGAAATTCCTTTTCAGTCCAAAGTTGAGCTTATGTGCTCTCTAGGAAACCAGCCCTTAGAACAAGACAGTTAAATGACATAAAAAAAATACATTCATAACAGTAGAAAACAAAATTTAGTATAGAGGATGCAACATTGAAGCATAGTTCATGGTTTTTCCTGCATGTGCTGTCCATGTGACCTTCTCTAGTACACTCGAATCTACACATAACATTTGCTTATAACTATTTGATGCTAGTTCTGAGCACATTTTGCAAGTGATGCAGCCTCTTAACCTGTAACATGGTTGAGACGAGCATTTTCCACTTTACTAAACTTTTTGAATGATATTGGGCAGAAAGAAGGCAAATGCAACCCTACCTGCAAACACAACCAATTCTGTACTACTTTCTAGCCCTTCTTCAGAGACAGGATCTACGTTTCCATCTTAACACACAAACATATTTCCCTGCAGGAAGAATCATGAACACGGCTTAAACACAAGTTTGATTATCCCCCACTCCAAATCCAGAAATGGTCCACTGAGTAAGCTACATGACATGGTTGGACACAGTGCAGCATCAAAATATAAGACCATATGTTAACATGAAAATTATTCTACATCTTCAGTACGAAACTTCACACCACAAGCGCTCCAAACAACTAAATTCGGTCTGTAGAAAAACAGCTGGACAGCTGGGAAACCCTCTCTGATAAGACCCATTAAACATCTCTAGTCTACAACAGATTGATGGCATTTGATTGGGACAGGACTAACAGGGCTTTTTTAAAGAATCTTGGAAATACAAGCTTGCGATTAGGACTAAAACCCTGTTGTTAACATCCACCTCCCTCCTCCTTAAGAAAGACATGTGAAGAAGCAGTACAAGTCCTAGCAAACGTTGGTCCCCTATTAATTTCTGAACTACCCTCGGTCACACCATCTTCAACAGAACATTTTCTCAGCTTTAAAGCATCTTTTCTGGGTAGTTTCTACAGACCCAATCCAACACTGCAGCTGTAGCTATTAGACTAACAGTACGTGGACATTTTTGGACCATTTTTTGTCATTAGAAGCCCCTGATATCCATGAATGGTTGTTCACCATACAGTTCTAAGACCACTGAGCAGAGGTTGCATGAGAAACATGCAATTAAAGGAGAGCTAGCAAGTTAGAAAAAGAGGCAAGCAGAGAAGCACAGAAACATGCCAAACGAAATAAAGCATGCATTGCTCTTTGCCATATAGTATGTTATATAATCTTTAAAATAGATACATGTATTACATCATCATCACCATCATATGTATGTTTCATAACTTAGCATGTATGTAAATAGTTTTTTTTTTCCTGAAAACCAATACTAATAATTATAATAATAATTATAATTATAATAATAATTGTAGAATGGGGCGAAGACAAGGAAAATGAGTTGACAATTTGAAAGGTTCTTTATAAAAACAGGCAAAGCAGAGGAGGTTCAACTGAAGGAAAGAGGAAAGGAGAGAAAAGAACTAATGGAAAGCAGTAGGAGAATGGTTGTGAATGCTTGTTGAACGTTGACAGTGAGAGTGCTGCCCACTGTTTGGTCTGCTGTAGTCCTTTGGATTTCCAGTTTTACTTTGCAGTCATCATCTGGACAAACTCTGTAAACAAGAGATATTAGTGATAAAACTGCTGTTTTTACTAGAAAACAGCCTTTAATCCATTACCTTTAATAAATATTTTAAACGGTACGACATTAACACTGCAATACAATTGTACAATGTTGTGTGATTGAAGGGCAAAGATCTAGTCACGCTATATATATTGATGAAGTGTCTTAACCAATTAAACTTGCATGAAATTAACATCAAAATAATTCAACACAACTATTACGTGATAATACTGACATATTCAAAATCCTTGTTGTATGAGTAGAAGGTCTTGTGCTTATTCACTTAAATGTAATCAGTACAAAATAACAGCTACATCACACCATCAAAGCCAAACAGTGCTCATGACTACTACAGTTGTTTGAGCGTTTGAACATCCATTGGTTATTTCTTCAGCTATGTAAAAAACGTCTGATAACTAACCTTCATAGTTGACCTGGCCATCACCATCAATATCTGCCTCTCGGATCATCTCGTCTACCTCCTCATCTGTCAGCTTCTCACCCAAGTTTGTCATGACATGACGCAACTCCGCGGCACTGATGTAGCCATTTCCATCCTGTACAAAAAGAAAAAAAATTAAGTCACTGACCAAGGCAAATACACATTGAACATCAAATAACATGCAAATATTTGTTAATGTTCTGGAACACACCTAGGAATACACAGAGGACAGTAACTGTGGATGATAACACTGAAAGTAAACACCCTTTTCATTACCTTGTCAAAAACTCTGAAGGCTTCTCTAATTTCCTCCTCGCTGTCTGTGTCCTTCATCTTCCTTGCCATCATGGTGAGGAACTCGGGGAAATCAATCGTTCCGTTACCTACAAATAAAGTACAGAGGGTCAGAAACATCTGATCTGTCATAGCATGTTTCTGGTTGTCCCAAGTAATTCTACACATTTGTGCATATAAACCTTCCCTCACCGTCAGCATCAACTTCATTAATCATGTCCTGGAGCTCTGCCTCTGTAGGGTTCTGGCCCAAAGACCGCATAACAGTCCCCAACTCTTTGGTGGTAATGGTGCCATCACCATCTTTGTCAAAAAGTGAGAACGCCTCCTTGAATTCTAAAAAACACAAACAGGAAGAAATGTTAAAGCAATCATGTACGGCTCAATGCTGGAATAAAAAATAACAATGAATAATCAGAATGCTGTTTTTTTTTTTACCTGCAATCTGTTCCTCAGTTAGCTGATCAGCCTGTTGAGAGCAAAGTATACTTTAAATGTTCATTTCATGCTTTCAGATTGAGCTACCAAACTAGAATATACCAAGGTGTACAACTAAGCACTGAATCTACTTGAAATGGATTCAGACTCAAAAAAGTGATGGAGAAACATGGAGTGCTCCATCTGGCCTGGTGATGTGGTGAATTACTCGATAGCTAGCGAAAGCTAACGCTACATCTCAATAACGATGACGCCAACATTAACCGTGGCCAGCTTGTAGCCCTTCTGCTTTGCAGAATTAGCTTTACCTGTCAAGTTTTGTGCAACTGCAGATAATATGCATCGATCGTATTGCGTTAGGCCTGCGAGCCATTCACTGGTTAACGAGTGATCTCACCTACTAACGCTAGTGAGAAACTGCCACTAATCCCTTTTTAAGCAACTGCTGCAAATAAACGACTGGCTTATCCCTCTAAACGCCATCAAAGAGCTAACATTAAATCAGTATCCATCTCACTGACATTAGTTAGCCACCTAGCTAACCTAGCTAGCAAGACGTAGCAGGCGATTCAATTGTTAGCTAGCTGGCTAGCTAACCCATTCACTAAACAACGCATCATTTTATCTGATACTGTAGGCGGCAACTAAAGCGTGCCTAGCTGATATGGGTGCCTTAATACTGTACTTACCATTTTTATTGTTAGAGATTAAAGGCGCTGTGATATTTTCTGCGTGGATAAATTACGCCAACCGCCGTTTTCTTATCCAGTCGTCCGTTTGTCGGCTCGCTCTTCCCTCAGCTAAGCGGCTGTGTGCGCCCAAATTTCGAGATCACTCCGCCTGGGTTCTTCGGTCAAAAGCGGGGACGTTGCACTCCCCAACAACCAGGCCGTCTCTATGGTCTCCTTGCGCCAACGCGCCGCGGAAGCGAAGCAAGTCCCAAAGAAAACGAGCTTGACCCGCGGTCTCGTTTCGTGTACAATGCAGATATTGTTCCTCGTTGCTTTTGTTCGTATCGAACTGCACTAACTTAACAGCCGCTGCTTCAAAAAGGCTTTTCTTCAAGTTTGAGCGGCTCGGTCAGGGAGTTTGTAGCAAAGCGACGGCGCGAATCAGCTGACCCCAACAGGATTACCGGATTGGTTTTCATCCACCTGCAATGCGTCAGGGAGTCCTCACAGGGAGGAGGGAACAGGCTGGACTCTTAAAGAGACAGGCAGCGGACAGGACGCGCATGCCGAAGAGGTTTGTGTGAATACAGCACGTCTGTGGGTTTTACAGTACGAATATAAGGCCTAAACCCGTTCAAGCACTGTTCAAGTGACAGAAGTGTCTCAGAATATGTTAACAAGACTTTAATGGCAGTCTCCAAATGGAAACCTTTGGTTTTAGTACCTTGCAGTCTGTGTGGTGTCAGGTTCCGGTCTCATTTTCATGCGTCTAATTCAGCACCGGTATCTCCCCTTACTGCAGCAGCTAATGCAGGTGTCTTCGGAACCACTACTCGAGCTGATCACATCTGCTGCTAATCCCATCACGGTTAGACCTCAAATGTGTATGTGGCAGAGGGGTGTAGATAATAAATGCACAGGGTTGCTGGTTTATTAGTTATGCCTACACTCTGTGAAAAAAAAAAACACATACTGGACAACACAGTGTGTTCAGTTGGAGACAGCACATTTTGAGTTACTTTAACCAGAAAACAGTGTGACAACGGCTAACACGTTGTTATTTAACACATCACTTTTCTACAGTGCACCCAACATACAGGTGCACTGCTTCTGGTCTACTTACTGTGTAAATGAGCAAATGCTCCCCCCAGTATAAACTAAATTCCATATCGTAGAGGTGAGCGAAACTTGAGTGAGCATATTATTCATCTTCAGTCATGTTGAACGGATCATTGTTCAGAATATCCCTATTCTACCTAATTTTCAGTCAGCTATCCATCTGTCTGCAGTGCTGCTCTTCAGTGGAGAATTAATATTTCATTAGTATTAAAATAGCCAGGTGAGACTGAGCGCTCCCAGTGCATAACGAGTTGTTCTAAATAAAGATCCCCGGAGACACTTTAGATCCATCTGGTAGACCTGCACGAAGATAGTCTCGTTTGGAAGCGCTTTTAATGATTCTTCCGTGTATCAGTTACACATTATACAAGAGGAAACCCCATCTGAACACTGGCCAAAGAAACCAGACAGAAAGCCATCATGAATTGTCTTCCAGCTTTATTTTTCATGCATCTTTTTTTTAGGGTTTGTTTGGAGGGGCTGTTCATGCGATGCTTGTCAATCATTGATAGAACATTTTGGGACAAGTGCAGTGGAAACATTTTGCATCATCACAAAAACTAAAATCTTACAAAGGCTGAAACAGTCTTTAACGGAATGTGTTCCAAGTAACAGTAAAACAATAACAATAATAAAAAAAAAAGTAGAAAAAACATTTTAAAAAGTTGGCCTCAACTTCTACATTGAATGCCTCAGTCTTTTGACTGGCACATACCTGCATATACATTACATGTGTTTCAAATTAAAACCTAGTTCCACAGTTTTAGTGCATTTTGATAACATTGGGAAAAAGTAACAGAATGCCCAACAAGCAACATTTTACTATTATGTATAAGGTCCTCACATCCAAATGTAAACCTACAGCTTTTTATGGAGTGTAAGGGAATTTTAGCATAACGGCCTGTTGGGGCCCCACTGTCAGCTCAGCCAGATTAACATTGGTGTTAGCAGCCAGCTGTTTTGCATCAGTGCTGATGACAACGGTGGCTTTCCCAGGAAGCTCCTTCTGTGTTAGTTGCAGAGTGACAGAATCACTAGGGTGCCAGTTCAAAGCAACTATGTAGCGCTCGCTCTGGTCCCACTTGCGCAAGTAGGCCATGGCACTGGTGGAGTTGCTCAGAAGCAAGTATTCTCCATGCTGGAGGGAACGTTCCTTCCCTCTAAGGTCACTTGCTTCCTTGAAAAATTTCAAGTTGTCCCCCTCTTCCTGCAGGAAGATAAAACAGTACATGGTTACAGTCAGCACTGCTTAGAGCTATGGGTTTGTTCATTTTTGGAAAAGATTTATGCAATGAAGTACACTGCAAAAAATGCACAGGATATGAATTCCTTACCTTTTCTGTACTATTTAGCCACACCATGGTTGGGTCTACATCAGTCTAATTTAGAAGAGGGGAAAAGATCAGCATCTTTCAAGTCAATCAGCATTCGCTTTCTCAAGTCAAACCCTTTATACCCTCTTACCTGACTATCTTCCAGTCCTATTTCATCTCCATAGTTGAACACAGGTGTACCAGGTAGGGTGAACAGCAGCAACTGGCTCAGCTTCACACGCGCCGATGTCACTATGGAAGCCAGGTGACCCCTGACACGGTCGCCAATGTTCCAGGCCAGATCAGTCTCCTGGTCAGTAGAGTAGAGACTTTCCACAACCTGAGCGATCTCCACACCAGAAATGAGATTCAGGACCCCAGAAAGGAGCAGATCCACGCCAGTCCTGTTCAACTCTTTTCTCACCTCGTCAGCAGATTTCACTGTGGTAACTCCAATAAGGACCCTTAAATAAATTAAATCAAGGTAAGATTTTAGGCAGTCACAAAACAAAAGGACTTCTGTTCTTTCCAAAATGGACATCATTAGTGTAAGCTCTGCACCACTAGATGGCACCAGCACACCTCAATGTATTCCACAACATGGCTCCTTAACTCCAACTTTGGCTCAATTCCAAACCTACTATAACTCTGAGTGTAGCACAGCTAAGCAGCTTCTGGTCCATCAATATACTAAAGAATAACTAAGGGCATCATGTGGAAGCTATGGTGATAAGACATTCAGCACTCACTTTTTCTTCTCATCCTTAGTGTGATTCTTGATAGCATCTCTCATGTTGGTCCAAAAGGAGTCCACAGTAATCTGCTCAACGCCATGAAGGAGGATTCCATCCATACCTTCTTCCAGCCAAAAATCAGTGGCAGACTGAAAAGATGATATGACCACCATTAACATCATTCCTTAAAACTTAATATATCTTAACATAGTCACTAACAACAAATTCATAGTTAAACAAAGTAGTGAAAATCAGACCTTGACTTTGTTCGTCACTTGTGCGACACTGCTATTGGAGAACCAAGGGTCTGTTCCTTTATAGTTAGGGGTCAGATCCAAAACCACAGAGATACCTGGGCAAAGAAACGCATTATATTTAGTAAATATTGTGTAACAGTAGTCTGACTACTTTTTGTACAAAGTTAGCTTTTCCTAGTAAGTGTGCAGTTATTAGTGTTGTCTAGTAAAACTCACTCTTCTTGTGTGCTGTCTCAATAACTCGCTTCAGCTGTTCCAGATTGCCAATATCAGAGGAGATCTCCTTTAAATTCAGGTCTTCAGGCTTGTCAGCATTGGATGCATGGATAGGACCAATAATCAGACCCTTTACCTTCAGTTTCCCCACATCGTCAATCTTCTTCTGCAAACCTAGGGATAACCAGCAATATGCAAATGAAGTTAGCCAGTGGTTTACACTGTGCTTTAAGGTATACGCAGTAGGCTGCTTATGCACCATACCATCTTGACACTAAGAAATGTAAATGTACAGCAGATTATCCTACAACTGACCACAGGCTAAATTCAGCAATGTAAACAAAAAGCAGCATGTATGCAAAAATAGGGTTAGAGAATTTTGATGATTTAACCGCATGGAGGCTGAGCTACACTGCCAGGGAATGTAAATGTGTGCAAACGTGAGTCTGACCACCTAAACCTGGCATGTGCCAAAAAAATTGGACCGTGCCGTTACCTTCAAGTCCATTTTCCGTGAACGAATTGACGTCTCCGATCTGGTACAGCGCACCATAATCCCACCAGTTCATCTCGGGAAGGGGTTTGCATCGAGGTGCTTGGACAATGATGACAACAGCCCCAGCCAGCATCCCAATCCAGCCGAGCCAGAAGAGAATGAGCAGTGCCCATCGGGCCTTAACCCACCTGAGATTAAGAACCGTTCAAATTATGATCCCAGAAATGTATCAAATATCTTAAAAGATTTAGCAGGAAGGAAAAACAACACTTGATAAAAAGACCATCACATTAAGAGCCATCATACCCTGGAGTTCCAGCGACTTTCAGAAGCTCCTCCTTGGACAGACCAGTAAACTTGGATTCTTTCTCCTCAGGGATTTTCACCTTCACGCTGCCGTTTTTCTCTGTCACAGGGGAGCTGGCGTCGCCATTGCCCGTGTCTCCGCCGGTCATGGGCTGCTTCTCTGGATCCACTTCGTTGAGCTCCACATCCTTCATGTCCACTTCAGTGTCTTTAGTCATCTTCGCTGTTTTTGTGGTCTACAGTTCTTTCACTTCCACCTAAAGAAGGGGGAACACAGTGCGCGTGTAAACTACACGAGGAAACTGAGTAAGCCACGCGCGCTGCAACAGAGCGCATAGTTGCGTCAGCGAACCTGGTGTTCTAACAAATTGCCCTACTGAGCATGCGCATACCATCACTACAGTGTAGTAACTTAATATTTCAAACGTTTAATTGTGTTTTAAACGTTAGTTCAGTAGAGAATATCATTACTTACTCCCTGATAAGGTGATATACGCGATCAAAAAATCCTAATAATTCTTTTAACGCTGGTAACATTTTCTGATAAGGAGATTTAGGCTATAAAACTATCCTACCTATAGATTTCAGCGCTGGTAGTAGCTTCTGATAGGGCAATTTAGGCCATCAAAACATCCTTCCTACAGTTTAATGTAGGGCGCTACCTAAAAACATGCGGTGCGGTAGGACATTTTGACAAGCTAGCACGATTCGTCAGAACACCGGCACTGTGATGTCAGCAGCTTTGACACGAGGGAACATAGGGAGACATTCACTGAAGTCGCCCAGACGTTTTACCGACAAATAACCAGGCCAGCCGAGGGTTAAGGCCCAAATCCACAAGGGCTACATAATCCTGTGTAAACGGCTATTCAGGCTGTACTGTAGCCAAGTGTAGCCGATGCCCTCACATCCTCAAACCAGTAGCCTAACATCCAACCCGGCGCTCCCTTATCATAAATCTGTTACTAACACTTTACATTGCCACGATTACAGAACACAGCTTTGACAATCACCGTTTCAATATTCAATACTTGATCTTCTCTGTATTTGACACAATCACGAAGGTCGGGAAATTTTGCCTGCATCATCACAATCGCCTATTCAGAAAACCGGATTAGTCCAGTTCTGTTTTTTGTGGAAGTCTCCTTAAAACCTGAGCCATTTAACGTTTTAACTTGTTGTATACATAGATATGTTACTAAAGTGAGGAACAGATTAATCAGACCGCGCTACAAATAACGGGGAAACTATACATTTTAAACAGGTCTGTGAAACCATGTCACATGTTAACGTTATGTTTACTCCCCGTCATGACTCACAGATGTATGGAAGAAGAAAGAAGTACAATATTCCTTACACGATATATTTAGTGGGCTTATTTGGTTAAAAACGAATAACAGACAGTTACCTTCAAAAGCGACCGAGGAGCGTTAAAGACGAGTCGTGTTTCCCTGGATATTCACGGTGTCTCGTGTCTCTTTCTTCTCCTGAGCGTGATGCTTACTCTTTATACAGCGCTCGCTCCATTACGCTCCCTAGGAAGCCCCGCCTGTTTTTAAGGTGGCGCCGCGGAAAAGACAAGCGCACTTCCTTTGCAATACAAAACACCCCGTTTTGTAATTTGGAGTTTTGGGGTAACGTTCTTTTCCAGTTGGCGGGTTTCAGTTTGGGTGACCCCAGGAATGGGCAGCCATTTGTGTCCCACTGAGGTTACATTTAAAAATCTGTATCTGAAGTGATTAAAAAGACATTTTAAACATAGATAACTTATGTGAATCACGTGTGCATGTTTTAGATAAATTTAAAACCTAAAACAAGAACAAAAACTATATAAAGCACAGAATTGATTTTCTTCATTTTTAATGATATTGTAAAATTGATAAGGTCACGTTGAAAGCTAAACCCTGTTAACAAAATTATAGAATGACAGTAAATTTATTCATTTTAAAAAAGTAAATTATTAGAATGTATTTAACACCCTCATCCTATTAGCATTAGCATTAGCACGGATGCTAGTTAACCACACATTGTGTATTTGCTAATCCTCATTTAAAACCATTGTAAGCATATGAGTCTTATAAAAAAATTGACACACTGTTCCTGTAACTAATGAAACACTGTTCCTTTGTTATTAGTTTATAAGTTACAATGGCTAAATGGCACTGCTATTGTGGAATCACCACATACCAAAAATAGGTTATTAATTTGTGCAATAACAAGTTTCAGGGAACAGTGCAATAATAAATAATCAGAAAAAGAATTTTCTAAAGACCATCTCGCTTTACTTGATATGTGGATATATGTGGACAGTAAAGACTAGCATTATCACCAGTAGCTTTAAAATGATACTTTCAGCTTCCAAAACTGATGAAAACTGATGGAAAGACGTTTGTTTTTTGACTCAGCAAGTACAACAAAAAGTCCACCTTAACAGGGTCTTACTAGTCTACTCCC
This sequence comes from Colossoma macropomum, assembly GCF_904425465.1. Lineage (NCBI taxonomy): Eukaryota > Metazoa > Chordata > Actinopteri > Characiformes > Serrasalmidae > Colossoma > Colossoma macropomum. The sequence goes on from NW_023494800.1 coordinate 20,102,864, forward strand.
CCTAGCCATGTTCTGTGAGCATGACTTACACAAACAAGTTCAGACTGGAAGGCATTGTGTTTCTTTCCTGGAGAGACTGTGATAAACAACTCCAGGTATATAAGAGGCGGTTAGTTAAATAACACAGAAAATAACACTCTCAGTTTATAATTTGGCTGCTCATTCTTTTTCCACTCTGAATCATGAACATTTGTGATAGAATCACTATCATTTCTTTTAGCTGTATGATTAAACATTAGATAACTGTCTAAACAGTTTGATAAACTAGCAAAAGATTTAAGTTCAAGATTTATGTTTTTTATAATTATGAAATTACCTTAATTCAACATTGAAACTTTGAGCTGTCTGGGAGGCAAATGCATGTCCAACCTTTCACCCAGTTATGTTCTCTCCTCTCTTTAAATCAATTGAATCAATCAATTCATGTTGATGCAATACTTAAACAGTCAGTGAGATGGAGGAACAATGTTCAATGCTTCTCTTTAATCAAAATGTATTAAATCAAATAGATGAATGAGTTCAACATCAAGCACTGGCAGAAGCATTGCCCAGCAACCTTTGAAGTGCATAAGACCATTGTTCTTTTGATCAGCGCTCTGTGATCCAATCACAAAATAACAATGAACAATAAGCAGCTACATTATAGTGGAAAACACATGAGCACTATATAAATTTAAGTATAAATGTTACTGGAGTCATTCCCTGACAGAACAATGCTTATAAGCTAACATGTTAAGTAGTCATGACTTTTAAGACATGGCTTGTCCAGGTTAAAAACATCAGATCATGTCACTGGTATTGCATCTAATTTAGGCTGAACTTAGTAAACATGGTGTGGATTAAGAAGAGAGTGTGACTGCCCTGGCGGCTAGTCCTGTTTGTGAGAGCTGCTGTAATCGTTCTGCTCTACTAGGAAACGGTAACCTGATACAGCAGGGAAGTTGGAAGCATGAACGTGTTGGCTAAAGCTTATTTATAGTATATTCAGAGTGATAGTGAGGCCATATGTTTAGTGCTAAGTTATGATGAAAAACAGCACACTTCTTTTGTGTTCTTTGTTTCAAATTCTAAGACATAACAGCCTTATAGTTCACAGGCCACGCTCCTCCCTCAGGGTGGGGGCATGGAAAAGGATTGAATATCATGTAAACACGCCAAAGCACAACATGTCCTAGCATGGCAGCTCCTGAAGAGTGGAGAAGGTAAAGACATGCCATAAGCTCATAAAGATTATCATGATGGAATACACTGAATTTACCTCAACCGCAAGGTTATGCTGATGTGATCAGTCGAGTTGGAGAAAACAGCTTGAGGTGGAAGGCAGCTGAGCACTGTGTCTGAAATGAGAACAAAAGAGCTCGGCACCAGCTCTAATCTACTGCTGATTTGAATTCTCTGTGATTGAGCAGTCAGTCAGTGTAGCTTCTGTCATTGACTTTCATTGATTTTTACATTCCTGTGCATTAAACTGCAGCTAGTCTTGCTCACCAGACAAGGTTCATTTGGAGTTACCTTATTTATGCAGTGTACGTTGCCATGCACATACAGAGTTCAAAACTCTGAATCAATGTTTTCTGTAATATAAAACTGATGTGGTTACAGAAAAGTTTATAAAAAACATTGCATCTCTATTTTTCTTGTTTTGTTTTTTTGTTTTGTTTTTGCTTTTTTGCATAATTTGAAAACTCTGGTTACCCCTTGCTGTATGTTAAAAGTTCACAATGAATGGACCAACAGAAAAGGTAAAAAATACTAGGAAAAAAATCTTGTTACATTGACTTTCATTACAAGTTAAGAAGGTTTTTTCCTTTTCCTGTAAAGTTACCATTTTGGAGACAGCAAATATGCCAGTGCTGTGCAACATCACATGTTTCAAATAATTAGTAGGATTCTAGAAAGCTGTAAATAAAAATTAAGAAATGTTTGATGTTTTCTGAATAAGTTGAACTGTAGAAGATGCTAAAATGACTGAGAAAGCTGCATTGAGAAATAATTTTTAATGTAATTACTGTCCAGACATCATCTTTCAACAGTGGAAATAATGTAATATTTCAAAGAAGATAGCTGAATATAAATTGCTCATTGCAGTATATTATTTTTCATTTTATTCAGTTCTTGTTCACATAATTCTTGAAATACTGAATACATCTAAAATATAATTTGTCAAATAGTTAAATAATATTTAAATAAACATTGCATAAGTTATTATGGTATATAAAATAGCACAATATTGATATGACAAGTAATTCCAAATGTTTGCATGATAGTGTATATGCAGAAAGCTATAATATGTTTCGCTGCTGTCAAAAGAAAACCTTATAACATTTTTACAGCATTTGAAAATTACATTTGCCCTTTATATTATGTAAACATCGACCAGTAGAAGTCTTGAAAATCAACCCTTATAAGTTTGTGCATTATTAACAGAATGAGTGTTTTTGTTTCCTTCTCATATGAAGTTACTGTTTTGATGGTATGACATTTTCTAACAGCGGTGATGATTTGTAACATAAAGTACGGTCTACACTTTTGAGCAACTGGGAAATCGCCTTTCACAGAAGTACCTTGGTCTGTTTGGACTTGACACTCCTGGAAAAGCAAGTTTACAATTCATTTAAAGCCAAAGTGCTGACTCAGTGACTCTGTGGCAGGCCCTACTGCCAAATAAACCAATGTTATTTGCTTTTAGTGACCTAAATGCACCGTCCAATAATTAAAGGAATAGTTTGGTGAAAAATTACACACTTTACACAATGTTTGCTGACACTTCATGAGACACTGTTATGTATGAAAAAGGACAGACAATATTAAAGGGGAATTTCACAAGATTTTGGACATTTCTGCACAGTTCAATCATTGAGATGTAAACAAGTCATTAAGACTGGTTTGATGAGAAATTGTTTATTTGTAGATAAACATACAGGACTCAGATTTCTTTACAGTGGTGGTGATAGGAACCAGGGGTCGCAATGTATAACACAAATATAGCCATTTTATTTACTATACACAACCACCAGTGAACCTACACACATCTTCTGCGTTTCTGTATGTGTATTTCTGTATGTAATGTTGATGATGGTAAAATAGTGGTAAATCTGCAAAAGACGTTTTCTTTGGGGGCCATTTTGACTTTGCCTTGCATGTACCTCTCCACTGTGAATTAATAAAAATAAAATAATGCCTGTGCCTAATGAAGCATATTCATTGCCATTTCTTGTAATAACTTTCTGTTAAGGAGCTTTTAGGGGCGTGAAATACTTCAGACGTCTGGTTCCTATCACCACCATTCTGATAAATTCTGACTCAATAAGTTTCTCTGGAACTGAGCATTTTACATCAAACCATCCTGAATGACTTTGTTTACATCATACACAGAAATTTTGAAAAAAATGAGCTGAATTCCCCTTTAAGCCTTCCAGATGACTGCTATGCTAAGCTGTGCTAATACTTTTTTTTATTTAATAGATATTTTATAAATCTATAGATGTTATACAGTTTCAGAAACTACATAAGCTAGATGTGTGATTAAGGCCTTGATTAAGGCCTATATTAAGCTAGTTGGTGGAGAATAAACTCCCATTACATAACTACATTAGCCTCGTAGCTCCAGTGCAAAACTATAGAAGCAAATCTCAGACACAAAACATGTCTGATCGACTACATTTGGGGTGACTCTGGAATTAAAAACTTGTGTCATGTTAAACTTGTGCATAATAAAGTCATTTTGTTTTCTTTGCTGTGTAGATAATCAAACACACAAAGCTGTGTTTCTTTTTTTTTGTCTTTTGCCTGCAATGTAGAGTGATATGTTAGATATTTTGCCAGGAGCATTGCCCTATTGCTTTTTATTAAAGTGAAGCTGTTTCTGCTTTGCTTTTGTGACTTTTCTGCGTTGCCCAGCAGATATTAGAAGTCTGAAATGTTCACCTCAGTGACCTCAGATCAGATCTACTATCATCACTGTCCTACCAGAAATAACACTCATTACTGAGAAAGGCCTATTTAGTTGCTATATAATCAGTGGCACTGTTAATAGCTTCAGTCTATTTGGGTAAGAAACTTTGTCTGAAGCAAGTTTAAGTGTTTGATCTGCCTGTTTGCTACATTTGCTGAGGGCTTCAGTTTGCTCTGCCGGAAAATAGACCCTTTTCCTGTATGTAAACAAACATCAGTGTCTGCTGAATTGCATCCTCTCAGTCCACTCAGCTCAGGATATCAGCAGCTGACAGATTAGACTACAAGTTACCCACAGATACAGATGACCTAGTTTAGTAATGAGCTTGGCAATTCACTCGGGATTAGACTTATTTGTGCAGAATACAGAATTCAACTTGTTCAAAATGGAATTTTCATTTAAAGGGACCATATAATGAAAAAATGGATTTCTGTCACTTTTTTTAAAAAGGGGTTTGTTGTAGTATGTAAGCATTTTATAAAGATTCAAACTGTACTGTTCTTTCTACTTAGTCCATAGAGTAGGTATCTGGAACTTGAAGCTGAATAACAGCCCTATTAGAATTTGTTGTTTTTGTGACAAAAAATACATGTTTACATGTATCTGACAATTAAATCTATAGCAGGTTGAACCTGTCTATTCACATTAAAGTTATAGTGTTAACATGTTTCAGTCTGGATGCTTTTTAATGAGGCACAATACAGTAAATCAGAAATAGAGATTATTTACCCATATATCTATATCCCAAAAGCCGTTTTGGAAAACAGTCATGTAAAAAGGAATTACAACTCACTTTGGTACATAAAACAACACAGAGGTCACAAGTGGACCTCAGCAAAATAAATACAATACAAGAAAAATGTAGGTTATGGGCACTTACAGCACACATAAAGGTTCCTTAACCCTATAAAGATTGTACTGATGCTGAGTAGAGAGTTATGATAAACAAGCATTGATATTTTCTCAGTCACTTCAGCAAACGTTGTGCCTATTCAATAGCTGAACAGTAAGATCACTGAACTCAGTAGTGTTATCATATCAAAAGCTCTCCTCCACTAAGTCTATCTCTCTATCTCTCTCTCCCTCAAACACACACACAAACACACACACACACACACACACACACACACACACACACACACACACACACACACACACACTGTTGTCCTATTCTTCCCAGTCCCTCTCAATAGAATAGTTAAGCAACATAATCTCCGCGTGACGGAGCTAACGCTGAAGGCTTTGCAGCTTTACATGAAAAGTTTTGTTCAGTGGGTGCAAATTATGTGTTTGCATATGGAATTTGCATTCTTTTTAAAAGGGTTTATATGGTTTTCTAGCCTGGGCAGTGTTATAGGCCTAGAAGTAATGTGGCAGGGCTTTTAGCACAACACCTTATATCTTCCTCAGTCTTAATGAGCCCAGTCTACTATTGTTTAGTGTCTAAACTGAAAACAGATTTCTACATTTCTTGCAGTTCTCCTCTACAGCTCTCACAGTTTCCTCAGTCTGGCTCTACCCTTTCCATGTTTCTCCCCTTGATGTCCTGCTCACCTATGTTTAGTTTGGAACCCTTCCTTGTTCCCCATCCCCCATTTGTGTATTTATAACTATTGTCCTGCCTTTTTTCTCCCCCGTTGTGCTTTGTTGATGGATTTGTGTATTTTTACTCTTTTGTTCTGGCCTTTTCCGTGTTTTATCACGTTACACCTTTTTTCTAGTTTTAGTTGAGTTAGTTCTTTGTTCTAGTTTTTCCCCTATCATGTGTGTTCTCCTTTACTCATTAGTTTTGCTTATAGACTCCTCCGTGCTCTCAGTATCTGTTGTCTTGTAAACCTGGACCCAGTGAACCTCAGAGTCCCCTCACTGTTACAATAATGCTGTAGAATTCTTTCATAATAATCTATAATCAGTCTATAGTAACTTCATTCTCATATAATATGCCAGTAGCAGCATCTTATAATAATCTGTTATACATCTTCAGTCGCTGTAGTAAACTACAGTAATCCTAGAGTAAGGAGCCTACAGAGTTCTATTCTCCTCTAAACCAAAGGGTGAATAGAGTAATATATGAAGGAATTAGATTTTACTCTTGTATTGCTATAGACTTTTCCATAAGGGATGCTTCTGCATGTGGTCAGATGTTCAGATATTGCTTGCTGAAGTAGTGTTTTTTGCCCCATTGTGAAATATGCTGCTGCTGTCGAGACTGTTTTCTCCTTAATAATAACCACATTAGAAAAATAATCACTCCAGTGATTAAACATCCATGTTACTAAGCTATGCACACAGTTCCTTATTTGTTTAAAGCCTCCCAAAGTTAAAGAAAGTCATTGCAGTTTTTCCAAGCAACATCTTATAACAAAAAAACAAACAAACAAGAAAAACACATTATGGGACAATTTCTACTATGGCATCATTTCTAATAACACAGTACTTGAGAAGTTTATACATAAATTTACATTTTCAACACTCCTCCCTCCCTGACGTCCTGTCATTTTAAAAATAAATTTGTACAAACCCAATTACAAAAAAAGTGGGTGGGTAAAGTGCTAATCAAAACAGAAAACAGTGGTTTGTAAACTGTCTTTTGCAGGTATTTAATTGAAAACAGCACAAAGATGAAAAAAATAATATTTTACCTCATCAACCTTATTGGTGTCTGTTATGATATGCTAATCCCAAATTTTGTTGCCTGCAGCACATTGCAAAAAAGTTGAGACAGTAATGTGTGGAATGATCAAAACTGGAACATTTTGGAACTTCCACAGGTAACCAGGTGAAGAGGTAACAGGTGACTCTATCATGATTGGGTATAAAAGGAGCATTCATTAAAGTATCTGTTATTTACAAGCAAGGACAGGTTGAGGTTCACCACTTTGAGAAGAACTGGGAGTAAATAGTCCAACAGTTTAAGAACATTTCTCAATACACGATTGCAAGGAATTTGGGGATTTCACCATCTATACTTCATAATATTGTAGCATGTTTAAAAAATGTTGTTGCGTGTTGGTTAGGTTATTTGTTCTTTAGCATTTATTCACTGGCTTATTTTGCTAAAGACTCTTATTGTGGAGGGCAGGGGAAGAGTGAGCAGAGAGCTGAGAGAGTCAGATGTGAGCTGGGTAGCAAACAAACTGTTAGTAAGGAGAAAACTCTGCTTGTGTACAGCATAGCCGTGGCCAACAACAGCTGAAGAATAAAGTGCCATGACTTGGGCAAAAGCTGTGTCTCTTTTAATAGCAGGGAATGCTACAACATTATCAAAAGATTCAGAGGATCTGGAGGAATCTCTGTGCCTAGAGGGCAAGGCTGAAAGTAAAATTAAATACCTGTGACCTTTGATCCCTCAGAGAGAAGGTCTAACTGCAGAGCCACAGTACCCCACTCTCAGACCCGTGCTCTCAGCTCTAGTTATATAGTGGTCAAGAGGCTATGTAGCTGTCTTATTTTGTGTTTTATGGAGGGCACAGAGTGCATAACTTTTTTAAAAACCCTCAAATACTGTAGCTGAATTTCAAATGGTGCCAAACTCCCTACAGAGTGCACTGTATAGGTCAGGAAACTACGGCTTCAGTGCACAAATAGAGCTCTAAATGTCAGATAAGGAATCATGTAGCATATGGCTAAATATACTTTTAAAATCTAGCCTGTGTGATCAGGGAAAAAAACTATGAAGTCTGTGGCATGGTCAAGCACTGGCTGGAAGATAGAGAGTCGGTAAGTGCGGGTCTGAAAGTGTGAGGTCTAAACTTTTGTTGTGGCTTTGCAGTTAGATACTGGGCCACCAGCAGGCACTGCATCAACCCTCCTAGCGTGTTCCGGGTCAAATTTACCATAACATTTTATCATTTTTTCATGAAACTTGATGACTTCCTCAAAAGTGATGATATGAACATGTAAAATGATAAAATAAAATAACCAATTTGATGTCTTTCTCTTAGTCTTTACACCATTTGGGTATAAAGATACTGTTGAAGGTCAAATTTGACCCTGTAGTTCAGAATGGCATCCGAAAAGGCAGCAGACTGAGGAAGCAGTGCAGATAGAGTTTATTACAATTTGTAAGGTTTTACACACACACACAGTTCACAGCTGTGAGTTCACAGCTCATCCTTGTATGTGTGCAGTATTTCTCTTTCGTACAAATAGACACACTGCCCATGGGAACAAAATATTTCTTATGGAATAGCACAATCCCGACCTATCGAGGCAGGGACAATATAGAGTATTGTCAAGTTTATGACAATACTATATATATAACCTGTAAGATTTTGCACACACACACACACACACATACAAACGACTCACACACACACACAATCAGTCTCTCTCTCTCTCTCTCTCTCTATCTCTCCTATCCTCTGATGAGAAAACTGATGTGCGGCAAAATGCTGAAAACGAGGCATCCGTGTCAAAAAAGACATAAACAGCATGGTCCTCATTCCCTCTTTAACTCGAGGTAGAATGGCACCTCAAAATAGATTGACCTAGATTTTGGTTTCATTTGAAACACAAGGGCCAATTTTGACCCGTAACATAAATGTTGTGAATTTATTTATCATGTGCTGTCATCAACACAAATTAAATACCTGTGAAGTACATGCATGCTAGAAAGAGATAATCCAGTAGAATACGTGGCTCCTCCATCCAAAAGAGCTATTATGAAATATAATAAATATATGTAATGGAAATCTTGATGACGTCTTTTTCAGGGACGTCCCTGCTTATTTCAGCAATACAGCGCCAAGCCACATTCTGCATGTATGCAGCGTAGCTTCACAAAGGCGAAACTGGCCTGTTTGCAGTCCAGATCTGTCTCCCACTGAAAACGTGGTGCATTGTGAAATGTTGGAATTGGGTTTGTTATATTATACATACCTATTCAGTGTTTTGTATTGATTTGAATTTAAAATGGTAAATCAACCATGATGAATTAAAACTGGCTGTTCTCTCAGGATTGTATGAATTATATGGTTCTATATAGAACCATGAAGACTGAAGGAACCCTTCGCATGCTTAAATGGTTCTGGTGAAATGGTTCTTCAGATTGATGGAGAATGTAGATATATTTTTGAAAACTAGTTCTGTGTAGCACAATTTTCAAAATGGTACAACCATCCACAGCACATTATCCATCAATCTGAAGAACCCTTTCACCATGCAAAGGTTTCTTTGAGTGTCCATAGTTCTTTATAGACACATTTTGTTAACTAAAGAACCCTTGTTGAACCATTTTTTTAAGTGTATAGGTAGTGAACAGCACAATATTAAACTTAAGTAGTGTTCGTCAAACTCATTTATTTGCAAAAATAACACAAGAAAATGGAGGTTTTCTGTGATATGACCCCTTTAAAATGTTTTTTTTTTTGTGTGTGTGTGTGATCAGTTATTTTTAACAGGTATCATGTGAAGCTTACATTCCTCTCCAGTGCAGACAAACATCAATACGTACAGTCAAAATTACAGCTGATACAAGCACAGACACAGTCATCGACACACCAGTTAGGAAAGACAAGTATAGGATGAGCCTTATGGGCGCTCATCTAATGGGGCAATACAAAATCCTTCAAAGCTGATGCAATCGCATCCCACGCCATTACCACACCTCAATTACCTTTATTTATCCTTGCAGTAGTCTGCTCCAGGACCCATTTAAAAAGGTTTGAGGAGAGGCATATTTGCTCTTATCGGGACATGTGATTTGGGAATGTCCTTCTGTTATTGGGGTAGCACTGATCTGTTTCGGTATCTGGAAGAGTACCTTGCAGGCATACCTGTCCTAATTCTGAATGATCTCTCGGGGTTGTACCTCCAGCAGTCTGCACCTCACTCTCTATCAGATTTTGGATTATTTCTTTATTTAGCTGTATTTTATATGTAGCTCTCAACACCACAGTAGTAACAATATGCCTGGAGAAAATCAGCTGATAGAGTTAGGTTTAGATGTAGGTTTTGGGTTGAAGGTAGGGTTAGGGCTAGGTTAATGGTTAGATTTAACAGAATATGTTTCATTCAGCTTAAAGCTCTGTTGAATTTAACAGATATTTAGTTGAATATCATTTAAAGAGAATCTGAACAAAGCAGTGGCCTCTTGAAATAAAGTGTTGCCATTTAGCGTTCATTTGTTAATCTGGCTAATTTCTCTGTTTTTGTCTGTGACCTGTGATAAATCTCTGTCACACACGGGTTGTTTATGCTCAATAAACACTTGAAAACAGAAGATCACACAGTGCAGGTCCAACTCTACTCACTAGAGGACAGTGTCAACAAGAAATAGCGCGAAGCTCTGCAAAGGAAACGGAAAGCAGTGGGTGAGAGGAAGGCGGGCTCAGGAAGCTCGCTTAGCTCGATTTTGAACTGTTTTAGCCACCTAGCTGCAGACTGTAGCCTACAGTTAACCCTAGACACTGCAGTGCGGGTGCATGAGGATTACCATAGTTTTAACTGGGCGTTAACCAAGGTAATTCATTGCACATTTGGCCAGCATGTTATTTCAGAATTTCTTAGCAGTGGTATTTTATTATGAGCTTTGAATTAGGAGCCTAGATTTGAGACACTTGAATATGAATACGTCGGTTAATTAGCTTGTAGGCTAATGAATTAGTAGAATAGAGCTAACGCTAAGTTAGCCTGTGGCTCTAACCGCGCCAAGCCAGTACATGATCCTGCTGCTACTAGCAACACTGTAAACAAGTAATGTCCTTGTTTTAATTTATTTTGCGAAAGTATATTTAGCTTAACTGGGGCTGCTTCAACATAACATTACTAAATTACAAGTCTTGCGCAGCTCAATGAGACACATTGCTGGTTAGTTTATCGCAGTCATTAGCCTCCAGTTCCCGAAAGCGCGCCGTTTCGCTTTCATTATCAACGAAGCTGAAGTTGCTCCAATTCGCTTCTTACTCGAATTTTCCGTTCCACCTTAAATAGTTTAGCGATCACAGTCCATCACCTCGCTGGCGCTGGAACGTATCTGCTGCACCATTTAAGGTGGAACGGAAATTTCAAATAAAGACCAATAGAAAGCCAAGCTCAGCCTGGTCATTATTCAGTGTTAGCTAAGCAGCTAATAGAAGAGCTGTTGATAAAATGACTTTACTCGCAGTTTAGTTTTCGTGCTCTAATGGAAACCGAACTATAGCTATTATTTAAGCTTTAAATCTGAAGCCAAATGAGTCATTTAAAAATAGCCTGGCTACGTTAACCAGCGTCATTTTATTAACAAAGTTGCGGCACCGGTTCGTCGTCAGATATGAATACAGAGATCATGTGTAACCTGTTCAGCTACAGATAGCTAAGTTCCTTATAGTCATTATGTTCTGGTTAGCCGAACATGAATTATGAGTTACAATGATCATAACTTAGGTTTTTATAAAATCAGAAATATTTTTTTGTAGCTATAGAATTGTCCAGTTAAGGTAATTTAAGAGCTGTGCAGCTGATGAATTGTCATATGTTTTACTAAATTAATGATAATTTCTTCATCTTTTCAGAGAGAACTCTTTAAGGGCTTTATCCCATCACATCCAAACCCAACAATGTCGTCGACATCACAGAAACACAAGGAGTTTGTGGCAGAGCCCATGGGTGAGAAGTCAGTGATGGCTCTTGCTGGAATTGGTGAAGTGCTTGGCAAGAGGTTGGAAGAAAAAGGTTTTGACAAAGTGAGTCATACTGAGTCTCTAACAATCATCTAGTAAGAATGTTTTGTAAGGAGTTTTACCAGGAGATGTTGTGAGCTAATACAGCTTTCACTTTCAATCCTGTAGGCATACGTTGTTCTTGGGCAGTTCCTAGTGTTGAAGAAGGATGAGGAGCTGTTTCGGGACTGGCTAAAGGACACATGTGGAGCAAATGCAAAACAGCAAGGTGACTGCTACAGCTGTCTGCGAGAATGGTGTGACTCCTTCCTGTAATTAGCTTTTTGGTTTTTATTTTTAGTCTAGGTTTCTGTCATTTCTTTTTCTGCCCCTCTCCTCCCTGTTTATGTATCAGGCATGTTCCTCTTGTGTGTCCATTCAAACCATTGGGACACAGTCAAAAATGCATCAGTTAGTCCAGCCTCATGTTAGCACTACAGTTCAGCGTTTGTTTCTGTCATTGACATGAAGAAAACATTGTATGTTTTGTGTCATTTGGGTTTTTGTTTTTTTGTTTTTTTCTCTTCACCTTGCCTGGCTCTATGGTTGTATTGGCAGAAGACTTTAGTTTTGGCTAGAGCTAGACCTGTAGACCGTCATTGTTATCATTGTTTTATAGTAATTGATCTCTTAAGCCAAATCCATTTGTTAAATGCTATTCAACTCAAGGACTGCTGACTGTAATTGTGTGACTTGGCTAAGAACTACACCTTCCTGATGGTGTTCTTGAAGAAATGGGTTCCAAAATTTTATGGGTTAATACTGACAAAACACTGAAATATTGTAGTGTTTCTATCTCCATAGGCGTTAGCAATGATGTAAAAGGTTTTAACCAACTGTGGCTATCTAGTAATACAGAGTTTTAAGAGTTCACTCAAAAGAAATGTGTGTGAAGGTGTAGTAATGATAAACTGAATGGCTGCTTTTCATTTTTATGTCACAGTGCTCTTTTCAGTGAATCAAAAAATGCCTTAATAAAGAAAATATTTGGTTAATTGTGCACATCAAATGTTATTTGATGTTGGATACATCTGTACTTCACATATGAAATGCTGTTCTCTTAAAATTAATGTAAATCATATTACATTTTTCTGGATCATTTCAGAAGAGAGGTAAGATTGGAAGAGCGAAACGCTGGCAAGCTAACATGAAAAACTGAAAGTGAGAACAGCTCAGAAATAATGTTTAAGCACATACTGTTATGCATTTCTTTTTTTCTTTTGGAATAAAAGTATAATCATAAATGTAATGTGCATAAGTTTGGCAATGCCTTTTTGTTTAGTCTATACTAGAGTATTGTACATTTAAGATCAAAAGGATGTTGAGAAGGTCAGTATTTGCATCAGTAGACCAGATGCTGTTAATAGAGGCTTGCATTACATTAAACATTTAACATTTAAAAATGTTTTAAGGCCAGAACCTCAAAATGTTCTTAAAACAATGTCTTGGACATCAGGCAGCATATTCGTAGCCATTTTGTGTAGTAACTTTCTGCGAGGTAGCTTTTAGATGCATTAAATGCTTCAGACGTCTGGTTCCTATCATCACAATTCTGACTTGGTTGTTCTAGAATGAAACATTCAAACTTAAAATACTTTCTTTACATCTGAGCGATTTAATTATGTAGAAATGATGAATTGGTGAAATACTCCTTAACTGGGTTATACTTGATAATAGGTATGACATGGGAATTTTCTTAAACAACCTCTGAAAGACTCGCAATTACACAAACCACCAGTCTTCGTAGCATTTTCTTTTATTTTTGATTCTGTATGCAGTATTTTTGTAAACCCCCAGGTTGGACCACGAAAAAGGTTTTATGACTGCAGTTTCTTTTTGGTTGGACTCTTAACAGTCATCTGATACTATTCAGACAATGGGAATTCGAATAACAAACCGATAGAACTGAAATCCATACTGCATCCAGGATTCTTCAAATCCGTTTCCATTTTGCAAACCTCGGTACATTTTTCAGATGATTATGTGTAGGTCTGTGCATTCCACTAGGCCAATATGTCCAAAACTCTTACCCCTTTGCCAAAATCCACAAGCATACAGAGTCATTTCAAAGGGTACTTTAAAACAAGAAAACCCAAAATATACAGAATTTATAAATCACAATTGTATATCATGTGAGTGACAAACTCCGTAACGCAAAGGATGTTACTTAAGTGTGTAATAAAAATTGAAATAATTAAAACATCCAACCCATCACCTATTTCCTTGTCATTGGTTAGAAAAATCATGTGCTTGCATGTGTATGTGTTTGCCTTACATCATTTAGTAATTACTTTCTCTCCACTGCACAGCCCCGTAATAGAGACACAGCATCTCGTATAGAACACAGAAAATAACATGAAATATCCTCAAACGAACAAGGTTAGGAATGCTTAGCCTTGGCCACTGTCAAACAATGAAATTCTGGAGCCACTTTTACAGCCACAAATTTAAAAACTATCACACGTGATATTTTGTGTTATATTCTGTGTGTATATGTGTGTGTGTGTGTGTGTGCTGTGTGTACACAAATCAGAATCATCTAAATGAGGCTAATTCCAAATCTTCCTGGGTTGTGCTCAGAGGAGGGCACAGAAGAACTTTTTCTCCCTGAACGGGTTTTCTGAGGTGGGCACAGGGGTGATGAGGGGGTCCTCACAGGCATGGGCATCACAGTAGGCCATCAAATCCGCAGCTGCCTTGGACACCTGAGTGTGCAAGGGAGGGAGCCATTCAACACAGCCTGATTCAATCAATACTCAATGAATTTTGGTTATATCAAAACATCATAACCTTGTTTCCATTCCTTTTTTATAAACCATTTGAAAACACCAGCTGCCCTTACATTAAACATTTCATGATGGATGAACCAACAGAAATAGCCCAAATGACTTGAAATACATTCTCCTTACATTAAAGTACATTAATATCATAATGCATTTTCTTTCCATATCATAAGAGATATCCAAGTGAGATGCAGGGTCAGGGAGGGTCTCTGAGCTAGCTGAGAGAGCCCTGTATTAGCATTGTTTTTGCTCGATGATAGGAGGGAGAGGTGAAACATACTACTGGTTAATATTATTTTTCCCTGCCCATTGACACACAATGATGTAATCAAAACTCAGAAGGTGGATCAACGTCATTATCTCATTTGAGGATTGCAGCAAAACAAGAATATTGTTTTGAAAATATTATGAATGGTGTCTAATATGGCCCGGGATGTGACTAACCAAGTAAAAAGGGTCAATTTTTATTTTAGGTTGACCATAAAGCTAAAAACAATATTTCTTTCACCTATAAAGTTTCCATTTTTTTAAGTTGTATTACAAAAGCGATGAAATACCATAATGCAGTAAGAAGACATCAGCTGAAATACATGATATATGCCCGTCTATTGCCAATCTGGTATGACAAATGGGTCAGTTTTGCTGTAGCCCTTAGCACAGTGGTTCCCAATCCCAGGCCTTGCTCTACAAATTTTTGTGTTTTCCTTCATCTAGCACACCTGATTCAACTTATTAGGTAATGAAGAAGCCCATCATGTGCTAAATCAGGTGTGTAAGAGTAGGGAAAATACAAAAATGTATTGCTCACACTCTTAAATATTAGGATTCCTAAATGGCCTGGATGTACTGTTAGGAAAAACCTTTAACTGGTATAGAACCTTTGCAATTGGTGAGGGTGCTTTAAACTTTGAAAAGGTTCTACACATTTGCACAGAACATTTACCAAATTGTTTCTTAAAAGCAGTGGTTTTCACACTGGTGCTCTGGGACCCACAGGCACTCAATCCCAAGTCTCAACACATATGGATAGAGTAAAAATATGAAAAATATGGACCGTTTGGGGGTCCCTTGGAGGACTGTATTGAGATGCACTGCTGTGAAGAACCATCCATTGAAAGACTGCTAGGGAACTAACAGTGGTTCTTCCATGGCATCACTGCAAAGAACCCTTTTTGGCACCCTTATCCCTGCAGGTCTGGGATTATGAACTACTGCCTTAGTTACAGCTCAAAGCTAAATCTGTTCAATGACTATAAGGGCTCCATCAGAACTGCAGCATTACAGAGAACCAATGCCTCGATATGACTGTAAAAAAGTCTTGCACTTTCACCTATTTTGATTTTGGTCAGAAGCAACGTCTGCCCTCGCACGAGAAGGCAAAGCAAAGTCAAAAGCGAAAATCTTTCGAATGCTTAAACGATTGTGGGGCATCCATGGCCAGAGGGGCTGTTAGAATTAGGCCATACCTATTAACCTGATTCTGTGGAGCATGTCTGATACAAACTGGTCTTTGAGTTCGGAGTGAGATGACTGAAAAGCAGAAGGATGCAAGATGACATTGGGGCCAAGCCAATTTTGATCTTTCTCTCTCACCTTGATCCTACAAAAGCTGGCTTCGATCTTCAGCTGTTCCACCAGCTTCCTGGCCTGACCGACACTCATGGTGCTGTTCACAGGGGTGTCTCCTTTCATCCTGCCACACACACACACATACACTCTCATTGGCAAAAATAACACTAGCTGAAGATCAAGAACACATTGCATCAGCTCATAGTCTCATAGTTAATTGCTATGAATGGAACATGTTAATCCCTGAGGGACAGAGATGAGTGAATCCCCACTGCCTCGCTAATTGTTATAGACATCACTGTTATAGATGCTTACTAGGAATCAGTTAGTGGCAGATCGTTTTTATGGCACATTTCTTGCTTCAAATGGAAGGCCGGCATCCTGCAAACCCCTCCTATCCTCACCAACACTTACGTCTCTCCTCTCCTCTTTCCTTCTTCTCCTTCCCCCCCAAGAGATTCGCCTCCACCGGTGTCATTTACTACTTCCTTGCTAAAAGCTGCTTGCCCTAGAAAACCTAAACCTCACCTTGATAAGCGACCATCTGATTGCAACAGATCTCATCATCATCATACTGCAGAACCACTGAATTTCTTCTGAGCATTTAATCAGCTTCTGCATTCCTGGTGCATCCAGTGCCTTATTGCTTAAAAATGTCTTACAGCAAATTTCAGAATCTTCCCCAGATATTAGGTTAGTGTGAACCTAAATCAGAACGCAATTGTGTTTGGGTCGCAAGGTGGCTTCCTTTTCCACACAGACCCTGTGTCCCTAGACAAATCAGTCCCCGCATGGGAAGCAGCCTCATATTTCTCAGAAACTGCGAACAAATTAATAGATAACACAGATTACTGTGATAAGTCTTAATCCACTGATGTTTTTTACAGTCCTATGTACATCCATACATCATGCACTGGCAGAAGGCAACAGAAACTGGGCCAAATGCATACACGGCAATCAGAGCTACTCACACATCAGCAGTCAACACAAAATCAGATTATATTTACAGGATGATTTAATGACATCAGTGAGACTTCAGTGAGCATCACAGATTAAAGCACAGCTGTGAAAGAATAATTGAAATTTCAGAAGCATGTGCAGGAAGATGGATGAAGAAGGAGAGGCTAGAAAAAAAACGGACCAGAAGGGATGTGCTAGTCTGTATCCATCATTCTGGGCCTTCCATTTGCCTGTCTCCCTTCTTCTTCTCTCTCTTACCCTTGTTGTGTTCCTCTTCTGGTGCTAGCTCTCCCTCCTCTTCTCTCCTTATTCCTTTCTCTTCCTCTGTCTGGCTGTGTGTTTTGCTCCCAGTGCAGCCGGACCCCACCCTCATAGACAGTGTGGATGCTACTCTGCTCTGCTCTGTACAGTCCAATGCACTGCAATTCTGCTACAATGAGCACCAGGCTCTTGATACATGCAGGAAAAACTCCCCTCTGCAGTAAATGGAACGTGCCAAGCAGGGGTAGGGGGGCTCCGCTGGAACTGATTTGTTCTGAATGCTGGGCCGTACCATTTCTGCACCAGTTTGGGTGGGGTGAGGGGGGTGGAGATGGCACGTATGGATGGAAAATATATGACATGGCTTGAAAATGCGAGATGGTTTAGCATGGCACGTACGGCGTATGGCCACAAATCAAAGCATTAACAGCAATATGTGTTGGGTACCCAGCGTCTCCTTGTCTCAGTACATCCTCCCTCATTTTCCTCTGTTACCATGGGAACTGCTGCAGTCTCATGCTCTTTGTCTATACCGTGGCACCATTTTGCCTGAGTGGTCTCTCCCACCCAGGTTCTCCACATTACTTCATCTGCATCCGTATCCCTCCCCTGTCCCCACGACCACCAAACCAACTCTTTTCTATGGCAGCCATGAAAAAACTGGTTTGAATGTGATAGGAGATATGAAAACGCTGATAGAAGCAAATATGGGATGATAAATGATATAGAATAACCTGTCGACTAGGAACAGTTTGGCCAAAGCTGATTAAACAATTTTACTCTCAAAAACTTCTAATCTAATCTACATTTTTAATAGAAATTAGAAAGAAATCACCAAATTATGCAAATCTGTGTTTTCTCATTAATTTCTAATCCAGCATCTCCGCCAGAAAATTACAACAACAACGCGTTCGTCTCTTCACAGCCGCCGTATTTGGAGTTCTGTAGTTTCTGTAGGCGGAGTTAGCAGGAAGTGGTGAAGTTTGTTCACACAATTCTTTTCTCTGCCCTGCGATATGCTTATATCCACGGCTGGGTGATATCTGTTTTTCACGAAGGTGAGTATGACTGTTACTTCATAGAATATGTCATGTTCGAGTGATTCGGACAGCTACTAACTGAGGACAAGCGACCTTCTGGCAGCAGTACGCAAGCTAAGCTAAGCTAGCCCCCTGCACTGCAGCAGCACACTGAGTGATGCTCCTAGCTGACTAGCTGCTGTTCACACATGCTCTTAATCAGTATTATTAATAGTCCAATTATGAAACGAAGTTATATGAGTGTCAGACATTTTAGTCATTACATTAGGGCGAAACAAGTGCCATGAAACTCTTCTTTTTGATGATGTTACCTCTTTGTCATTGCCATGTTGGTCATAAGAACGCAGCGTCCCCTCCTCTTACTGTAACTGTGACTCAGTTTGAGCTATTTAGCTACCTAGTTTTCTCGCCTAACTCATTTAATAAGAGTTGGTTTGACACGTTAACACCATTAAGGCATTTTGGAAAATGTGTCTCTTAAAGGACGGAACTGACCTTGTTCAGCTATATAAAGGAACATGATAATGTTTCTTAGTTTACTGTTGGAAGAAGCACTGTTTTATTACAGTACAGACTCTGATGGCCTGTTATCGTGTTTTTGGAAGTTCTTGACTGATGTTCCTTTTGTGTCTTGTCCTTTTTAGGTTTTTGAGGATAACAACAACCAGAAACTCTGAGTTATTCAGAGAACAATGCCCCTCAGAACACAGTCAGTGACATAACACTAGGAATAATGCAGGGATGCTGCATTAAAAAATTGTTTATTGATAAAATGCCCCTGGAAAAGGATTACAATGTGTCTGTCTTCAGTCTTTTGCACCACTAGCAAAACTCAGCGAACACAATTAACAGTGTAGGAGTGGTTGAGTTGGCTTGTATGAATACTGGGAGACGTCGTTCTGTGCCAGGAGCAGAGGGCAGGCAGAGCCCAGGGAGTGGCAGACCTCAACCAGGGTGGGACGGCTGCGGCCTGGAGCAAATGGGCACGATGATGGGCCCCGTTCTGCTCTGGCTCCAGGACGTGGCGGCCGTGACCCTGCTGAGGGCTCGGCGCACTTTGCTGCGGGCCGCCATTCTGTTGTCTGTGCTGGTGCTGCTGCTCTGGGTGTCTGTCTTCCTCTATGGCAGCTTCTACTACTCCTACATGCCCACTGTTAGCTTCTCCACACCAGTGAACTACCAGTACAGGTACAGACCCTGATTTGATATGTTGCTGTGTTGTCTGCTGTATGATATTAGTACGAAAGTTAATCTTTAAAGCTGAGATCAAGGATTTGTAGAAGGCATTTTTGTTGTATTTTTGTATGATATTCGTATTGATCACTAAACATTCCTTGTATATTCCATATCATCGCTGTCCAGAGGAAACCATGTATCTCTATTTTTGTTGATTTTTATTTTTCTACATCATTTCAACACACCAGGTCTCCTTTACATCATGTGTAACTTTTTTGATGAACGGACAAGTAGAAATGGTCTAAAATCTCTTGAAATAAAATGTGTTTACATTAGGTTACATTAAAAGTAACGAGTGCCTTTTCTTGTAAAGTTACTATTTTGGAGATACTTGTTTTTCTTTGGACAGCGACGATATATAAGCCATTTGTCTAATTAGGCAACATAACAATTAAAGTCTGATTTTGTAGATTACAGGGAATGTAAATGTAAACAAACTCATTTAAGCTTTACAAATTAAAGGTGAATTTCACTATTTTTTAATCAGTAATTCTGTTCAATAATGTAATCAACAATGCAATTGTGTATCTCTTAATTGTTAAGATTTAAACAAAGTCAACAAATAGTTGAAATGCACCAAAGAAAACATATAAATCTATTACTATTTTACCATTATCAACATTACAGATAGAAACTCAGAAGACACCTATAGATTCTCTGGTGGTTTTGGATAGTGAATAAAATGGCTGTGTTTACATTGTAGACATTGCAACCCCTAATTCCTATCAATGACTTTGTTTACATCAATTGAATATGCAGATATTTTGGAAAATTGTTGAAATTCATCTTATTTTTCTTTATGCCATGACTGTTAGTGCCTGTGTTTAGAGCTTTGTTTGTGTTTCTGAGGAAACTGTAGGCCTTTCTGTACCACAGCTACTGTTTTTCTTAACTTTTTAATAATTGCTCTAAATGGACATAGGATTATTATATTATCAGAAAGTAATTGGATTCACTGATCATTGTTTCAGAACTGACTGCGAACCTGCCAACTCCGTTCTCTGTTCATTCCCCATGGCCAATGTCTCACTCCTAAAGAATGGCAGAGAGCAGGTGAGGTCTTCATTCTTATCACTAGTCATTACATAGCCATGCACAGTACTCAGAGACACAATAGACTATGAATAGTCCAGAATCAATTCACTTGTGTACAGTTTCTTCCACCAATTGTCTATACTGGCTGAGATCTTTCAGCTTTTGGTCATATTGCATATTATATACACCAGAATATTTAAAAGTCACGCCCATGTCCAGAAATAATGTTTTATCTGTAACAGCAGAAAGATAAATCTCATAGTTTAATATGCAGTAACTCTGACTTTTATCTCTACTGTAGGTGATGATGTATGGTCAGCCCTACCGGGTTTCTCTTGAACTGGAGATGCCGGAATCTCCAGTTAATGAGCAGCTCGGAATGTTTATGGTCAAAATGTCCTGCTACACCAAGGGCGGGAAAACCATGTCCACTGTGGCTCGATCTGTGAGTAATGGTGGAGACTCTTTCCTCCACACCAAAGTTATAGTTTTTGTAATGCAGTTTTAATTTCAACATTATATAAAGTATAGTTTTTGGGGTTTTTTGGTGTGTGTTTGATTTAGTGTCCCTGTGACATTTCCTGTGATAGATTGTTCAGCTATGATTATATATAGTCAGTCATTTATAAACATCTATTATTTTTATTTAGATTTTTTTTCTCAGCACAAACTGAAAACTTTAGCGTTGGCAATGAATAAGCATTAGGCCCACTGCTTATTCAGTGAACTACAAAATATGTTTTGCTGTTTTTGCTCTATTTCAGTTAGATTTAATGGTAATGATTACTATTTTTGTTTTTCTGTCATCCACTTTCGTGGAACTTTGCTTATAAAAGTGATTTATTTGTTTATTAGAACAATCCTGCCCCACACTGTTATTACAATGTTTTGTGATGTTGATTGACCAAAGCTGCTCGATGTTTCATTCTTGAATTCACATTGCATTTCACATTGCACATTGAATAGTGTTGTAAGTGCTTAGTTTCCCAGCACACAGTAGAGTAAGTTGTTTGTGACCTGTGGCACATACTGGAACTGTCATGGAATCGGATGATTTATATCTGAGTTAAAGGGAAATGTCACTTAATTTCTGTATAGTTTAATCATTGAGATATAAACCGTGTCATTCAGGGTGGTTTGATGTGAAATGCTGCATTGTAGAGAAACTTATAGGAACCAATGTTTGCAATGTCTACAGTGCAAATATATACATTTTATTCACTATCCAAAACCACCAGTAAATGTACACGTTTTCTGAGTTTTTTTCCAGTGGTAAATCAAAAACCAGTTGTGCAACTTCATGATTACTGTGTGAATCTTGGACTCTGCCTATGTTCCTCATTTTAATATTACACTCCAACTCTTTTCCTACATGTTGCTGTGTGCTGTCTCATCAGGCCATGCTGCACTATCGCTCCAGCCTTCTGCAGACCCTGAGCACCTTGCTGTTTTCTCCACTGTTACTGACAGGGATGTCTGAGCAGAAGCAGCTTATAGAGGTGGAGCTCTTCTCAGACTACAAGTCTGACTCTGTGAGTATCCTGAGGATGATTTAGCTCAGATATTTCATCATTCTCCACCCATGACATGCACTCCCTGCATCATATGAGCATAACGTAAAATGACGTGTTTCCAATAATAGAATGTGAGCTCATAGTCATGACCTTTGTCATTGTTTGTGTCATACACTGATCAGACATAATATAATGACCACCTCCTTGTATCTACACTCATTGTCCATTTTATCAGCTCCACTTACTATATAGGTGCACTTTGTAGTTCTACAATTACAGACTGTAGTCCATCTGTTTCTCTGCATACTTTGTTAGCCCCCTTTTACCCTGTTCTTCAGTGGTCAGGACCCCCATGGACCCTCACAGAGCAGGTACTATTTGGGTGGTGGATCATTCTCGGCACTGCAGTAACACTGATGTGGTGGTGGTGTGTTAGTGTGTGTTGTGCTGGTCTGAGTGGATCAGACACAGCAGTGCTGCTGGAGTTTTTAAACACTGTGTCCACTCACTGTCCACTCTATTAGACGCCCCTGTGTTGTCAGTCCACCTTGTAGATGTAAAGTCAGAGACAGTAGCTCATCTGCTGCTGCACTGTTTGTGTTGGTCATCCTCTAGTCCTTCATCAGTGGTCACAGGACGCTGCCCACAGGATGCTGTTGGCTGGATATTTTTGGTTGGTGGACTATTCTCAGTCCAGCAGAGACACTGAGGTGTTGAAATACTCTAGCAGCACTGCTGTGTCTGATCCACTCAGACCAGCGCAACACACACTGACACACCACCACCACGTCAGTGTTACTGCAGTGCTAAAAATGATCCACCACCCAAAAGGGACCTGCTCTGTGAGGGTCCATGGAGGTCCTGACCACTGAAGAACAGGGTGAAAGGGGGCTAACAAAGTATCCAGAGAAACAGATGGACTACAGTCTGTAACTGTAGAACTACAAAGTGCACCTATATAGTACGTGGAGCTGATAAAATGGACAATGAGCGTAGGAAAAAGGAGGTGGTCATAATGTTATGCCTGATGCATTTGAAACAGCTGCATAGCACATTAATTTATTCTTAATTAGTAGAAGTACAAGACTTTTGTATTGTCTCTTTTTTTCTTACAGTATCATCCCACCATAGGGGCCGTGATAGAGATTCAGTCTCGACGGGTGCAGATCTATTCTGCCCAGCTTAGGATCCATGCCTACTTCACTGGTATCAGGTTTGTACCTCGGCTACTTTTCACAGATCTGACCCTCTCCAAGGTTGGAACCTGTTTTGAAAACATAGACTGGCAGTTGTTTGCACAGAGTACAGACTTCACAGAGATCATGGTGTTCCCAAACCAAAAGCCATGACTTGACAGAAATGTAGGGTCTCTGCTCAGGGCACAGGATACAGCTTACAGGTCAGGGGACAGGCTGGCGTACAGTAATGCCCGAAGATAACTGAATAAGGGCATTAAAGAAGCCAAGTGCAGATAACTGCAGCGCATCGAGGGGCACTTTGAAAACAACAGCCCCTGCAGCATGTGGAGATATTAAAATCATAACGGACTACAAGAGCAGCACCTCACTGACCAGCCATGACGCCACACTTCCTGATACACTGAACCACTTCTTTGCGCTTTGACAATCTTACCAGCAGAGTGAGAACTTAAATGACCAGGGGTCAGGGCAGAGCCAGTCCTCGTCTTACAGCGCCATCAGTTGAGATCCACTGTAAAGGGAAGATTGACATCAACAAAGTTGCAGGACCAGACGGGTTGCCAGGCTGCACACTGAACCATGTGTTGACCAAGTAGCGGGGGTGTTCACTAACATCTTTGGCCTGTCCCTGCAGCATGCTGTTATTCTCACATGCCTGAAATCCACTACTATTGTCCTTGTGCCCAAAAAGCAAGCAGTCTGTCTTAATGACTACTGCCCAGTTGCCCTGACACCAATCATAATGAAGTGCTTTGAGAGGCTTCATCAAGCTCAACATCCCCACTGATCTGGCAGCCCCTTCACACAACCCTATCCCATCTAGAGCATCTAACACACGTCAGGATGCTAGTTGTCAACTTCAGCTCCGCTATCAGTAGAATAGCCTCCCATAAACTGTTAGACAAGCTCAGCAACCTGGGATTAACCACCACACTCTGCTTATGAATTCTAAACTTCCTCACTAACAGACCACAGAATGTCAGGGTGGGCAACCACACATCGTCCACTCTCATCCTGAACACAGGAGCCCCACAGGGCTGTGTCCTCAGTCCAGCCCTTTTCACATTCCCTTCTTTTCAAATTCCAAGACTCCACATCACAAAGGATCTGACATGAACACTTCCCACCTGATGAATAAAGCTTAGCAGAGGCTCTTTTTTGCTTAAAAAAGCCAAACTCAAACTTAAGAGGGCTAGGAACATTATGAAGGACTTAATCCACCCAGGTCACAGACTGTTTGTCCCCCTTCCATCAGCCAGAGCTGTAGCCTCCATTATACCCCCCCCACACACACCACTCACACTATACCCACACACCCATAGCTGCTGACGACTGAAGGCAGCTAACAGACAAGGCTGTTTTACTGACCTCTCCCTTCCCCAAGCTGCTGCTAATGCACTGAACACTTTACATCCAGGACTGTAAATACAATTATTATAATTTGTGCAAAAGCGACCTGTGAATTACCTGTTCATACCTGTTTATAGTGCACTGTAAACACTATCTAGATCCACTGCATACATATATAGCCCTGTAAATGTTTTTTAAATGTTTTTATTGCTGCTGGTTTCTCTGAGAGCTACCAAAGTTTCATTGTATAACTACTTAAGCAGTAAATTAACTTAAGGATAGCTTGAGCATGCAATTAATGTGATACAAAGCATAAAATACATATGTAGGCCTTGTATTGAATGGTCCATTAATGCTCTGTGATCTTTCTGAGTGTTCACTGTTGTTTCCTCTCTTCACAGATACCTCTTGTATAATTTCCCTCTAACCTCAGCAGTCATCGGAGTTGCCAGTAACTTCACCTTCCTCAGTGTCATTGTGCTTTTTAGTTACCTGCAGTACATGTGGGGAGGACTGTGGCCCCCAGAACAGGTCAGAGTGCAGGTAAGACCTTCACTCCTTGTAGAGTTACACTGCAATCTGAATTTTTTTTTTCTTCATCTGAATTAAATTTGTTGTTTTTTTATGTTACGTTTGATATGTTAATGGTTTATTGATGAATAGCACTCTGAATGTTCGTGTATTTAGGTGATGATGGGAGACACAACCCGTCTTCAGCAGAGGCGAGAGGAGGCCCGGAGACGCATGCACACATCTGCCAGTACACCGAGTAAGAACTGTCTGCTATCTTAGCACTTCCAGAGTTAACAGAAGTCCAGACAGTACAATGTAAATGCTGTTCACTGTTGTTATACATTAACATAACCTTATATATGCTGTAACCTTGTAAATCTCTCCCAGTTATGAAGTACGAGAGGGAGAGAAATGCAACTGCAGACCAACCTCAAGAGCCAGAGCAAACTGCAGGTCTTAGAAATAAACGTGAGTTAATGTACATATGTATGCATGAACTGAGAGAACTGATTAAATGACCGTTTCGTTTTAAACATGTCTTTGATCAGTGCATGCTCTAACATCTTTGATATTTGTCCTTTTTGCAGGTGAGCTAGACCTGGTCAGTGTGATTGGTTCAGTTGGTGAACTCAGTCAGGACAGTGACAACGGTAAGAAAGTAAATCTCATGCACCTGGGAGATGGATCATTTATGGTCAGGAAAAAGTAGTATTTTCCATACTGTTTAAGTCTCACTGTGGTTAGATAAATTACAATTATTATAAAATTTTATAATACATGGTTTACAAAAGGCATGAATTATAAAGTGACTCTGCTATAAAAATGAAAATGCTTCATTTCATATGTAAAGTAGATCTATTAAAACGACAGGTAATTTTCAAAAAATGTAAATACGTATACAAATACATATACATGCAAATATATACAAATAAATGTGCAGGATATAAACATAAACCAAAAGGCATATCTGGATATACAGTAATAGGCTTAACTGTATCATGTCACAGATAATTTCCTGAAAAACCTGTTATTTTCTGAGGAGCACAATTTTTACAATAATAGCTCATTTAATAGGCATATACAGGCTTAGATTAGACAGTTTATGTAAAGCTAAGGGAAATACTTTCACTTACATCTTTGTTGATGCCTACAGTTCCCAGTATCTCCAAAGAGAATCCAAAGATTTCCTATTTTTATGTGAACATATTGAAGTTGTAAAAGTATTAGTATCAGAATACTGGCCTTTGTGTTGCTCAGTATCAGACTGAAGAGCAAAATCATCTGTATTTCCTATCATGCACACACATTATCATTATCATCTGACACATCTTCTCTTCCTGTACCAGCTGCTGAGTCCTCCACAGATGATGGTCTTGTGCTCATGGAGGCTCCACACACAGCAGAGATTGATGTGAATGAAGAACAGCCTGAGCCTGAGCCTGAGCAGTGGGCCACAGAAGTGAAGGGCATGGCCACTGACGTGGGCACATCCCAGCCCCAGCCTTCTGACACCAGCCTAAGACAAAGAAATGTACCCTGGATGAGCCTCTGAGTTCTCTCTGGATTGGGGTTAGACTCTCGGGCAATTTCAGGCATAAACCCGCACTCGCTTACTCATTCAGTTACATTTGTGTGCCTTGCGTCACTCCTATTGGGGATCAATAGCTGACACGCCCTGACTAGCAAGTACACGATAGACATTCTTTGTGTTGACCAATGTGGGCTTTCTTGTATGTATTTAAAAACAATTTACCTCACTGAGCTCGAACTCTTGCTTGCTCTTCAATTCTCCAGCTTTTCTGAACAACATTTCACAGGAAACAGAACTAACAGTTACATTTAGGCTAACTAGCTAGGAATGCTAAAGCACAGGTAGCATGCATACAGCTGTAACGGCTGCAGTCAATGTTGTTTTTTGTCCATGCGCACAAATCACACGGAGCTAAGTACACTCTCATATCTAGGGTGTAGATCATTCCACTTGAAATGAACAAGTGCAGCTTCCATTTTTTATCTAACAAATTTACTGATTTTAATTTATACACAAAAAAACATTAGGAGGGACCTGTTATGCTGTTTTTGAGGATATATACATGGCAGAGCTGCTAAACCATCACTGTTTTTTCACATCAGGATTGAAAGGGAATTATCTGTTACAGCTAGTAAAGAGTTAACTGTTGTATTACTATAGAGGATTTAGCTGCTGCATTTAATAGAGTCCATAAGGCCATGTAAAATAAAGTATTTCAAAGTGTGCTGTTAAGCAAATGAGTGCTTCACTGGCCCCTAGACATTTCCAATAAGTTTGCAGTGAGCATACTGACCAGTAACTGTTGAGTGTTTCATCGAGACTTATTTTTTGAATGTTTTGGGGGGAAAAGGGTTTGAATGAGGGACTTAAGGAAGTAGACACATTTTCCCAGGGCTACCTAAGTCAGCATTTTAGTAACAAAATATAGTGAAATGTTCTAAAATGCTTTTTAAAATCTTTAGAAACCTACTTTCTTTATTTTTATATCTCTTTTTTTTGCCACCACAACCAATGCAAATTGGCCTCCCTGGACAAAAATGTGGGCAGCCTGGTCTAAGAAGTTAAAACAACTGTATCGTTATCTGAAGGCTAATAAATGGGTACCACTTTACAATAAGTCTACCCTTATAAAGGGTTTACAAATGGTCTAAAATTTGTTTAATAATGGTTATTATTTTGGATTTTGAACAGCTTGAAAATCATTAATAAGCAGTTATGTCACATAAATAAAAAGGGAAGCCTGATGCTTGCCAAATAGTGAGCCCACAATTATCTCAGATTTTGCTGGTTACTGATCTTGTTTTCTATTTCAGTCTGCATTATCAGCTTCATCAGATATTCATATTCATCAGATACAACAGCTCACTCTTGAACTTTGTGTTATGTGGTAATATTAATGATTTAAGGTGTTTAATAACCATTAGTTGACTCATTTTAAACCGTTCATAAACAGTTTATAAGGGTGGTATTACTGTAAAGTGGTACTAGTAAATGCAGTCTAAACAGGATACGTATAACTATGTATAGGAAAACATACAAAGAGACAAGTAATGAATGTTCCAAAGATTGGAATTCTTTTTTTTCCTCTCGCCTGGATAATGTACATATTGTGTAATAGTACATTTGTGTTTGGTAGAATGTAGTAGTACTAATGTATGCTATTATATGTTTACATTTCTTATTTATTTAATAAATCTTAAAGTTGTAAATATGTATGGTTTTGTTACAAATGAAACCCTCTGTGGGAATCCTGTTATATTTTAAAATCCAGATACACATCTGGATTTTAGGCTGTGTAACACCTACTTCCCCACATCACTGAATTCATTAGAAAGTGATAACTAATGGACATTCGGCCTGCCTTACCGAGCATGTGGTAATGTCTAATGGGTTGTGAGATATGCAACCATGTATGAAGTGTGACATGTTAGTTTCCTTTGGGTTTCTGTCCATGTACACATAAAATGGGTGTGATATACATATAAATGTACTTGATTTAAGCTGACATTTTGCATTTTAGCTTCATATGCATTTCAGATTAAAGTGCTGGAGTGCAAAACTAAAACAACATAAGTAGTGTTACACTCTGGTTACAGACTGTACCTTCAGTCTTTTGGGCTCTGCTGAAGATAATTTGCTAATTTGAAACTGTAAATTTTGTCGCACCAACATTAGAATGTTCAAAGTAAAAATCAGGATAATCACATCTGGCCTGTTATAGTCTCATTTAAAAAAGAGAAATATTTTTCAAAAGTGTTAAGAGTCTCGTAATGAGTTTAATTGACCTTTTGCAAAATAACTGACATGAACATATCACGTTTATCTCTAAGCGCTATTTCTTCCATCAAGTGAAGGAAAACTCAGGGCAAACTACTCGCAGTGTAGAACCTGCAGTGAGAACGACAGTGACAGTAAATTAGAATTATTAGACTAAGAACAAGTGAAAAATTGGTATTGAGCAGCTTGTCACTCATGCACACACAGGTTTTTATTTGATTAATGAATCTGAAAAGGTTTTGGATTAAAATACATGGAAGACCTCTATCACAACTCTTATTAATAGATGTCCTCGATCCATGATTGCCGTGAGGTGAGAGTTAAAGATCAACTTTATCGAGTTAACCTGTTTTTGCTAACACTCTTTTTAGTACAATATATAATGATAAATGACGTGATTGATGGGATTGTTCAGTGCTCATATTTACTATTAAAACATGTGCAAAGATAAATATTAATGCATTTCGTATGCATGTCCATGTCTGTTGTTTCCCAGAATTCTACATCTGAGTGACTCCTCCTTTTTCAAAGCCCCTCCTCCATTTCACACCCTCAACAAGTGGAGGAAGCAAACTCATACTGTCACTCTGATCTGCAGTCACCATGCTCGTTGACTCAATAGAGAAGCTCTATGTTTTTGAGTGTGAACTTTCTAATCATTGCACTGTCCTAAAAGGGACAGTGAAGCCTGGACTAAAGGAATCATCACAGACAAACAACACAGCAGCAGTTGAAGATGATGGCTGCTAAAAACCCTCTTTCAGAAGAAGAGTTTTCATGTCCAGTGTGCTGTGAAATCTTCAGTGATCCGGTTATCCTGTCGTGTAGCCACAGTGTGTGTAAAACCTGTCTGCAGCAGTTCTGGAACACTAAAGGATCTCGAGAATGTCCAGTTTGTAGGAGAAGATCCTCAAAATCTGACCCTCCCTGTAACCTCGCATTGAAGAACCTGTGTAAGGCTTTCGTAAAGAGCAGGCATCAGAGAGCTTCAGAGGTGCTCTGCAGTCTGCACAATGAGCAACTAAAACTCTTCTGTCTGGACGATCACCAGCCTGTGTGTGTGGTGTGTCAGACTTCAAAGAAACATAGCAATCACACCTGCAGTCCAGTAGATGAAGCTGTACATGACTTTAAGGTATGAAACACATTCTAATACTGTGATAACTGTAATGTAACACATCCAAAATGTATAAAATCTTTCTCAGTTCAGAGCCCGATTACCCATTTTGACTGGCTGGAGGGGGCTAGCCTGTCAGCAGGAGCAGTTTCAGGTGAAGTCATAGACAAACTCATGGAACAATTGTCTCTTGTTTTAGTTACTGATCTATTTAAACTGATGATGTGCAACATCAAGGAAATTTGCACCATGTGTAAATATTTGAAACATGTTTGCCTGCATGGGTATTTGTCATTTCAACAGTGCTGATAGATAGAAATGATCTAGTTTAAAATGTTAAAATATCTATTAAAACATAATTAAAAGCATCAAGTTGAGCAGTTGAGTCAAGCCCACAACTGCCCAACTTTGATCTGCAGGCGAGGTCAGGAAGAAAGAAGCCTCTGCTCTAAAGAAAGAATATAGATCATTATAGATTTCCATACCATCTGTGAAGCATGGTGGTGGAAGCATTACGGTTTGGGGTTGCTTTTCTGCCTCAGGGTTTAGAATTCTATACCAGACAATACTTGAGGAGAATTTGAGGCTGTCTGTTAACAAGCAGAAAACTGAAGGAGCTTGCAACAAGACGACCACGCAAATCCACAAAAAATGTCTCGTAAAGAAGAAAAATGAGTTTTAAAATGGCAAAATCCCAGATCAGAAGAGGTTTTGTGAGGAAATGTTTTTGAATTTATTTACATGGTAGAAATTAGTGAAGATGTAATTTTCAAAGTTATTAAAACACATTAGATTATCTATCAGTATTATAGAAATGAATAGCAAATGCCCATAAATGCA
Source organism: Colossoma macropomum (assembly GCF_904425465.1). Lineage (NCBI taxonomy): Eukaryota > Metazoa > Chordata > Actinopteri > Characiformes > Serrasalmidae > Colossoma > Colossoma macropomum. Next base: position 20,133,687 of record NW_023494800.1, read on the forward strand.
ATCAATACAGATTCTAAAATAAAAGTCCAGCTTTTCATTGTACATAAATGAAAAGGCCACCATAAATTTGGAGTAAACAGAATTGGCGAATGGCGCTCCTGTTTTTAGCAGTTATATACTCTGCAACACGCAGCACATTTATACAGTTACACTTAAATGCTGTAAAAGACATAAAATGCTCTCAAAACTTTTGTTTGATTACAGAAAAGCCTCCAGACTAATTTGGAGTCTATGCAAAAGAATCTGAAACTCTTAAAGAAAGCTAAAGGCACTTTTGAGAAAACAGCAGCCCATATTAAGGTAAAACTTTTAGAATTCTGAAGCATGCCTGTAAGATTATGTCCACCTACCCTGTCTGTCACTTACATATGTCTAATATTCCAGACACAGGCCCAAAGCACAGAGGAGCAAATAAAGGAGGAATTTGAGAAGCTTCACCAGTTTCTAAGAGATGAAGAAGCAGCAAGGATAGCTGCACTGAAGGAGGAAGAGGGGCAAAAGAGTCAGATGATGAAAAGGAAGATTGAGATGATAAACGGAGAAATATTATCTCTTTCAGACACAGTTAGAAATCTTCAAAAGGATATGGAAACTGAGGACATTCCATTCTTACAAGTAAGAATAACTCACTCACTCTCATGCACAATAAATGGAAATAAAACCTTCTTTTCTATGTGTATCTCCTTAACCTCCTTATCTCCTAAACAAATGCTAAGAGATGAAATTTCACATTTGGTGGCTCTATGAATAAAACAACAAACAAGCTAAATATTTTAGTGTCACTAGTGTAATTTGGGAAAATCATTGTGAAAAAAACAATCACAGCAACTTTTCCACTTTTTTATGAAATGCATTTGAAATGCATTATTTTTTACATTGAATGTTCTCTTTGTTTCTCTCACAGAACTTTAGGTCTACAATGAAACAGTAAGTAAATGCCATATCATCAATTTAAGCTGATTATTAAAATCATTTTGCCTGTTCAGAGCAAGCCTATATAGTCAACATGAATTGGAAGGCATTATACATTTTCCATTTTCCAAATTTCCAGGAAATATGGGGGGGGGTTTCTGAATGTACAGTATTAGGGAGGGTCTCTAACTTAACTCAGCACTTTCTCTTCATGATAGGTAGGCTAGTTGGAGCGGGAGGTGAAATATGATTCATATTATAATTCCCACTTGCTGGTGCACAGTTACATCATAAAAATTCAGATGATGTTTTATAGAATAGGCAAAGGTCATGACATTTTGATGAACAGGAATTTTGGCTTTTTAAATGATATAATACGATGAATCGTGCTTAATATGACCAGCGACATGAGCTAATCTAGTAAAAAGTCAGCTTTGATTTTAGGTTGACTGTAATCTGTGGTTGGAGTGTTTTACGAGAGACTGTGTGAACTCTCTGAGCTGGAGCCCCTTTAAAGCACTGAAACAGGCACAGAAGCCACATAGAGGGATCAGGGAGCAATGGGGTAGTGGTTGGTTTTGAAAGGTTTGTGGCAGGAAATAGACGGTGAGAGATAAAGATGTACAGGAAACAAGACAGGAGAATAAGTTTCAGGCATGGTTTTCACACAAATAACACCATATTTGTTACATCTACAAAACAGAACTTATGAAATAAATCATGGTTAAAAAGGAATGTGGGCAAATGTTATAATAATTTGAATAAGAGTAATAATAGTGGTGGTGCTGGGAGAGGGAGTAGAAATATTTGTGTTACTAAAATACTGAGTGGATATAAACCATAATTTGCTTGCTCATATATTTAGAGTTCACTGCATACTAAAAGATCCAGTGAAGGCATCAGGTGCTCTGATCGATGTTGCAGAACACCTTTCCAACCTGAAGTTCAGAGTGTGGGAGAACATGCAGGAGATTCTCCAGTACAGTAAGTTTTTTTTTTTGGTTGATCTAACAAGTACAGCCTGGTTTTAGACTGATGTGAATTTTAACCATGTCAAGGTTTGTTGTCTGAGTTTGGGTACTTGCTTTGGCGTAGTGCAGCTAAATTTCAGTCGTAAGAAAATCTGTCCATGTAAAAAGTCACACCAAGCCTGATGTGGCTCAACAGAGCAGACTGAAATGTTTTACAGGCCACTCTGTTCTAAAATAATTAGTAAAGTATTCATTCTAGTCAACATTTTGGACCTCTAATCTTCATTACTATGTCTGCCACTAACTACTAAAACGAATGTAACATCAATGAAGCTGTAGAATTCAGTTGTAAATTAGCAGGTTTTCACTGGAGCCACATCATAAACCTGCACAGAGCAGATAAGTTCCTGAAAAAATGTAGCTGGTGATACTTCATTAACCTATTGGTGCATGAATGAACAAATAGGAATAGAAATATACCAGTTTAACTGTAAAAAATTAGGGTGTGTTGGTTCCATGTGGATCACCATTAAATCATGTTTTTTCTCACAAAACAAGCCTTTTTTATATAAATGAGCAGTTCCCTGTAAAATGCAATTAATAACTTAATATTTAAAAATTAAAACAATTTAACCCCTAATTGTTGTATACAGTGCTGTGAAAAAGTACATCTTATGAAAAGATGTGATTTTGACAAATTTGCATGTATTTAACAGTTTCATTAGTCAAAGGTGAACTGATGTAACAGTGAACAATGAAACATAAATATTTTTGATTTATTCAACAGAAAATGTACAAATTTCAGATTTCTGCTATGGAAAATGTAGTACACCCCATAGCTTCGATAGCTGATATTGCCTTTTTTTGGCAGAAATCATTTTTTGTAGCCATTTTTTTTGCAGTTAGGGGTCCAAGTCCCAAAGGTGCTGGATCCCTATTGTTTTTGCTCAGTTTTGTATAAATTATTGTGCTGTGCTAAGACCAAACCGTAAGACCTACAGACATGAAACCTAGTCAAAAGGTAGTACTCGCTGCCGCTACTCAGGTACACGAGACAAGCCTGAGTGGCCTGTAGGGGGCACTGTGGCGTAGTGTATTCTATTTTGGCCAATACGCTTGTATGCTTGTATGCATACAAACATATGACTTTTGATGAAAATTCATCAAAAGCTTAAAACACTCCCCCACTACAAGCCCCCCCCCCCATTTTTTCAACACCTACTTTGGTGAACTTGAACCTCAATAGTTAACAAACAATATTAATATTTGTAAATAACATCCTTCTAGTTTAGAGCATTGTTGACTAAAACAGCTGTAACTCATGAAGAATTTGTCCTATTTTTAATGAAACTTGAGATGCTTGTGTGTAAAAGAATCTGAGGTAGCTTGGCATTTTTGGCACTTGTGTGTCAATAGAGGGTGCTATAAAACTAAGCAGCTGCCTCTCAGTATCTGTACATCCGATCAAGCTGAGATTTTGCATACAGCTTACTTTTTACTGAGATTTTAAAGATGACTTAGTCAGAAAACCGTGGCCACAATCAGCCAATCAACTTTCAACAGGCATTGACAGGCGTAATGTTGACCAGTCATCATGAAACTTGAATGCTGTGTTTATGTAGGGACTCTTTATTACCCGATGAAATTTCAAAAGAATTGGCCGCTGAGAGGCGCTGCTCAATTTTCCAATAATCTAATCTAATGTGACACTGGATTCAAGTAATTGATTTAGTGATTTAGTGAGCCTAATAACTTTACACTTAAAGTGTTTTCATAAAATGTGTTTATTCTCTCATAAATTATTTAAAAAACAGCCCATTTGGAACCAGTCTTAGGATCTTGATCCAATCATTTCAAAATTGGTCTTAAAATAATCTCTAGCATCTGTAGGTAAATAATTATCAAAAAAAACATTTTGCCCACCATTGTTGCTGTATATTACTTAATTATTACAGCATTGCCAATTCTGAATTAAATTACTAAAACTTGAAAATTGCTGGTCTCATCATCTCAAAAATTAAATCAGTAGTTTGAATAGAGACTCAGATGAGACTTGCAAAATTTGATCCAGATTAGCCCTCAGGGGGCACTACAATGTACAGTGAGACTTAATTAAATAATTGCAATTTAATTGACCTAATTTCTTCTTCCTACAGATAAATAACAGCACGTGATTCATTTTTTTTAAACAGAACATATTTGCAATCACTAGTTATGTCAGAAATTTAAATACTTGTCTAGCATTTTGACTTGATTTATTCAAAGTCTGCAGCTTAGTGTACCAAAGTCAAAAGGTCAGTCTGTACTAAACTTGGTCAACAATCATAGCATTGAAGGACCTTTGATAAAGTCTGACTCCATATCCACGGTATTTCCATGAGATTAGGATCTGGGCTTTGACTTTGCCATTTCTTAACTCAAACATTCTTCTTTGAGACATTCTTTTGTGGATTTACTTGATCATTTTGCATCACTGTCTTGTTGCAAGGTCCACTGGCTGAACGGTACTGCTTCTGCCAACATGATCAGCGTGACACAGCATTAAGACAGTTGGTTGTGACATGCAGCTTTGGTGCAATAGAGGAGTTGAACAAGTTGAAAAGACAAACTCCACACTCCTAAAAGAGCACCAGCCCCTGGAAGAGCCATTGACTCTAGAAAAAGCCCTGACAATCCTCTGCCAGATCACTGTATGCTTCAGCTTTTTGACACAAGGCCTCACGTTCTCCTCTTGTACTCTCTGGTATAATACAGAATTTATGGTTGATGTTATGATGGCAAACTGGCCAGTTCCTTAGCCAGAAAGGTAGCCCTGAACCATAATGCTTCCAACACCATGCTTTACAGTTGGAATGATGTTCGAATTTTGGTAAAGCCAGGGCGGTCAGTGTGTGTTCACCATTACAGTATTCAAGAGCTGTATTCTTTGGAAGTTTGGATGTTACCACATTTGCCAACATGGTATGTTGCAGCATTAAGAGAGTTGGTTGCAACATGCAACTTTGGTGAAATGTAGGAGGAAATGATTTGAGGGCAATTTGTTGAAAAGACAAGCTCTGAACCTTCCTTTGACTCTGGAAAAAGCCATGACAATTACCTGCCAGAGAGAGACTGTGACTGTGTAAGTAATGCATCCAGGTTCTTCAGACTACACAGTGTGAGTAGTTCAGGGGGGTATTTCACAAAGCAGGATTTCTCAGTTAAACTGAGAAATCCTATTTTGTGAAAAACCTCCCGGCTGGCTGACGGCATAGTAAGCAAAATACAGAAGTAAACTACAGGTGTGGCTCAGACTAACAGGCCAATTTTGTGGTTGTCCAAAATGTGAAAATTAACCCCTTAAAATCTCTGGCTTGTTACATACTAAGGCTTATTATTCAGTGACTACAGGGACTTCAATGCAAACTGTCTGAACTATTCTTAGGTTATAGAAGTGAGTAAGAAACCTCTGGGCCCACCAAATCAAAATATTTTTTACATCGGCACTGACAGTGAGCTAATGCTAGGCAGTTGCTCTGCTGTACCTATTCTGCCTAGTTCAAAGCAGTTGTGCATTTTCTTTTTGTGTTGCATTAAACCACTAGGTGGTGGTATAGTGCACAGAGAAAGCCTGATCAGAAGAAGAGAACTGTGGGGAACATATAAGTACTTGCACGGTTTGCATTTCATTTCCAAAATTGCATACATTTGCATTGAACTGGACATCATTATATTGTAACTTATATTGACACTATATTGGATTACTTTGAAGTCAAATGAATGAGAAAAATGCTGGATTGGAAATTAGATCTGAAAATCCAAGTCAGCAATGATCAGCAAAATTTAGCAAATAAATTGTCTGGACCTAGGCTTCGATTTCCTCTTTTAAAAGCTGATTAACTTAAACTAAAGTTCAGCGAAAAGTAGCCTGTAGAGGTGAACCACTTACATACCATAAGTATGTGTAAACCTGATGTTTTGTTTTATTTTGTTCTTTGCCCTCAGCCCCGGTTACTCTGGACCCCAACACTGCCCATTCAGACCTCCACCTGTCTGGTGATCTCACGACTGTAGATATCAGAACACATGAACAGTCACTTCCTGATAATCCTGAGAGATTTGACCAGTACATGTGTGTTCTGGGTTCTGAGGGCTTTAACTCAGGGGCACACTGCTGGGACGTTGAGGTTGGAGACGGCGATTACTGGATACTGGGTGTGATACCAGAGTCTGCGCCAAGAAAGTCGTACTCTTCCTGGAGTTCAGTGTGGTGTCTGAGCTCCAGTAAAACTCACAATAAATACCTGACATACTGCCCAGGAGAGCCAGATAACCATCTCTCACTGGAAGAGAAACTCCAGAGGATCAGAGTGCATCTGGACTGGGACAGGGGTGAAATAACATTTACTGATCTACTAACCAGCACACACCTGCATACCATAACACACACTTTTACTGAGAGAGTGTTTCCAGTTTTCTGTAATGCCAGTGCTGTCAGCCCCCTCAGGATCTTACCGTTAAAGATATCAGCTTTTTAACAGCATTTCCAGTATATGTACACACACTCTAGCATGAACTTTCATTGAAAAATTTGTAACATTCATCTTTCCATGTTGTTCACATGTGAGCAATACCTTCTCATTTGTATTCACAATCCTTAAGATCCTGATCATTTATATGCTGCGTTAAACCACACGATTAACAGAGAAGAGCAGATTAAATGGTAGAAATAGCCAGCTTTTGCATCAACCTGGAAGCGTTAACCATGTTACAGAGGTAGGCAAATGTTAGGGGTTTTGCTCATTGACTCTAACTGATATAGAGCAGCGTGCTTGGTCTAGCTGGGGAAATCAGCTTTGTATTCAGAATGTACAAGGAACATTGGTAACATGGGCCTGGATGAGTCGTGATTATGCAATGTCATACTTTAAATACAATTATTTTAAATATGTTAGGGCCTGCTGTCATTCCTGCCTACTGCTGGTGTGAGCTTGTGTGCCAGGTTGAAGTTCAGTTCAGTTTACCGTTCACCAACAGTGTAAACCATATTCAGACCTTGCTGTGAGCATGCAAGACTGGAGTTTATGCTCATTTGGAGCCAGGAAGTTATTGAAACTAGATGCATACCTACCCAATTGCTATGGAATACTGTGTATAATATATGGTTTATTATGCTGCTTTGGTAATGTCAGTGCATAGCTGGGGGAAAGGCACCACATGGTAGGCTTTTCCAGTTTGTTTCCTTTTTGGTTTGCAAGAGTAAATGTAATTACCTAAATAAGGTACAAGAATATTTGGAAATCTGTTTTTCATTTTGTGTTTTCAGTTTTACAAAACATCAATAAGAGAACTGGAAAAAAAAGCACACAAAGCAACGTAAGATGTTTTCTCTGTGTGTTTATCTGAGGCCCAAGATTTCTGTGTGCCAAGAGGAAATAAACTTGATGGATGGATGGATGGATTGGCAAGGGTGATTAATAGGGCACACCACTTTCTACTTGTAAAGATGTTACATTTCATGAAAATGTTCTGGTGGGCCTTTGACGCAGCAGTCATATTTGGCCAGCAGGTGGCTCTGCAGGACTTTTATCTACTTTTTGCACCTGAAGTTTCCAGCCCTGGTCCTGGAACTACAAGAGGAGGTTAAACATCACCAGATACTTTATGTCTTTCTGTATTTCTGTATGTCTGTGTACATCATAGCAGTGTGGACAGTGGTCCTGGGTGGAAACGCTTGTTGCCCAGCTCTATGTACAGCACTTTATGGTAACACATGTTGCTTTAAATGTACTTTACAAATAAAAATTGCTTCCTTACTTCAGGATGGCAAGTTTCCTGCAGAAAAGCAGCACTGGACCAGAATTTAAGAATTGTTTCTGTTTTCTCAGAAAGTCCAGCTGTAGAGACCACTGAAAATCCCAGGCATTATTTACTGTGTAGATTAACTGTATGAACAAGGAGCACACGTCCCACCTTGCACCACAGCGAGGGAACAGCTGAAAAGAAATTATACAGTTAACCACAAATTTAATGTCCTTTAATTATATTTATATACTTGATTATACTTGATATAATAGAATTATACTTAATTAGTACTTGTTTGTTTGCATATTGTATATTGGCTTTCAATTCTATATTTAATATTCGTAAGCTTTGTCTCTTTTTCAAACCACAAAAATTGAAGCCTAACCTACAACAGTGTTTAACCTGTAGCCTTATCATCCACTCCTGCTGTACAGACTGTGCCAAAGTGCTCAGGCTACTACAGTATAAGATGCTCTTTGTGGGGTGCGTTGAAGACGCCACAGTTAAAGTCAACCTGAAATCCAAATGGATCTTTTTTTATCTTGTTAGTTCATGTCGTTGGTCATGTCAAACATATGAGTGTCATATCATTGGAAAACCACTTTTTTTCTGTAATCTTTGTACATGTCTACTACTTTTTAAAGTCTGCACTCAATATATGTACACTACATTTTTAAGTATGCATACTACATTTTTAAGTATGTACAGAGTACTCACAGTACTTTTAAAAAAGCACACAGCACACATTGTGTATTCAGTTCTACACAAAGTATGCATACCTATTTTTCAAGTATGCATACAATGTGAACACTTTTTTAGATACACGTATTACTTTTTAAAGTATTCTACCTGTTAAAGGATAGTAGACCTCGCTACATTTTTAAGTATGCACATAGTATACATGCATTATTTTTATATATGCATACTACTATTTTAAAGTTAGGTTAAGTTCAAAACTCCAGTGGAGTTCTTTCTGGAGGGTCTGGATTTCATGTGTGGGACTAACATCTCCTGTTTCGGTACAATGGACAGTGTGGACAGTAAACTTCTAACTTCTGAAGAGTAAGTCAGACATAAAGTCACAAGCAGGATTTGGAAGTCAGAAACATTTTTCAGGAGCTGAAGTGATCTCCATGTAATATCTGATCTCTGAACATGGTTGCTATACTTAGTGTTCTCTCTCTGCTACAGAGCTCATAATGCATGAAGCTCTTTGTTATAATCAGGATTTGCCACTGATCCTCATTCAGGTAGGTGTAAGATGAGTTGTCATTGCTGGTTGTTTAGATTAAAACATTTCTATCCACCCTGTTGACTCTAACTTCATTCATCTCTTTGCTTGTGCTGAGTTGTGCTGAGGCAGTTAAAACAGTAGGAGTCAGTCGTGCACAGCAGGTTAGACCTGATCTCAAACTGTTCTGTTTATCCGTTCTTCTTGGAAATTGTAGACGGTAAAAATATGCATTAACTTTTCAAAGTCTGACTGACAGCACCCAGTCAAGGTCTTATTTTGAGACCTGGTCTTATTTATCTTACTGATAAACTGCTTTTTTAAAAAAATTCTCAGGCGCTCAAAACATTTGCACAGTACTGAGAATCTGTCTATTCAGCTTAGTCTAGCAGTTTAGGCCCCACTCATTCATGTTGAAGTTATAAGGAGTGTTTCAGCCCAGGCCACTTTTGGAATGAAGCACAAAACAGGGCCAATCAGATCGGAGGTCATTTGCATATATCAGTCTTAAAGTCGCATGAATAATACATCCTGTTTAATTGTATGAGATCTAAAAAGAGGCTCTAAAATGGTCGTAATTGTGAATTATGCCTGATTTTGGTAAGCAGACTCAGAGGGAAAAAATAAAACAAGTAAAATGTGGGATATGGGTCTTCTAAAACATACAACATTATGGAAAAATGAACGTCTTTGATGCTTATGGACATAGAGCATCACATCAATTTGCTTATTGTGGAGTATCCAGTGGTCAACATCTTGTTTAAGGCATCCCCTCACTGGCCTTGAGAAGTCTTACCCATTGTCAGAGAAGTGCCGCATTACACACTGCAGCACCTCTCAACTGGCCAAGTCTTATCAAATTTTGTCTTAAAGAAGGCAAAAATATATCTGGATTTCTGACACAGGGGCATTCAAGAACCATCACATCCAACAAACCTTTATACAAGATTATATTAGAAGTATTTTTAAACTGCTGTTTCAAGATAGAACACAAATAATGCAGTGTCAAATGCTGGCACACGTACCGATACTCAATTGATGCAAATATACTGTACAATGATGAAAGATAATGTGCTGGCAATAATGTGAACACCCTGCACAACCTCCTCTTCCGCTTTCAGTCCCTATCACAAGTATGCATCTGTTTCAGGGATTTATTCATCTATGAAGACCTTAAGTCTGAGTTGAATGTTTTGTGAACCCCATTAAGGTCCATCTTAATGGGGTTCCCCTTGGGTCTCCTCTGTAGACTGTAAGTGAAACACCAACCTCAGGTCCTTGTACATCCCCTTCCATGTTCTTCCATCTGGAAACCATATTGTCAGTGCAATAAGGACTGGGACATGGAGCCAGTAGAACAAGATGTTGGGATACAGTTTTGTCACCACACCATACTGGGGAGTTGGCTGTAATTCCTGATAAAGGATCTACTGCCACATATTTTCCTTGTTGTTCTGAAAAATAAATACTAGCAGAAAGAATGAGTTACCCCTCCCTCAGCCTTGTAATGTAGAACTAGACAAACAACCCCTTTAACCTAGTATTACAGTGTAACCAACACACAACTGGGCAAACAAACATACAACAAGTAGGTTTGTGAAGTTCGTGTCACTTGTCATCCAATGCCACACTTGGCCATTTACTTGTGTGTTGTTCTTTGCTTTTTTCACATTTATTTTGAGGCCTGCTCTTTTCAGAATGGCTTACAATTTGTGCTTAATCTCTTCAAAGCATCCTGCATGTCACAAAACGTTTTGTTCAGCTCAGAATACTGAGATGATTTTGGAGATGCTTGTTTCAAAATAGACATACACTGTCTAATGTCCCTCTTGAATAGCATACAGCGACCTCATCAGAGTCTGTAGTTGGGGGTCTCAGTATCTTTAGCTGTGTGCCCCTCGCTTCTCCTCGGAAATGCTTTCCTGAGCAATGCAACAATACAAGGCTTTTGTGATTGTCTTTATAACTACATACTACATAGTTACCTTAAGGAACCTGTAAATCACACTCTCAATTCCTGTTATTTATATCTACCATAATCATGTCTGGCATCATAATTTAAATTTGAATGTCTCACTGCTTCAAACACCGCGACACTACTTCAAGTTCAAATTTCACCTTAACACTGCCACCGTATCTGGTATAAACCATGCTACTTAAAGTTGAAGCAGCACTATTAAGATTATTTTGTTAAAATTGAAAGAAGTTGTGTTACTAAATCAGGAGAAAAAACATGCTTAATTATGGTGTTCATGCAGTGTTGAGAGTCACCTTGTAAAGCCTATAGTAGTAATTCAAACATCAGAGTGTTGGGTCAGATTTGGTGGGACTTTTTTATATCTTTACACATAATGTCACATGTATAGGCTCAGAAAGAAGATTTTAGGTCTCAAATACAAAATCAGCATTATGCTGATGAAAATATGATGACAATAGTAGATAATTCACTCACATTCTCAGAAGACACATCCCTCACCAACTTTTGACTGAGTTCTCTTTGAATCCTCTTTCAGTGCATTCACAATCATCAGATTCATCTGCTTGGGAAAGGAGTCTGAAGCACAGCTGACAGTGAAAAACATTTCTCTGCACATTGTGTGTAGTTTCCACCAGAGAGGTCCTAAATCCATACAGTGCTTTAATATTATGTTTAGTCTAAAGAGAGCCACATTAGTTCAGGCTCAAAACAATATGGATAAGAAGTTAAAAACACTGCCACATACATCGAGCATAAAGCACACTGCATCAGATTTACAGCTTAACTTATTTTAGGCTAAACAGTGCCACAGTACTCTGGGTTGGAGTCACTTTAGAAACTTACAAACACACAACAACATGAGCTTCATTTACTTTAGAAACTTATCACATACAAAACAGCATAAACTTCAGTTACTTTAGAATCTGATTCAGTTATTTTAGAATCTAAATAGTAAGGAATTTGTTCACAGACAGTGGTTTTCAGAAGTTTTTCTGATTTCCATTACAGAATCATGTCCATTTTTAATGCAGTCCCGCCCGAGGGCCCAAAGATCACTGCAAGCAAATACTGGTTTTTGGCCTTGTCCCTTGCATACAGAGATTTCCCCAGATTCTCTGAATTTTTTAATGTTATTATGTACCATAGATGATGAAAAGCAAAAGTTCTTTGCTATTTTAGGTTGAGAAATGTTATTCTTAAATTGTTGCGTTGATTGTGCAATAACAATAAAACAATAAAATTTCTCAGTTTCAACATTTGATATGTTGTCTTTGTACTATATTCAATGAAATATAGGGTTTAAATGATTTGCCCATCATTGCATTTTGTTTTTATTTACATTTTGCACAGCGTCCCAACTCTTTTGGAAATGGGATTGTATGAATGTGCCTCACCCATTTGCCCATAATAGAGAAGTGAAATTGAGGCTGCTGTTCTGCTTAGATTGTGTAGTTCAATGGGTAATGACCATTGTTGTAGTAAACCTTTAAAAGCTTTGCATGAACTGGGATTTGCTAAAACAGTAATATGACCAGTGCAAAGTATGGTGATGAAATACCAGATAGAAGAGAAAAAAACAGCCAAAAAAAAAACAAAACTTTCTGGAACAGAAAACAAACAGAAGATCAAACAATACACTGATGTTTGCCTTCTGAGTAAATTACACAGTCAAACATGGCATTGAAACAACCAAAATACTTATACTGAGCAGTGAACATGAAAAAGATCCTCAAGAAAGGCTGGCAAATATTGGAGAAAAGAGCACAAACATGTTTCCCCAAACGCTTCATCAACTAAATTACTTCCTGTTTTTTTAATCACACCAGGAAACCAAAAAAGAGCTGCCGCCCCTCTAGCAGGTAAAAAGAGGGAACAGGCCTAGTAACACAACACGAAACACACGTTCACATCTGTTACAAGTAAGAGTGCATCCCTGTCCCTCATGGCCACACGGAGAGCAGGTAGATCTCATTGTTTTGAAGTAAATGTGTCCCAAACACTAAAAATCAGTGTGTAACATTAAGAACTGTCACTACTGAAACACATATTTTCTGCAACCATGTAAATTTGTTTGTGTTTTTATCAAAATATCATGGTTTTATGTGTGCACAGCTGGTCAAAGCTGTGTTTGCTGGTCAATTACTAGCTAGCGTTTTTGAGTTTAGATAAAATTGTCACTACTGAAACTGTCACATTTGATAAAGTTTCAGTTATGACTGTTTTGTTAGCGACAGAATGGAATATTTAGTTATTTGTTTTAACAAAATAAACACAATTAACCTTAAAAGCAAAAGTATTTTAGTCTAAAGTCCAAGTCGGTTAAAAGTTTTGAACTCTGATTCATATAAGCATTTGAACATGCTACTTCTGAGGCAAATGAGGTGGCATCAAAAGACTATACTTAATGTAAATGAACTTTTGGCACCCCTTTGTCAGCAATGGTTTGCATTTACTGTCTCCCAGTTCTTTTCTCAATTAATGAAAACCATGTGTTTCCTGACCTAAGTGTTTTTAACTAAGTGAGCCATCTGGCCTCCCAACGCACCACGGTCATGATTATTACTCCACAGAGGGCAGTGGTTAAGTCCATCAGACAGTTCTAATCAGAATCCGCATGTTGCGTTCAACACTGTAAGTCTTACAACGATCAGAAAAACAATTAAAGACTAACATAAAGAAGGAAAAGGCTGTGTTCAGACAGCAGAGCGTATTCTGCAGAAAATCCTTGTCTGAACCACCAGGAATCTGCCTGTGATAGGTTTTGCAAAGCGGAAATGGAGCAGAGCAGCTTTTTATGGGTGGGAAGCTGGAAACATCATCGCACATCACAGCAAAGGGATAGACTACAAGAACTAGAACATACTGTGCTTCTTTTTGGCGGAAACAGAGTCTCTATGTTTAATTTTTTTCCAAATCAGTCTATGCAAATATTAACAAGTGCCTTGAAAAGCACAACTAGCAAAGAGACACAACGTCATACATTAAAGTAAATTACTTGCCAAGCCACGGCGCTGAGGGGTACTGGTCCATTTCTCATTGTTTTTTACCAAACCTCAATGTTAACAATTTACAGGGAGGTACATACGCCAATTAATTAATCTTTATCTTCAAGCCGAGCATTTTAAAATCACAAATGTGAGTAATGTTCAGCCTTGCATTTGCTCTTCAGTTTGACTCACCCTCTTTTTTGATTGGTTACCTCATGAAAAGTGACACATGATTAGTCAAGCTCAAAAAGTTAAACATTTTTCAGCTCAACCCATGACGATCAGTGGCGAAAAATTTCACAAAATGAGCGGAATCTTTGGAATCAGCGTTTTGGATGGATTATACTTCAATGTGGTTGTTATTGAGTGTCTTTAACCATACATGTGCACTTATGGCAGTGAGAATTTTCTTCACTCTCCAGAAGCTGTTGGCCGGTGCAGATAAAAACGCACAAATAAGTCCTGCATAGGCGGCACAGTGGCGCAGTGGGTAGCGCTGTTGCCTCACAACAAGAATGGCCTGGGTTCGATTCCCGGCCGGGCGACCAGGGTCATTTCTGTGTGGAGTTTGCCTGTTCTCCCCGTGTCTGTGTGGGTTTCCTCCGGGTACTCCGGTTTCCTCCCACAGTCCAAAAAACATGCAGTCAGGCTGATTGGACACGCTAAATTGCCCCTAGGTGTGAGTGAGTGTGTGATTGTGTATGTCTGTCTGTCTGCCCTGCGATGGACTGGCGACCTGTCCAGGGTGTATCCTGCCTTCCGCCCAATGACAGCTGGGATAGGCTCCAGCACCCCACCGCGACCCAGAAGGATAAGCGGTTTAGATGATGTATGTATGTATGTATGTATGTAAGTCCTGCATACTCTGAATTGGAAGTCTCCTCCCTTGAGATGGGCATTGAAAATAATCTAATTTAATGAAGTGCCTTGAAGGGCATTGAAACAACCAAAATACTTACACTGAGCAGTGAACATGAAGATAAATGATCCTCAAGAAAGGCTGGCAAATATTGGAGAAAAGAGCGTAAACATGTTTCCCCAAACGCTTCATCAACTAAACTACTTCCTGTTTTTTTAATCACACCGGGAAACCAAAAAAAGAGCTGCTGCCCCTCTAGCAGGTAAAAAGAGGGAACAGGCCTAGTAACACAACACGAAACACATGTTCACATCTGTTACAAGTAAGAGTGCATCCCTGTCCCTCATGGCCACGTGGAGAGCAGGCAGATCCCATTGTTTTGAAGTAAATGTGTCCCAAACACTAAAAATCAGTGTGTAACATTAAGAACTGTCACTACCGAAACACATATTTTCTGCAACCATGTAAATTTGTTTGTGTTTTTACCAAAATATTGAAAATTGAATCAAATTGATTATTGAAAATAATCAAATTTAATGAATGTTTTCTCTAAATAACTTGTTCCATCTCTTCCCACAGTCGTTTAAGTTGATTGAGATGTGGTAGCTGGTCAGGACACTGTATTAAGCTGAATGCATTGTCTTGTTTGTGGAATGCTTCCCAGTCAATTGCAGTCTTGGAATGTTGGTATAGGATGTTGTCCTGCAAGAGAAATACATTCAGGAATGGATCCATATGAAGATGAGTTTCTGATCAGCAATAATGATACATTGTGACAATTTAACATTGTTCACCTTTATTATCAAGTGCTCCAGCGTGCCTTATCACACATCACCACCAGCCTGCAGTGTTCACACTACATGATAGGTTCATGAACTGTTTTCCTCCACACCCAGTTCCTCTTTGGGTATAAATCTACAGGAACCAGTAGACTAGGCACTGTTTGTCCACCCTCACAATATCACTTCTTGTGCACGTTTTCATTGCTTGTGCTTAGCAGCCACAGATTCTTGTTTTTGGCTGAGTTTTAAGATTGCTATCTTATTGTTTATTTGAGATTATTATTTCCTGAGACTGTTTGTATTTTCCTGTGTTTCTGTTATTTGTATTAAGCTAGCCAACCCTTGCAAATTGGCTCTAGTCAGCCCTCTGGCAAAGCTGCTTTTCTCAGGTTCAATTTAGAAATGTCCTGTATTGGATTGGAAAGAGGCTATTGTTTATAATATTTGTCTTAATGTTGCTTTTCTATGACCTATTGTGGTCAAGTAGAGAAGCATTACCGTGTCATAGATTACTCAAATTGATACTCTGAATCGGTTGCAGGAAAAGATTGATAGTCACTGGTAACTCTGCTCTTACAACTGCTCATAATAGCATGTAGCTTTTCCCACTGAATTATTATTTTTATGAGATATTATTATTAATATTTCCACAAAATTATTAATAGACACACCAAAACGCATCTATAGTGTTAAACTGTCACTTACAGTGCTAAACTAACAGCTACGCTCTTAAAAATAATGATGCCAAAAAATGGCTATTTGGAGTGATGCAGTAGAAGAAACAATTTTGGTTCCCTAAAGAACTTTTCTATGTTAACAAACAGACAACAAAAGATAACAAAAAGAACACAATTACAACTAAAACAGCAGAAAATGCACAGATGTGTGAATAAACAGCCGGACACGAATCCAAAATGTTGCAGTTAGTGGTGAAATACTGTAAAATGTGTAATTATGAGATTGTCTCTATATACAACACTTTTACAATGATTCTTTTTCCCTTTATAACTACACTTATTACAAAATTGTAACACTGTTTTACAGTGTCTTTGTTAAAGTGAAAGTTACAATTAACTAACCATTGATAGAGTAATTAAGTAGTTTGGAAAGTGGAAATGATGCCTATTGTGCAATTACATGTTTGACATCCATAATGTTTTATATGTCAAAAAAAAAAAAACAACAAATAAACAAATACAGTCTCTCTTCTCACTGGTTGAATACAAAAAAATTTGGAAAGGTTTTGTTCTACTTATAATAAATGCTTACGTTTTACAGATGACACTGCTTAAACACACTGTCGATTGTACTTTACTATCTATTGAGGTGCAGTTTCTTTTTGTATCTTTTTGTTGCTCACTAAAACTAGTATTATGAGGGCAAGGCAATCATGTATATGTATAAAAAGAGAAATAGCAAAAGGGTTCCTCTTTGGGGTTTTTTCCTTTGAGCCAATTACACAACTGATAGCAGTCATTCCATCAAGGCAGCACGACAATGACTTGGCAGATAAGGGGCTTTGTCTGGTGGCTATTGAAAAACAGACACAAGCAATTCATGCATTAGCAGATGAGATGGATCAGAACCAAAATGGAAACGTTAGCCTCCAGGGAAATATTCACCACTGAGTAAACCCTGCACCATCAATCTAACAAAAACAATTGTAAGTGTTTACACTGGGAGGACAGAATGCTAGTGCTAGCTTAGCTAGCATATTAGCAGCTCAACACACTATATGATGACTAATTGTCACTCCAACAGACTCACTCAGATTTGAATCTTCATCCTGTCAATCAAACCTGTACTGTGGTGAAACTGTCAGCTTGCTGGCTAAGCTAGTGCTAGCACTACATCCAGCACCACTGTGTTATATTTATGGCTGTAGTGATAACAGCAACAAAAAACAAAATGCTGTAAGCTTTTATGGCATCCTGGCTGTCCAACGTCATGAGGGGAAAGAGCTTGAAGAGCTAAGCGAGCAGAAATGTTTGGACACTAAGAATAAACAGGAAAAACCTTTCAGTATCTCCCCATACCAAAGTCTGCTCTCATCGGTCTGTCACAGGTCGACAGCTAGGTTAAGAATGAACGCTGTACTTTTGACCCTGATCATTTTTAAGTGTTGAGAAGTGTTCACTATTGGTGCAATTGGCATTATGACTGACTTTTGGAATATGACTATTTCTGTCTAGATCTCTTATGATTAGCTAGATAATGAATGACAGTAATGCCAGAACATTAGCAGGGCTCAAGTAACTTAGGCTAACATTAATTTCATACACATTATGCTGACAGAATATCAACAGTATGGCTGCAGGGTGCATTTTTTTGCAAAAACAATCTGCTGTAAAATATAGTCAAATTGATGGTTGATAGCACTTTTTACATGATGAATTGATAATGTACTTGTTAATTTTTTGCTCAGTTACATGAATTGCATGAAATGGGATCCTTTTGTAAGTTTGAAAAAAACAGCCTAATTACAACAGTATGACTAAACGATGCTTTGTTATAACTATACCATTCCACTGTAATTACATAAAATTTTATGAGGTGTTACATGTGTTAGTGTAACTACATGCTGTAATAGGTATTATTTCCATAGTCCCAACAAAGTAACTATTTTTCATTTGTTGTTATTTCTGTTGTAATAAGAGCACTGTAAAATAAGGTGTTAACACATTGCATTCACTTAACCGTTTAAACTCCTTGGAACCACCGGTGGTTCAAAAACACACTTTGTCATAACTTTCATATTTCATAAGCAACATTCAAAAGGTGGGTGTCATATGAGAGCTGTAACTGTCTTCTTTCCAGTCAAATAGATAGGTAATGTAATTTTAAACCCCTATAATAAAAGAAGCTGAACTCACAATTTTTTTGTCTACTGAAAGTTGACCCATTTTTCCACAAATCTGGGCCATAAACTATAAACAGATGGCGTCTCTTCAGTGATCTGCTCTGTAAAAATTATTTTTATAAAATAATACAAAGAGCGTCTAAGATTTTTGGCTTTCAGCAGTAAATTGTAAGCATATAGCAATATATGTATGATCATAAAACACATGTTCTGTGAATTTGAGGGGAACTTTTACAAAAAATAAATAAATACATAAAATAAAAATTTACATTTATTTCATGCAGTTACTGAAAAATTTGCCTTACAATTTGGTCATGTGAATTCAAATGGACAAACCAAAATATACCCTGGAGAATACGAGGTTAAGACAGCACAACAGATGTTTAGGGTAAAAGAAAAAGTGGCATTAAAGGTGTTCATGTGTTTTCTACTGTTTTCTATGATGAAGACAGTGCGGAAGTCGAGTAGTCACTCCCATCTCTGTCATTTTCACACAGACTTTTTATCCCATGCGAATTGGCTGTAAACATTCCAGACATCCTGTGGTAATTTGGCGCTGTACAGAACTGTAAAATTAAGGTGTTTAAAATTACATAATCCTCATGTGAAAAGGTCACGAAGGGGTAAGTTGTTTGCCTGAAGACTGGAATTTGTGAACCTTTGTGTGGCCAAACACTTCCCCCTTTATTTATAGAAGAGCACAACAGAAATGTTTTGACCTCTAATGTCTTTACCACAGGTTCCTACATGGTTCAAAAATAGGAAACACAATTAGCTTTTGGAGGAGAGAGAATTTGAGCCGCTAGGGAGACGGCAGGGGTCTGGGTTTCGTAAGCAATTAGGGTCGGAAGGAGGTAGTAATAAAAAATACCAATCCTTTCCTGTTGAAGGGTGGAGAGAAGATGTTGTGTTAACCTTGGGATGTTTTAACCTCCACCTATGTCCATTCCCGATTCACACAGTAAGTCCTGGACAATCTATGAATGGACAAAAAAATATTGGAAAGCGGACACTGTAGCCCCTTATCTACCTTGTTCACACTGTCAACAAATTATCTGATGAAAAGATCAGTGATGTGGATAGGGTTGCAGTCAGGACCAGGCTGAGAGTTAGGTGTAGGTTTTGGGTTGAGACTATACTCAAAAAAAATCATTCTTTACTTAAATTTAATTGAAGTGTGGAAAAGATTTCCACGAAATTAAATTGCTCAAATCATTAGTTTGTAAAACTTGAGCAGAACCACACCCAGCAATAGAGAATATGGTAACATGCTCTTGCAGCTAACAATAATGAGACTAATATAATATATAATATAAACAAAATATAAAATGTAAGCATACTCCCAAGTGAATGTGTTACACCAACACAATTCTTGCAAATAAAAAATACCACAAGCAATGTAAAGATTGTGTTGATGTGACATATTTTAACTGTGTGCAACCACTTGATTTTAATTATGAACCATTTTAGTAAGAAAAACAAATGGAAGGACATGACCAGTATGCAAACAGATGGAGCCAGGAGCCAATACAATCTTGTATCCTGGGCCAGTCTCTCCAACTGAATTTCAATATGTTGACTCAACTCAAATATCTCATTTAAATAAATGAACTCACCAAAAATGTTCCCCTACCTCAACTCATAGTTGGGTAATGTTGGATATAGCCATATTTTAAGTACAACAGACTAAATGTATCTGGGTGTGTATCTCATGATGCCAGGTGGAAAAAACACAATTCATTATTTTGTTTAGCTTTGGCTGATTTAACACTTGGGATAATTATGTTCTTTCAAAGCTAATTCTTTCGGTAAATTTTAAAAATGGGTCTATCCAAGTAACCCCTTAAATGGCCAGAGCCCACCAGCACGCCCAAAGTTTTATTACACACTTCTATAACCTAAGAATAGCTCAGCCAGTTTGTACTGAACTTCCTGTAATTACTGAACAATAAGCCATATTATTACATGCTATTATATCAGGGTATTGACCTTGTATGTAATAAGCCTGGGATTTTAAGTGATTAAAATCAACTTGATTTGTTTTCTTAACACATACAAGAGTCAGCTGTAATTTTTTTGAGTGGTTAGATTTAGAGAAAATTAAGGTGAATTGATTAACCCCTTAAAACCCCAGGCGTATTACATACTAAGGCTTATTATTCAGGGACTTCAATGCAAACTAGCTGAGCTATTCTTAGGTTATAGACGTGTGTATTAAAACTTTGGGCCTGTTGGTGGGCCCTGGCCATTTAAATAGAGTGCACTGACCAAATAACCAATTCCAAAACAGAAGAGGAGAAAATGACACTCTGACAATAGCACCGTGTTTAACAAGATAGTTGCCAAACATGAAGGAACATAGCTGTCAAGAACTTCAGCGTGCATTGTTCAGATGTCAAAACTAACGTGTGAGCTTCTCTCACAGCGAGGAGGAGTTCCAACAGCCTTAAGTGGAAGTCACTTATGCTAAACAAAGGATATCCTTTAAGCAGAACAGCGGGGTCCATTTTGTGACGCCACAATTTATTAATTGGCGCCTTGTTTCTTTCTCCTTTTTTTTTCATTCCAACGTTTTTGGCATTTCTTGTGACAGGAAGCAAGTCAGCATGGGGAACAATCTTAATTGTTTTACATTCTGCACATGTAGTGCAGGTTATCAGTGCCAATGTCTCTCTCTGGACACGAGACAAGGAACTTCTTCCTTTTTATGAAGACAATGTGTCCTCTCAGTGGGCATATCCTGAATGAACTGCCAAAATTAAATGCTAGAGTGTTTCTTTTATTTCATTATTTGACTGCTTCATTGTTCGCAAAGTTAATTTATTTGAACGAAAGTCTCCATGTGAACATCTTCAACCATGTTATCTAACCTTTCTGGCAGTGTGGCTGAATGATAGCTCAACCTTGGCTCTAAGTGGATTGCTTTGGTTGGAGAGGGTTTTGTTTTAAGTAACACTTCCCACTGACGCAAAACAGTGACAATAGCTCTTGGTTGGCCAGAGTTATTTTAGGGCTTGTAAGAAAGGTGGGTCTTGTTCGAAAGTTGATTGATAACCCCCTACCTTGTTTATTAATTATACTGGTAGCATGCATCTGCCTCTCAGGGCATGGATGAGTCATTGTTTTCCTTTGTAAACACACTTATGTCCTCCATCCTTCCCATTCTGGGCTATGGAGAGGTTGGCAGACAAACAGAGGCATTTTTAAACTTTGTACAGGGGTGGACCGGCAATTTGGATTAGGAACGGACCCTTAAAGTGCGTCAAGAAACGTGTTGCAGCATTCCACTGACGTATGTAACTTTAGGGTTCTTGCCATACTTGTCAACATAACTAACAGACCACAGACTGTCAAACTATTTGATATGTACATTTCGCCAAAATCTCTGAGACATTAAATAACACTGCAGTAATTTCACTGCAAAAGATTTCATTTGGTTCTTTTATTGTCATTGATATTATCAACAGTATTATAATTAAACAATTACATACATGCAAAACATAAATGTGCCTCGTCTAATACACATGCATAAAGTCAGGGTATTTATGTCAAGTGGTGTAAATGACTTGACTTATATATTGGCTTATATTGCCTTGAATGAATGGTTCAGCAAACATTCAGATATACACAGTTTTCCTCTTAGCCCAGGTGTAGTTGATCAGCCAAGACATGTTCGGTGTCCAAATATTGCTTCTTTAGTTTAGCGCCGGAGCTACGAGGCTAATGTTGCTAACAAATACTGGAAGGCAATAGACACCCAAATCTTTTTCATGAAACTAGTCTTCATTAAGTTGCTCAGACTTGTCCATGTGGTTTAGGACACAGTATGACTTACTGTGGTCTATAAAAATGAAACAAACTGAAGCTGAAGCTGAATCCAGCACTTTTTAGCCATTTTAGGGTGTTGTGCTGAAATGTGACTGCCTGTAGCCACACATTACAGCCACAATTTTTGTTGTTTCTTTTTATAAACAACAGTTTATCTGGAATTTGTGAACCGAAGATATATGCTTAAAAAAAGAAAAACAAAAAATCTGAATGTAATCTAGTGTCCATGTGATGAATGATGTGCATGAATGTGAAGAGGAGCAAAAATGTGGCACAACATTGTGATCTAAAAGCGTTTGCCTTCATGGTGAACCACATTGACAAGTCTGCTTGACTTTAATGAAGACATGGGTGCAGTTTGAGCAGGTTCGGAGAGGTTTAGGGATGTGTTTACAGAAAGGTTTTGGGTGAATACTGACTTCTAATGTTTGTTTGCAACATTAGCCTCGTAGCTCCAGCACTTTAATGAAGCAAAATTTGGACTCCCGACACATGCTGGCTGATCGACTACATCTGGGGTAAGTGAAATAAAGTTTGATTTTTCTTCCTTTAAAGTGCTTATTTCATCCTTTATGTCACCCAAGTCCAAGTTAAGGGCCATGTTTCAACAATGTTAATATACTTCTGTAGATAATGCATTAGAATATGCTGGTTTAAAGTCATTATTTACAACCATTATTATACACACATTCCATATTTGGTCTTTGGCCTGGTCTCTGGTCTCATCCTGTTGTATACTGTTGAAGCTCTCGCAAGTGCTGAACTGTGAAAAAAAAAAAAGAATCAGTGAAGGAATTATAGTTGACTTATACCTGCACCCTGTTGTCTGCTGCAACTCAAAGCCCAGACTCATGTCAAGATTGAATCAGTCTTACCTATTGATACTTCACTTGACATTTTTCCTGCCCCAAATGGGAACGTTCCAGCTGGGTTAGATCCGGTAGTATCTGGTCTCTGCATGCCTTGCCCCGTAGCTAATCCCGTTCCAGGCAATCCCCCTGAACCCACAGGTGGTTTGGCATATGTGGTTGCTCCATAGCCAGTAGATGAACCAAGCCCTGTACCAAATGTGGAGCTGAAAGACCCCATTACATTTGACCCAGGACTACTGCCTCCATATCTATTTTGTGCAAATAACGTAGAGAATGAGCTGGATGCTCCACCAGGAAACTGAAATGAAAAAAAAATCGACTTGACTTGGCTGAAGATGCAGTTATAACATTGTCGCTATCGTAACTAAACCTTATATGTCAAAAAAAGTTTAAAGTTAGATTTAATGATATTTTCAGCATTTCTGAGAGTTCATATCTCACAAAATGTTCACACAGTGACAAGATCATCTGACATATTTAAATAGTGTTAAAATGGTGTTTGGCATTTAGACACAGAGAATATGATACTACAAAATCTGAAAAAACTGTGATAAAAATGCATATTTTTCACCCACCTTCCCACAATTGGTCAATGAAGTATTGAGGTCCTTGACTTTATCAGAAAGCATTTTAATTTCAATTTCTTTCACAGACATTTGATTATCTAGAAGTTTGTTCTGTCCTTTTAGTTTGGTGATGTCCAGCAGGAGCCGTTCTACCTCTTTGTCATAATTTTGCTGGGTTTGCTTGAGAACCCTCCTGTTCTCCTCCATGATGCCAGTGCGATTTTGCATGCACCAAGTAGCGTCTTCTTTTAGACGTTTGTTTTCTGTCATGCATTTGGCGTTGGCACCAATAGTAACTGTGACCTGGCTCCCCACTTTGTCCAGATATGCCTGCAGCTTGTTCTCCACCTCTGTGGAAAGGCTGCTGCAGTTTGCACGGATGTTCTCGAGTTGAATGCTTTGTTTATCGCATGATAGCTGGAAAGAGATGTGCTTGGAGAACAATTCATCAACCCTTTTGAGGAATTCCTTGGTGACATTAGGGATCCCTTCTAAGGAGTGGACAAAGTCCTCCTTACACTTCTTCTCATACATGGTGATGCGCTCCTCCAGGGAGCCTTTGTCCCGCCGCAGTTCAATTCCTTCCAACTGATACCTGATCCTGTCTTTCTGAGCGTTCTCTAACTCATGTTTTGTAATATACATTTGCTCGGTGAAGTTGGCCCTGAGTAATCTTTGCAATTCTTCGGCTTGACGAAGCCGATGTTCCAAATATTTGTCATTACCTAACAGAAAAAAGATGAAACATAAACAACAACTTAGCTAACACCAGGCCAAACTGTAGGTCCTCAGGGCCCCCCAGATTGTTCACATTTTTACCTTTATCCTTATGTGTTATAATTTGGGCTGGAGCAAAAAATGTGGACCATCTGGAGGCCCTGAGGAACAGGTTATGAACCACAACATATTAAAACTAGATAATCCGTAACTAGGTTCAAATTATTAATGTATTCAGTCTCAGCATATTTATGAAGACCATCAGATGTTTACCTGGTAGGGCACACGGCAGACGTGGTGAAATTGCAGCAGTTCTTTTCTCCAACTCATTTTGAGACTGCAGAATACAAAACACATACATTGCTAATCTTAATATCAGTAATTACATTGAACTTGCATGTTTCAGAAGACTGAATGGCATTTGTCAATAATAGAGAAACACCTATCAATGAAAATTATTACATTTCTCAATTTCAAAGAATCAACTGTTATTAAACACAATCAATTTGTCACAATATTATATTTTAAATGATAAGCAATAACGTGCAATGAGTCAGACTTTGAATCACATTAGAACTGAAGAATAAATACTAACTCTACATATGTAGCATTTGGTTACATTGTCAGTAAGCATTGTCAGCATTGTCATTCAATCTCTTTTGCAGCCAGTGGATTTTCCATTTCTGTGACAATCAATCAAGCTATTATTTAAGTTTTAGAGAAGTGATGACTATCAAAGGAGAAACTTTATAGTGAACTAACAAAGAATATTGGAGTGAGAAGTGATGTCTAATAAAAACAGTTCTTACTATTCTTCTTTGCAAGTTAGTGATGGCAGTAGCTGAAATGTTGGCCAGTCTGCGTAAGTTAGTCACGTCTTTCTCACTGAGCTTCTTTGCATGAAGAGTGATGTTTAGTTGCTGGGTCAGGTTCTTCTCCTTCGCTCGGAGAGCGACGTTTTCCAACGAGAGTTTGCTATAACTCTGTTCCAACTCCTGGATTCTCTTCTCCTCCACTGTCTGCTGTGGCTCTCCATAAATAAGGAACAGCACCAGACTAACGATGATGAGAGACTGGATTAGTGAGGAGAAAAATAAGATGATTCTCATGTAGTAACCACAGCTCCTCTCTTTTGATCTGTGCAGGTTCTTGGCTGCCAAGCCCATTTTGGCCTTTGAGTAGCCACTATTGTACATGGCTGCTGAAGAGTTGATAAACCAAGCTGAAAACGTCCAACAGTTCAATTACACTTGTTCAAAGCTGCGCTCCATATGCTTGAACTAGGGCGGGTGTAGGGCCCTTTATAGTAAGACATCTCCTCCCCCTTTTTCCTGGTCCTCCCTCTATGGTCTCCCTTTGATTTACTGTCGCATGCAAAAGTTTGGGGGCACCTGGTCATAAGACATGCTGTGTTGATTTTCTAAGTGAAAATAAGTGAACACATCCTGAACAGAGAAGACACTTCTGCACAATTTAAATGCATAATTCCTGTTTATTTGCTGAATGTAACACACTGGAAACATGGCTTGTGCAGACGTTATGGAACATTTGATGTGTTACAAGTATATTAGTATGTTATTAGTGTTACTATATGTTTTTCCAAATAAGTAGAACTCAAATAATTAGAAATTGTGCATTAAATTTGCAGAAAATTGCCATATTTAAGTGTGTTCTCTGTAGAGAATGTGTTAACTTATTTTCTCTTAAAAATATAAACAAAATGTGACTTGACCAACAGTGTTCAAACGTTTGGGATGTCTTTACACAGAAGATACTGATACAGATCCTAGTGTGCCTGTTTCTTTATGATTATATCAAAACTACTTCACAGGCTGACACTGCAGCGATATGGATTTGATAGACATTGTGAAACTTTTTTGGTCATTGGTCATTTGCTTATTGTGTAGATGTAGTATGACAAAAATAAAGCTCTCAAGGCTGCGTGTTACAATTTTATTTTGCATAGCATATCTGACGCAAATATAAGTATATATATATATATATATATATAAAAACACTGATTTTGCTCAGCTTTGCATCAGATATGCTATGCAAAATAGAATTGTAACACACACACAAGTAAAATAAAAAGTCATTAGTAAAGTAAAAAGCCTGGAGACGGGGTGTGTGGAGTCAATACAACTTAGATAATATAATTTTAATGGAATGTGGAACAAATATGTTCCCTGACTAAAGGTACTGAGATGTACGCTTGAGGGTACCACCCCAGTGACAAGAGGGGTACTGCCCTAGTGACAGTTTACTACCTTTTTTTCTGAGAGTGTAGGGTCTTATTCACAAAGCACCTCAGGAGTAGGAGTGCTGATCTAGAATCAATATTTGTGACAATGACCGTCATAAATACAGAGGACCCTCCTCCAAGATCATATATATTTGGTTGTGGCAGTCATAAATTAAATGTAAATTGCTAGTTAATCATTGCCAGATACATGTGTCAGCATAGAAGAATGCCTACAACCACTTTTAGAAGGAATTATTGAACTAAGGTTGCCAAATCTCTGGGTCTTCATATTGAAAATACATGCCAGGCCGTCATACACTGGTTATACTGTTGTAAGGATCTTCTGCTCAGTTTTATGTGTTTTTGACCCAACTTTCCTATTATGATCATCAAGTCCGTTACTCATCCACAGATGTAAATACTGTGACGCGGGACAATACAATGAAGAGTGCAACTTTCCGTTTTGTTGACTGCCGGCTCAGCGAGGATGAATTTTAATGACTGGTTTGTGACCTCACACATATCCAGACAACTTAGAGATCTGGCTCCTGTCTGGCAGAACGGATGTAAATCTCTGATGCCAGTAAGCTGAAAGGATGCGAATTTAAAAATAAACATCCTTTAGGTCCACTCACTTGCTAGAGAATGGTTTTTGCAGTCAGCATTTAATAAGGGAACGCCTTACTTGAAATCCTGTCTCAGACAAGATCATAGGTCCACGTGAGAGAAGGACATGCCGATTTTGCCACAGACCTAGACTGGGTCTCTCAGTTCACTCAAGGCCTTATAAATGGATTTATCTCTGTGAGGATGCTGAAAAGACTGGTTCAAACCTGAACATCACATGCACTGCATATTGTTGCATTTTCTCTGTTTCAACTCAGCTTATTTAACACATCAGTTTACTATCAGGGACTTCATAGATGGGTAAGGTGTGGTAGAACAGGGATAATAGAAAAATGTGCATGACATGCAAATATTTCTGGGCTAGGAATGAGAACTGGCTTTAATTATGAGATATGGGAGGATAACGCTAGTTTGCCTAATCTCTACTTGCACCATGCACAAATGCTACGCTCATGTAAAAAAGGTAGCAGTGATAAATACAGTTTTCAACACATGCTAGAGATGTATCATTCACAAATGCGTCGGCTTTTTGAGCTGGCTCTTCTGGGTGGACATTAGGAGCTGACTCACAAAGCCCATTTGAAGAACAGCTTTTTCCATCTGTCATCAAAGCAAAGCATTTCAAAAATCAGTACAACCACTATGATAAATCACCTGTCTAGTGTTTACTGTCATGTGTATTTTGTTCTGAATGTTTATTGTGTGATGTATTTATTGTATATGTTCTACACTGTCATGTATATGCACTATATGTGGTCCAATTGTGCAGGTAATGTGCTGCTGTTGTGTGTTGAATTACTGGGCCTAAAGAACAACCTTTCATTTCAATGTAATGTAAGTTATATTGAGAAATGACAATAAAGACCACTTGATTTGAGAGTTTAATTGCTGGATGCTGCCAGATGTTTTGCTTATTGTTATTGTTTTATTTATTATAATGCAGTTTTGAATGGTTCAACTGTGTTTATTGTGGGTGTTATTTAAATAAAATCCATTTAGTGCACTTGTGTATTCTGTTTTTACTCTGTTTAAGCACTTTTAATAACAAATTCAATTTAAAATATTGTTTTGTTAATTAGAAAGTAGAATAATGATTTTATTTTGTAGATATTGTTTTTGTGATGTCATGAAAATCAACACTTTTACTTATCTGCAGTATCTTCAGCTTCAGGCTAACATTCACACCAAAGTTAGGAGGAATGTTTTAGCTATGAATGAGGCACAAAACAGAACAGCCAATCAGAACAGAGCTCATTTACATATGTCAGTCTTAAAGGCACAGTAACAAGAACAGTCTGCCTCATTCTAAGCGATAAAGAGAGGTTAGAGAATGGCCATATAAAGATGGATTAGGACTAAAAAAATTAAACCACACAAATGTCAAAAGTGAACCTGTGAAGAAACAAGAAAAATGTATGATATTGGCCCTTTAAATAGCACAAGCATTTAATAATTGGTCATTTCACTGATTTGGGGGAAAAAAACACTGTCAATGCCACTGACTGAGGAACAGGGTTGAGATGTAACAGAATTCAAGTATTCGGATTATGTTTTCAGAATACAATAATTAAGTATCTGTACTCAGTCCAATTTACATTTTGTAACTGCAGTATTCAGAATACATACACTTTTTAATTTTTAGGAGAATACTTTTTCAACACCTACCCACCAAATTCAAAGAATATATACCACCTTTAAAAGAAACACCATCAATGTTTGTTTATTAACCATTTTAAAATCAGCACAGCGTGTAAAGACATACTCTAAAGGAGACTTCTTTACAAACACTGATGTTTCTGCCAAAGCCTGAGTACACTGATAAATCAACGTGATGATCAGATATTAATCTCAGTGTTACTGAACTCTGTTAAAGCCTGAGTAGACTGATAAATCAACGTGATGATCAGATATTAATCTCAGTGTTACTGAACTCTGTTAAAGCCTGAGTAGACTGATAAATCAACGTGATGATCAGATATTAATCTCAGTGTTACTGAACTCTGTTAAAGCCTGAGTAGACTGATAAATCAACGTGATGATCAGATATTAATCTCAGTGTTACTGAGCTCCTTTAAGGGAGTTTAGTGCACATGTTCACAAATGATAAGCTTAGCATACGTGCATGCGTTTTTGTGCAAATACTAACATCAGTAACTTCAAATTACAGAGCTTCCTACTTTATGGTCAATTCTGCAAGATTTTGTTGTTGGTATACGGCGAATAGTTGGCTTAGTTCGTAAGAGTCGGAAGGTAAGAGTTGCAGTGGAATGGAACAGGTGCTGAAATAATATTTTGCACATTTTTCCTGAAATATTAATAGTAGCATTATGAAATATTAATAGTAGCATTATGAAATATTAATAGTAGCATTATGAAGAAAACTGCAAAATAGTATCCTTGAGGAACAGTGTGAAATACTAACAATGAGGGTGTTGTAAACGGATTCTGAACATGTTAGCTACTTTTTTGATCATAGTAACGAAAAACGTCACTGAATACATTCAGGACAATGTATAATCACCAGTCACTACTTTTTCAAAGTGCTCTGCCCAGCCCTGCTGAGGAGCCGTCTGAGCTGACTCCCTGAAAAGCCGGAATTAACACCACTTACATGCTGTTTGGAACTGCAGTCCGCTTTGTTATCCCTTTCCTCTCAGTCTCTTCACTGTCTGGCCTCATCTCTGTTCACTCAACAGGCGGCGGTGTGGAGAGAAAACGCCACTGAACCACTGCGCACGAGAGAGAGAGTGCTGCAGAGCGCATGTGCAGTTACGTTTTGGAAAAAAGACGATAGTAGAAAACAAAGCGACTGCCTGCTGCCTTGAATCTAAGCTTGCTTAAAACCTTTTACATTTTATTTATCATTACCATAATTTCTCTTTCATATACGAAAACGTCGAGGCGGCCTTCAGCTTTTCGCTGTATTTTTTATTTACCCAGTATACTAAGTTGGACTCGCATTAAACGTAAGATGGCGACAGCAGACGACTCGCGATACTACAACGGTGAGTCAGAACAGTAGTTAGCTAATTTAACTCAGCACCAGCTACAGTCCAGATTCATCTACAGCTGGCTGGTGAAAATAACTTGGTAGCTAGTTTTGTTTGTATGTAACACCTGTTTTCCAGGTAACCGTGAGCTAAAGCGGACATATAACTTAGTTATCGATGTCCGCTCTCATTGTTAGCCTTAGCTAGATAGCCTAGCTAGCTAGCTCAGTGCTACTTAGCTGGCTAGCTAGTCATTAGCTGTGTATTGCTAACTGCTGGTTATCGATGGTGTTTAGACTCTTATCCAGCGAGTTAATATTAAGAATGATAAGCATATTTATAACACAATAACTAAGGAACCGCTTAACTACAACTACTGCGTGCTGCTGGACCGAAGTTGTTAGCTAGCTGGTTAGCTAACCTAGTTAGCTCAGTAACCCACTGCGTGCCCTCTCTTGTTCACCTTGTGCTAAGGCAGATGTTTGGCAAACGGAAAGCTGTCTGAAGGACTTTGTTTTTCAGTAACCCGTTGTAAGAATTTCAGCCTAAACTAAGTGGTGAAAGTCCTCTCTTTTTTTGGTTGCAAAAAAAAAAAGGCAGGGATTATTGGAAGTCCAGGGAAAAGCACCACGTGTAAGGCAAGTTAGACGTGGCGTGTAGGTTATATAACAGTAACATCACAGAACTACACATACTGAGTGGTTTGATCTCAGTTCCTTTCAGTTCAAAAAAAAAATAATTGTAACGTTATTTGTGTAAGAGTGTATTGTCGCCGAGGAAAAGATCATCTTACTATTCCCAAACTTATGCAACAAGTACTTGATCGTCAGAGTAGTAGTGCACTAGAGGTGGACAGTACGATATTTAATAGTTATCGTGATATCCTTTTAGAGGATATTGTGGATATTGTCATTACTTAAAGAACTTTGTCCAACTGCATGTTGTATTACAGACAAAGCATAATTAGTCTTGTTTGATAGGGCGTAATGCAATAGTGTGTGTGAAATGTTGACAAAAAATCATTGTACCCAAGTTATTAAAGGCATTTTTAAAATGTGGCACTACAAGTGCATTATGTCTGTGTCAAAATATCATGGTATGTGTCATGTAGATGTAGAAGTATTGTGATATAGAATTTCTGCCATATTGCCCTAGTAGTAGTTGTGCGTAATGTAACAGTAGTAATTAACAGTTAAAATCAAAGGTAATAAAGCGTGTGTGGTGCAGCTAAGCGCAAGAGATGGTTAACAGCTTGCTGTATGGTTGCCAAAGCTGGAGCAGAGGTTCTCACACTTTTTACAGTCTAGTACTATAATGCATATGTAAGACATTTAACCTTGTAAAATCAATCCCCCTTAATATATCAAGCAGCATGTTTATGATGTGATGGCATGTGTCAGAGTCTCACCAAGCAGAATTTCCTGCTTAGCCAGATAACTTAAAGCATAGTTACATCTAACCCTAGATTTTCTGTCTCACAATGATGAATCACTTTTTACCTGGTTACATTACCATGGCAGCATATGCTGAATGCTTAACTTGCTCCAGGGCAGGTTAAATTGGGGATTTTGGATCATAAACTGCTCTTGAGTCGATCAATCAGGGACATTCTGTTGAGTCAAGGGACTGACAGAAGTTGATCTTTTTTGACACCAATCAGAAAAAAAGGATCGCTTTTGAGGGAATGAAAACCAATCATACTACCTAGATATATTAATGATATAATTATTACTCCACTTAGCACTAACACAGTGGCAGTGCTGACAGCTTTGCTTTTTACTATAAGATACCTTTTATAAATAAGTGTCTGATTTCTCTTCCCTTATTTGAAAAATAAAGCACTTGGCTCCTCTTTGTCATTCATGCCTTTGGCTGTTCATCGTAAACATCACGCATTCATGTGCACATGCACATAAATTAATCTTAGCTTGAGTATGTAAATTTTGTGTATGTATGTTTTGTGAAGCTGAAATTTATTTGGTAACCCTGAGTTGCCACAAACTTTGTGGAAAAGGCCCCTAATGTACTGAATAAATAAATAATATAAGGGGTGCTTGTCTGGCATGTACTATAGGTGTGGCTTACTCTGAAGTGCTCGTAAGAGGAGTGAAATATCTTAATTTGTAATCGCAAAGGCTGCAGTGCAAACAGAGGTCTCTGTGAGGGCCCATTTGTGTGTGAGAGAGCCCGTGGCAGTAAAATTTAAACAGTTACAATGCGATACAGTGTTGCAGGTATGCAAACAAAACAGCTAAATGCACATTGTAGTGGGCTACAAATTATTAGTTCACCACAACTATGAGCTAAA